>NW_020449197.1:81878-151442 GCF_003343035.1 Apteryx rowi | reverse complement strand
CCCCCCCCAAAAGCAAATTTCTCTTTGCTGTGTGTAAAAATGTGACACTTGTACAGTATTAGAGTTTATTACGTATGGCACTTGTAAGGTCATTTTTGGAACAAATAATTATCAGAGGTAGTGTATGTTCATTCAGTTCTCTCCTGATGCTTAGGGCTAGACTAAATGGTCAGCTGTAGTGTCTTCAGATGCCATATGCAGGAGAGGAAGAGTTCTTCCTTCCTCAGAGAAATTCAGGGAATTCCTTCTTCCATATATGAAATATTCTTATCAATAAACATTCAGCTCCCAATTTCCTTGCAAGACCAGATACACTTCTGGGAGAATACTTCTCAAACTGCCAAATGCAAAATGCTGGGACATAAATGTTTAACATAAGACTCAAATTTTGGAAATAAAAAAAGGGGCAGAACATTTAATATTCTGGAAATTCCACCTCGAACTGTCAGTAAGTCTTTCTATAGCTTGAATATACTGATTCTTAATTTCTAATCTATATAATGCTCAACAATAAAAATGAGCTGATTTGTGTGTAACATAGGTGCTAGAACCAAATGAAAGTGTCTGTTATAGTGATGACTATTTTAAAGATAAATATTCCGTGTTGCTAGGTGAAATAGAAAGCGGTATTTCTGGCTATTCTTTCTCTCTTACATATATATTTTATATATTTTAAATTAAGCTAGGCAACCTAAATAGGATCCTTTCTGGATCCTCCTGTAATTTATATATCTCTATTTTGTCTTTTCATACTCAGATTATACACTTGCAAGGTACATCAAATAAATTCTTGACCATTTCTTTACTATTTTCATACATTTCTAGTCCATGGTATATATTTGTAATTGTTTGCTATGGTGTGATTGTAGTAGGCTCTTATCTGCCAGCCTACTAAGATAAATATGTTTGAAAATAACTTTATGATTCATGTTACTGAGAATTAATTCAGAGATCATACTAGCAACTTCCAAAAAGAAATACTCTTTTTTTAAAGAGGAGAACTACTATCCAAGTCACTTTCATAACACATCCAGTGAATACTACTGACATTATTTTAAATGCGATCTATTTAATTAACAACAATAGGAAAAGAATAGGAAGTTGCTGGTAGGAGGAGAGGGAGATTTATAAAAATGCACCTGAAATTAGAGTGAAAACATGACTGACTGATCCTTACATGGTTAACATTATCAAGCCCTCATGTTTACATTTTATGATATGGATATGTCCTGTTTATGGAGGAGAAAAGGGGAGAGTAGAGTATCCCATATTCAGATTAGAAATGACTACATAAGAGAATACCATCGATTAATTTCACCTTCTCATGACCTGCACAATGACAATTAAGTCCTCTTTCCCTAGACAGGACAAATCACAAACTTCCCAGGTCCTGTTGCTCCAGAGATTCAATGTTTGAACAATAAGTGAGACCATTCACAAAGCTTTCCTTTCTTAGAGCTTTTTTTCCTCTTCCCCAGTAATTCTTGAGATACTTCTTCTTGCTCCCAAATTTCTGCCCACTGTTCCCCCCTTAATGAGACACTTCCCTAAGGTCTCACAATTTACTGACAGCATCCATACTTGACACTTAGCTCTGCTAGGTCTTTCAAGTGCCTAAGTCAGAAACTGCAGTGTCYAGAGAGTTCATGAAACTGGGTTCAGCAGGGGTTTTCAGCCCTGCATCACTGGATTTAGCCCCTGGAATTCTACCTAAGCCCTTTTTTGGTGTCTATCTCTTATTTTGGTTCTGAAAATATGTTCCTTTGACATTGAGTTTAAAATATGGCTTGTTCTGAAACAAATAGAACAAAAATTCACAATTCTTACTTAAATTGGTTAATAGTGCAATAATTACTGATATATAAGTGGAGAGTAGCTCTTGGACCAGCTTCATGAACAACATTCAAGGTTCTATTTGCACATCTCCTTTTTTCATTATGAGTTTCAAGGCTATGAGAGATGTGAAATTTTATATATAAAATTGGAATGAATCCATTTTAATTAATAAGATAAGTAGTGAATGAAAAGATTTATTGATCCCTGTATTAAAAGAACATCAATAAAATGTATGTTGAAATAAATTTTTCATCCATGTCTCCCCTATATTGCTTTCTTTTTTCATGTAATTTGAAGTCATTTGTGATTAATTCACTATCACATTCCTCCCCCTATTTTTTCCTTTGTTCTTTAGATTTCTATCTTCTGTCTTTTACCTGGCAGATGTGTATGTATGCAGTCACATGAGAGGGAGAGGAAGGGTGGGTTGAATGAGGTGGATTTACAGCTGCAATCAATTAACCTGTTGCTAGGGAACCATCTGCTGCCCAATCAAAAAACAGCAATCATCTGACTGGAGTCAGCAGGAAATAAAATGGGAATTACTAAGCATCACAGGGCCTTTTTTCTTTCCTTTTTTTTTTTTGTTGTTAGTACTTACTTATGAAGGGGGAGAGAAGGAAAGGTTGATAGCAAAGGGTTGAAATGTCAAGTGTGTTTCACTCTTAGTTTAGATACTTAATTAACTGGAAGGCTGGTATTTGTTTTTTGGCTGTTTTTGTGTTTATCAGTGCTAACCAAAATGAAGTGTAATAATGCAGTATATGGAAATATATTATAGGAAAATTTATTTTATCACAGCAGGTTAGCCTGATGTGGTCTGAACTGGGAATACTTTGAAAAGCTGTAGGAGTTTTATGGGATACTACTTAATTAAAGTTTAATGAACTTCAAACAGTGAATTGTAGTTGGCAGAGTAAGAGGTGACCCAGATGGATGTGCGTGAAAGCAGCATGTTTTCGCTTTGCCCACGTAGACCTYGCTCAGGTATACTGGGGGTTACAGACTTGAAACAGAACTTGCCACCATCAGGTTCATGAGTGGTTCTGGCTCTGGCAAAGCAGCTGTTAGAGGCTGTTTCATGCTTGTTTCACTTTGTCTTTCTGCCAGGCCTACTAGCAGAGAAGGGACTGTTTTAAAATAGCTTTTTACTCTGCTTTTTACTTTGAAATTTATACAAAAATCTTAGAGTAGGAAAATAGAGTTTTCATTCTGATCATACTTTTCTTTCCATTGTTGTTATCTAAACATATTATTTCTGTCATCTGTAATGTTCTTAGCCTTGAACATTCATTTAACAGACTATAATGAAGGACTATCATCTCTGGAAAATATTCATTGACTCCTGAACTTTTTTGATGGGTATCTGAGACAACATAGACTGGTCCTTCCTGCACAGCCTTCTCACATGACTTTTATTTACAGAGGAAAAAGGGGAAAAAGGCTAGATTAAATTTTCAAATTTTCTTTCAGTCCTACCACTTTGATTATTGCTTGTATTTTTAGACATGTTGATGTATTGGAGAGGCAAAGAAGAGCAAGAGAAAAGAGAGGCCTGTTTTTCTTCACTTATTGGAACAGCTGATGTCTTACAGGTCACCAGCAGTACCTCTACAAAGCCCAGGTATTTAAAGCTATGTGTCTGCAATGTTATTGCTTAATTTACATTTCTAAATTAGAAAATCTGAATTCTGTGAGGTCTGTTTAATGGGAATTAATCAACTGAAATGTGACCTCTAGCATCTGTGTTCTCTGTGTGCACCACACCTTCTATACCATAGCTGTGTAATATTCTGAATACTTTGCTATAGGTGAATGCAGCATAGATCATAAAATGGTTGTATGTAGTTGATTTTTAATGTATAGAGATAGAAAACTTTCAGAATTAAAAACTTAATCATTACAACTTCTGTTCAGATTGGTCTACTGACGGTCATAGTCTTCTGCTCCAAATGGGATTGCAGTCTCACTGGTCAAGGGTATTTGCAGACAGACTCCCCAGACAATATGAGTTAGAGCTCTAATCATGAAAACACTATGCTTGTATTTGATTCCTTGAATAATATGGACTTTAATGTGATTTAAAAGTAAGATAAGAGGAAGTATCTATGGGATGTGGCAGAACTGTCCATGTATTCTAATGATGTAAACAGAAGTCAATTTTCCACCATACAACTGAGTAATTGTTTTATTTATTTGCTTTTTGAGGTGGTAGAACTCAATTTTGTAGAAGCAGTAGAAAAGCATCTAGTCCAAATGGTCAGGGGCTGACACAAGCATTGCGACTCCAGTAATGGGTGATCCTGACCCCACTTAACTGTATGTGCATCTCTGTTCAGACCTTTTGCCACTCTTGTCAGAATGGTACTACTGAAAACAGGTTCCTAGACAAAGCAGCATAATGCTGCTGGCCTGTGAGAAAGAAAGGGCAAGTGCCCTGAATGTTCAGCCTCAGCTACTCTGCCTTTGCTGGGGAGAACTTTTGATTGATTTGATCAATTTGATTGATTTTGAGTTGTGGCATCTCCAGCCATAATTGGAGACAGGCAAAAACCAGAGTGGAAAGTGTAGGAATGGTGGTGTGGCTGCCCGCTTCTGGGACACTCCCATGGATTCAGCACCCTGAACCACTGAAAGAAGAAGGGAACAGGTCTGTCATTATGCTAGTGCAGGCTAGACATTGAATTTCTAAACAGAAGCTGCATTTCTGAGAAAGTTTCTTTTACTCGAGGCTTTGAATTTAAATCTTCATCAGTCTGTGCTCTAGGCAGCTGTCTATTTTGCCTCTCTCTGAAGTCAGCCCTGGGATCTGGGTCTCAGTTGAGATGAAGTGTAGGGATTGGGTACACCAACCATTAGAGGGTATAGGGGAAGAAAGAATAAAACATCAATCATGAAGTTAGTGTTTGTGTAAGTAGTAAGTATACTTGGACTCTGTTTCAATATTGTAAACTTAATAAATTAGACCATCTCTGCAGAATAGATAAATTTTTGAAGTTTGAGGACTGCCTGTTAAATGACTGTAGTAATATTTGGATTTATTAAGTCAAGGAAATATGCTATTTACATTTTAAAATTCATATTACAACAGAGGATTCTGCAGCTCATTTTCATGAGCTTTTCAGGCATCTACCTGTTGTTTGTGTCTCTTGTAGCCAGCCTCTCTTGTAGGAGAGTCTCCTCTCCTAAATACTCCTCTCATAGGAATATGCAAATGAATAGTGAATATATTTTATTAATTTCCGATGCTGAGGTATTTTTGCATACCATGCTTCAACTCCATTTAGTGAAAATTCCTTATAGATGAAAAAATCTGCTAGTGTACCTATTGCAAGCTAAGATTTTACTTTTATTTTATCCTCAAGCTCAATGTAGTATTTTTAAAGAGAAATTTAGATGCTGGACCCACATATTAACTGGGGTGATTGGTTCATCAGGTATGAATAAGGGGAAGCCCAGAATATGCAGTATATTTATTGGTTGGGTGCACAAAGTATCAGAGTCAGGCAGGAGATTAATTATGTTGTATTATAGATTGTCTTGGAATGACTGCAGTTGCTAAATATCAAACTGCATGCATGTGAATCTGTCTTCTGCAGACTTAATTGTGTTCCTTACGCAAGGTTTAGTAAAATAGGTCTCATACTTGGTGTGTGCTATTTGAACAATAATTTCCTTATATTGCAGAAGAATATCAGGAAGTTTACTTTCTTGAATATTATACATACTGAACTTTTGGCTAAGATTATATTTCAGTTTAAAAAAAAATGTAATAGGTTACTGAGTTGAATGGAGGGTGAAACTCTTGATGGAAAGCATATATTCCAAAATTAATGACTGTATCTTCTACTGTAGCTTCACTCCTGGAGGCTATGTCTCAGCTTAAGAACGAGATGAAGAGGCTTTATTGTCTTCCTGTTTTACTTTTTCCTTAAAATTACTACAGAGGACAAACAAAATCACTTTAGGAGCAATGCCATTTAAATGATGGGCTGGTCCTTAGACTCAGGTGGATAGAATAGTGGGTAGAAAGTGTATTAACTTTTGCTAAGTAGTAGCTGAACCTGGAGCTTGCCCTTCTGCGTACTAGAAAGTTCTGGGAAAGGGGATGTGAAGTTTGGGGCCAGCCTTGACTGCAATGATCATGAGATAATGGAGGGTTCAGGGACTGTCTTGGAAGAATCCTGGGGGATATGGCCCTGGAAAGAAGAGAGATCCAGGAGAGCTGGGTGATTTTTAAGGATCACCTCCTCTGTGCTCAAGAGTGGTCCATTGTGATGAACAGGAAACCAAGCGAAGGTGGTAGGAAGATTGCATGAATGAACAAGGAGCTCCTAATTAAATTCAAACATTAAAAAGAAATATAAAAAGTACAAGCAGGGTCAGGTGACCCAGAAGGAATATAGAGACACTGTCTGATTGTGCAGGGATGGGGGTTAGGAAAGTCAAAGCCTGCCTGGAGTTGAATCTGGTGAGGGACACGTAAGGACAACAAGAAGGGCTTCTACAGGGATATCAGCAAAAGGAAGGCTAGGCAAAAATGTGGGCTTGCTGCCGAATGGGGCAGGGGACCTGGTAACAAGGGACATGGAAAAGGCCAAGGTGTTCAGTGTTGTCTTTGCCTTGGTCTTTAATGTTAAGACTTGCCTTCAAGAATCCCAGGAACCTGAGAAAGTCTGGAGCAAGGAAGACTTGCCCTTCACGGAGGAGGATCAGGTTCGGGAACATTTAACAAGAGGTCTGTGGGACCTGATGGGATGCACCCGTGGGTGCTTAGGGAGCTGTCTGATGTCACTGTGAGGCCACTCTGGATTATCTTTGAAAGGTCTTGTTGATTGGGGGAGGTTCCTGAGCACTGGAAGAAAGCAAATGTCACTCCTATCCTTAAGAAGAGCAAGAAGGAGGATCTGGAGACCTACAGGTCAGTCAGCCTCATCTTGATCCCTGGGAAAGGGATGGAGCAAATCCTCCTGGAAACCATTTCTAAACATGAAGGACAAGAAGGGAACTGGGAGCAGTCAGCATGGATTTATGACAGGGAAATCGTACCTGACCAACCTGATAGCCTTCTATGATGAGATGGCCCTGAGGAACTTGCTCTAACTTACCCTGCTTTGAGCAGGGAGGGATGTTGGACAAGATGATCTCCAGAGGTCCCTTCCAACCTTAGTTTCTGTGATTCTATGAGAAGAAATGAGACCACATTTTACTTGCCATAGAAAGAATCTGAGGTAAGGAGCATCACTCAGGTTGACCTGTATAACTTTTTGGCTAGATATCAGGGGAAAGCAGAAATCCACTCTCCTCTTCAACTCAGTTGGACTGAATTTTCCCTGTCTCAATAAGCAGCAATTAGTGCCAGGAGGTACTATGAAGTACTGAGCTGTCCATCAATTTGGATTTCTTTTCACACACTGCACAGGTATTTCAGTGCAGATTTGCTAAGGGAAAGCAGAGGGCAAGACTCCCTGGATATGCTCATGGCTGCAAACACAAAATTCACTGCTCTAGTAAAATAACTTCTATAGCACAGAGGCTAATGTTATGTTGGTGCAATCATAATCTGCAATGATGCTTTTATAGTTGTTTTTTGACTTCTATCCTTTTCTTTAAGATGAGTTTTACTAGGTTAATATGCCTAAAATCAGATCCTTCTTTGTATGTCCCTCAATGGAATCTATCTCAAACTTGGGTTCAATGACTACCAGTAAATGGAGAGAGTTTACTTTGAGTGAAAATAACTACCAGATGTTGAACTGGGAAACAAAGATGCTTAGGAAGGAGGTGTCCCAATATTCTTAGAGAAGGTGGAACTTAAATACTTCTTTTAGCTAATACAGAATACCTTCTAAACAAGATAAATAACAGCAGTATTGAAAATCTGAAATGCTTTGAACTTTAATCACCACAAGGATTACATGGTACCTGAACGTGAGCTCTGGATCACTTATGTATGCAGCTCAAAATCACTGACAGGGAAACTTATACAACATGAAAAGTATGGCAAGTAATTATCAACCTTCTTCTGTATCCAGTCTAATGCATTGCATTCATTACCTTGTGCCATTACAGTGACAGAATAATTGACACCTTCAGTTGTATCAGCAAACTTTCAATTGACTCCAGCATAAAAATGTCAAGATATCAAAGAAAAAGTCATTTACTGATGATATATAAAAGCTACAGCTCTGACACAGAAGAAGTTAAAAGTTAGTTCTTTAAGAAAGAGGTGACCACTGAACAAGTTTGTTCCGAGAGCAGAAATAAGTGTCATCTTTCTTATGGATCTGAATACTTCTCCTCCTCACTGCAGTAATGGTAAGATTTATGGGCAAGAGGTAGCACATATTGTGGCTAATCTTGAGCTATATACATGTTAAATAACTTGCAAGTAGGTTCATGCTATTTGGCCAGCCAGCTAATGCCAAACAGTGCATGTAATACTTCTGTCCATCTTTTCCTCTGTGAAAGCATTTGCTTTATACTCGCAGAATCTTCATGAAAACTTGTGGGAACATAATTATTTTGGAGAATATACCCTGCTTTCGAACTTGGTTGAGATTTACAAGTGGCCTGAAAAGTTTTGAGCTGAAGATGGAAAGACTGTAAGATTGCAAAAAACCTTCTTTTGGAAACCAGATTAAAAAAGCATTTTCTGGCAGGGGGCAATTTTCTGTTCTGTACAGTAAAAAATGTTATGAGTCAGATAATACTGTTGGCATTCTTAATGGCTGTGATCTTAATGATGAGCTATGTACAGTTCTAAAACTCTGAAATAGCCATGTTGGACTGGAATTCTTGAAATGTGTAACATTAAATCCCAATATCTCTAAAAGATTATGGCACATCTGCAGTAAGCAGAAATAGGCTTGGATGTCTGAAGGTGAAAAGAAAACAAAACTCAGCAGTGACAATTTTTCGACCTTAGTATTTGAAAGAGGCTTGAAATGAATCCTCTAAATGAAAGCCAAGACAATTGTCAATGTTCTTGACTCCTTAAAATCACATATGAGGAAAGTGGCAGCTAAAGGCTGCTAGTTCTGAAAAAAGGGGTACTGATGCCTAAATTCCTTTGTGGATTGGGTGTTTGAGATGCTTATCTGGATTGCTGTGCACATATGTGGGCTGGCCTGTGAAATGGCAAAGAATCTCAGCTTCCAAAACTTCAGAATAAAGTCATCTAGAGACAACGAACAAGAAACCATTGTAAAATCATCCACATGAGAAACCATCCATAAACAGGAGGTGGTAACTACTAGTACCTGTCAGTTTAAAAAAGAAGCTATAAGTAATAAGAAAGGAAAGACAAACAGAAAAGGTAGATGCATTTTTCTTATCTCCTTTCTGTGGTGAAAATGTATTGCTGAATTGACCTGATAATTGTAAGCAATCACAAACTGTTCATTCTTACAAAAAAGACAAAAAATGAGAACAAGGTAGGCATGTTTATTTGTGTTAGAACAGTACCTGGAGGGTCTAACAGAGATCAGAAGTTTATCGGTCTTTAATGTTTGTGCAGTGTCAGATATAATGAGGCTTTGGTCCATGAGGAACCCACTTAGGCATATAGGAACACAAAATTAAATATAACGGGATACTATTTGAATACGTAGCAAGAAAAAAACTTCTGAAAAGTGTTTCTAATCCTTAAACAGACAGAGATGAAAAACTGAGATCAGCAGTGCCAGGGCTGCTAATTGAACTGGGGTTTTTCAATGCAATTTGGTGCCTTTACTATGATGCGATTGTTCTCAAGCATTATTCAAACAGTGTTTTTTATCTGGCTTTAGTCAGTATTTCTTCACAGTTTAAAGAAGTTTTGCTTAGAACTCACCTTGCTCTCTTTCAGACTTTGTTTGCTACTATTTTCAAAAAATATTATTTAAAAAATAATGTATCTTTACAGACAGTCATCAAAACTAGTTTTGATAATATGTTTGTGCTAAAATACCTGTTTAATAGATCTTCAGTTGTGAAATTCTATTGATTTGCCTTGGAGTAAATAGATTACAGAATTTGGACTTTTCTGTAGTAAATGTGCAGAAATAATCATTATCTATTTTAAGAGTGGCAAGCTTTTATGGGCTATTACAGTGCATGCAATAGATCAGATAATCATTTAACAATTCTGAAATCAGGCAAAACAAGTCAAATGGCWGACACCACTAATTTTTTGAAATTGAATGTCAGTGACTCTAAGTGCTACTGTGAAACTACAGTAAAGAGTAGTGAGAGGAGGAAGGCATGATTATAATGACTAGAAAATGRTATTTAAACATAGGGAAGCAATAAAGCATACTGAAGATGTCAGTGTCATATTATTATCCTATGATACTCTGTCTTTCTGTGTACAGTACATTAAACAAAAGAATGTTAAAGTTGCTACCTTGGTTTTAATAAAAAGTATAAATCTTTGAGTATTTTCCTTCAACAGTTTCTGAGACTACAAGAGTGTGACGTAGGATATTCTGATATAAAGAAATGCTAATCTAAGAAACTGCGTCATAGTTATATTACCCTGGCAGTTC
The DNA here is from genome assembly GCF_003343035.1 of Apteryx rowi. Lineage (NCBI taxonomy): Eukaryota > Metazoa > Chordata > Aves > Apterygiformes > Apterygidae > Apteryx > Apteryx rowi. The sequence goes on along the minus strand of NW_020449197.1, from coordinate 141,078 downwards.
TAAGCGTCTTACTATGCCCATTTTTGATTGCTGATGACAACAGCTAGTACCTTGTTAGAGTTCATCAGTATGAACAAAATAATCTGTGTATCCTAGGACAAATAGGCTTGTATGTTTTATGCTTGCTAAGAAAAATGTCAGCTCTGACACTTTGCCACAGCTGATTACTCTCTAGAGCTTTCTGATCATCTAGACTGCAGCTTGATACTGCCTTTGCTGAGGGCACCAAACAAGACCAACACCTCCAGATTTGACACTCTTTCACACCAAATAAAGCTATAGATTCCCATACAAAGTTTCTTATAAAGTGCATGCATGTGCTAGTATTTTTCATTTCCATCTCACCTATGTCAAGATGCAATGGGCACAAACTGAAACACAAGAAGTTCTGTCTGAACATGAGAAAAATCTTTACTGTGAGGGTGACAGAGCACTGGAACAGGTTGCCCCGAGAGGTGGTGGAGTCTCCTTCTCTGGAGATATTCAAAACCTGCCCGGACGCGATCCTGTACAATGTGCTCTAGGTGACCCTGCTTGAGCAGGGGGGTTGGACTAGATGATCTCCAGGGGTCCCTTCCAATCTCAACCATTCTGTGATTCTGTTCTGTGAGCTGTCAGTCCTGATCATGAGAGGAGAATTTGCTCATGCCAAGGAATAAAACTTTGAAAGTGCTTCAGATATTTCTTAGACTCTGAAGGGCTCTTTTGGGCAGTTGAGGTGGTTCAGTACTAGCAGCGGGTACTGCAACATGAGTTATTCAGAGTTGGTATTGGATGAACTTATGTGCAATTTAAATTTCAGTAGTGGTAGCTGCAGTAATGATGGAAGCTAGCAGTTTCAGGGCTTCTACTTTGAAAATGATAGCAAAGATGCCTGTGCGGTTTTTCAAATGTATTTTCATACTGTTATGTTTCTCTTAATAATAATAGAACGTTTACCAGAGTACTTTGACAAACTCCAGTTCCTCTTTGCCTGATGGGCGCTAACAGGTAGCAACAAGCCTGTTGTACATAATCTAGTCTATTTTTAAAAGATATCCTATCCTGCGCAGGTAAAAGGAAAAGAACTTCATCCAGATTTTTTTTAGGAGAGGGTTATTTGTAAACTGTGAATAACTTAATTCCAGCCCAACAGATGAAATTTTTGTGGTATAAGGAGTATAAGCTGGCAAGGGTAGCTGAATTCTAAAAACATTCTGAACAGGTGACATGACAGCTCTTGCATGACAATGTGTGTGTTATTAGCATTTCTCTGTGGGTGGAATTATAATGGATGCTGTGCACAAATATGATGTGTTGGTGTGATACACTGCTGCTGCTTCTCAGTTGCTTTAATAAAAAGAGATGAAGTACGATGTTTGGACTTCATGCTTCTTAATGGGATACTGAAGGCATATTCATTTCTTCTATCTGCTGAGGCATTTTCTTGCAAATTAGTTCTTGAGAGGATGTTAACCCTGATGGAGTTGTAAGAAATTCTCATAATGGAAGCTGATGGCTTATTCTAATGCACTGATCATTGATTGCCAAGGCTGCTGTTTTAGATTAGGAACCAAAAAGAGAAGAGGAGGGATAAAGGTAGTTAAATCATGACTGGAGGCATTTAAGAAGTGCTGGGGAAAGGCAGTCATCTCTGTAACCTGCCTGTCAAAAGTAAAGGAATGCAGATTCCAGTCTAAAGCCTGGGGATTATGTAATAGTAATGTAAATGGCACAGAAGATTTTACCTTGTATCAGTCAAGATTAACAGATGTTTGGTATGTGTGCTCGATATTTACATTTTTTTAAAAATATATTGTAGTACTTCAAGACATCAGAGGGAAACACTGACCAGTGAAATTCACTCTTGGGATTATGGCACAGATGCCTTTCCCAACATAGTTTAAAAATGTCTGGTTTGTTTACTTTGTTAGAGTACATTAAAAAGTGCATTACTGAGATGTTTTAATATGAACTTTATACTTTGTTGTAAGAATACATACAATTAGAACATCACTAATAAAGCCGCTGTGGTTAAGTTTGTGTTTATTAAACAAAAACATAATACACAAATCTCCCTTATAACTTAATATGTATGTAACTTAAAGCACTGATACAGTAGAGTCCTGTAACACAAAAATTGTTCCCACTGGATACATGTGGCTGCACAAATGCGTTTCTGGCAGTGGGAGTCTGCATAGAGAACTTCTATCGATAAGAATATACTTGCCTTTTTCTGCTTCAGTTAAAGAAGCAGCAGTTCATATGCAGCCTACCACAATTGCTATAGCTGCCCACCAGAGGGGGACATTATACACAGTTTTGAATTACTGTTTAAAATAAACACCCAAGAAGAGTATCACTACCACTATTGTAGCCTGGATGGAACTTTCCCTATGTCCACCTCCTTTTATTGCTAGCCAAAGCTCAGTGTAGACTGGGGTTACTGCTGGAGGGGGCATAAAGGAAGGGATTCTTCCTGGTTGCTCACAGGTCTGTTATGAATATCTTTTACTGGTATAAGCAAATACTAATAAGTTTACTTGCTACTGTTAGTGAGGTAAGATACAAAATTACATCTTTTCTGACTCACTCATGGGAACTGCACACATTGATAACAATACTGAAATGGGAATTTTATTCCTAGTAGTAAATATTTTTGTTTATTTATGAATGTTTCAACTATTTTTAAATTGGGAACCTGAGAATTTTTTTTTAGTGAAGCAACTAGTATATTGTTATACCTTCTCTCTAAGCTGTATGCTAGGGAGGTTATATCCTAACCAGGGATTTACTATTTTCAGTTGTCCACTAAAGACAATGAGCTCTGAGTGTGCCTGGGAGATCTATAAACTGCAATGCTAATCATGATTTYAAAAAAAAAAAAAAAAAAAAAAAGCTGAATTATGCTTCTGACTTCCACAGTTCTATTTTTTTTTCAGCACCATTAGAAAGTCTCTCAAAAGTAGCTGAAGTCTTTTATCCCTAAATTCTCCCAGTAGCAGTGGAATTTGGCCATGCAATTCCATTATTTCAAGGGCTCAGTGCCTAAATTCAATGCAACTCTGTGAAAAATTAACTCTGCTATGCTGATATATCATCATCACTGTCTATTAGTCAACTCTCTAACTCTAGACCTAGTGACAAAGTATTCCAGTAAGGGCAGCATTTTAAATTCCAGATAAATTGCATTTGCTTTTTAAATTCAGTTATCATGAAATCCATTGTAAAATGTTTCTGCTATAAAAAAAAAAAGTCCTAACCTATAGCACATGCTAGATTTTTATGCTGTTGTGTGATTTATGATAGAATCTAGTGCATGTACTTAAAGCAAGGAAAAGGATTCTTAAGGTCAACTAATATACTCTAAAACCAGCATGTATTGAAATGAAAAGATTTAGAATTAGTTTCCATTTTAAATTGTACAGTTAGTCTTTCCAAACAAATGGAGCCTTCCAAGGTTTAAGAAATACAAAATAAGGGAGTAAAAGCTTGGTATAAGAGAAGCCTGAAAAATCTGATATAGCTGTCTCTGGTTGAAGCATAATGAAGAGAAACCTCAAAGTGAGGTAAGATGTTTGAATTCTGGAGATTAACTCTGGAGTCTGAGGATCGGGGACCCAATTACTAGCTTTTTTTTTTTTTTTTTTAATATATATAGTTTCTCATGTAAGACTCTGCAAAGCATACTATGCATAGTTTATCCTTAGCCTATATTGAAGTCCCCAACAGAGAAGTCATATTCCATGGGATCCTCAGACTATTCATGATGACGTGACCAGGACATTTCATGTTATAGGCTATGCTTGAATGAAACCCTTGCAGTTCTGTGAATTTCTAGAGTATATTAGAAATATAAAGTAGTGGAATAGAATGTGTTACAGTGGAAAAGGAAATCCCAGCTGTAACCATCTGGAAGTAATGTTTCTAAACATTTCATTAGATGGTTGATGTATTAGCAGAGCAAGAAGGACTGCATTTTGTCTATCAAAAGATTATACATGTTCAGAGGTTTTGTGGAAGCTGCAAAATAGCAACAAAGACAGATTTTATTTTAAGAGGAGGGGAAGGAGAATCCATCTTTTGCATACTTCTGCCTATCATTAATAAATAATTTTGAATGTTGTACCTGTGCTGGCCAGGGAGAAACTAGACCATTCCTAACAAGAGCCTCATGTACCTTCCTGTAGGGGAAATTAGCCTAACTGAAACTTCAACTAATGCAAGCAGACAGTTGGAATAACAGAGCTTAACAGTGACTAAGGTGGTATTTTTCTAGACACCTGATAGCTGAAGTATATCTAAATTGCAATAGAGAAAAATTATTTATAACTGGCAGCCTAAAAACTGTGTCTTAGATTTATTTTCTTTCTGTGAACTTTTTTCTAAGGCATTCTAAGTTCAATATACTTTCTGCACTGTGCACCTTATAATGAATTTTTAGTTCATTTTTCTTAATGAATCCCACCAATTTGGGGGAGGAATGGTGATAAGGAAAGAGCTTAGAATTCCCAAGCCTCTGTGAAATGCTTTTTTGTTCCTTGTACACTGTTCTCTTGCATGCGTGCGCGCTCTCTCTCTCTCTCTCTCTCTCTTTTCTTTCTTCCCCTAAATGAAGGGGGGAGAGATATTCTGAGATAACAACTGTGAAAGATGTGACCTTGCTGATCTGGGACACTTTTCTTTCCTTGAACTAAGCTTCCAAATGTGCCATACGCATCAGCTGTCCTCATTGTAATCTCTGCCTCCCAGCCTCAGTTTCTCCATGATGCATTTGCTGCATGCTTCCAATGTGACAGCTTTATAAAGAAGTGCCAGTTACAGCCTTATATCTGAGTATATGTTTAAGAATTTATCTCAAAGTTACCAGTAAGCAACTGCTTATTTTACTCTTGGAGAGATCAATTGATTTGAATGGAAACTAGGTGCCAAAAGGTCTTTGAAGATCTGGAAGTAAATGACTCACTTAACCTGGTTCATCCTTCTGTCTTCTTCCAGTATCATTAAGAAGTTTTCTACTCCTGTCACAGGTTATTCACTCTTTGTATTTCATACACTTACAGTCTAGGTATTGACTACTTAAACTGTGATCAATGTAACATTCAAAGAAGAAATTTTCTGTATGATCATATAAATAAAAATTCTCAGAACAACACTAATTTTCCATGAAAATTTGCAGAATACTTTACAAATTTAGTTAAAGAATGAAGGTGCATAAGCAGCCATATAGAAGAATACGAACCAGCACTGTTTGGGCCAGTGCATTTTTTTCAGGCTGGTAAACCCAGTCTTCAAATTTCTTCCTCTTATTTAATCCCTCTATCATTCTTCAGTGAGTGAGCTGGGCCTGATAGTTCATCAGTGATCTTTTTCCCTCTTGCTTATTAGGTCAGCTGCCTTACTGAAATTACTATAAATAAGTGTGGGAATAATTAATTCTTCATATAGAAGAAGATGTTTAATTTATTAAATTTGTTCTATGTTTGTTCAAATTCACATTAATATTTTCCCTAGCAGGTTTTATTCTCTCTCATAGAAATACATACAGGTTTGGAAAGTACTTCTCAAGTCACTGAATTCAGTCCTCTATTATCAAAGAATCTTTCCATAAACTTTTTGAGCTCCACTGACATATTGAGTTCACTCTTGAAAAAACACTTAAACATTTGATTCAACTTGTTTGTTACAGAACCCACTGGTCTTGTGCATAGCTACCAGCTTCTGATTTTCTCAAGGTTGTTCTATACATTCTCTTATGGACACTTTATACATAGTTTGCCCAAAATGTCCTCTGGTTTAAATAACACAGTGTCTCCTGGTTACTCTTTGCAATAATAATGAAAATGTGTGTTCAGTTTCATCACTGCACATGGGTTTGGGGGGGAAAAAAGTGGTAATTCCCTTTAAGTATTCTGGGTTGTGGTTTCCTGAAATTAGTGTCACTGTGATTAATGCTTCTCTACTAGTTCCAGTCCAGAATTTGAAATCTTTGAAAATACAAATTCAAAAGAGCAGAAACTGCCTTTGGAGTTTCGTGTTGGTTCTGTGCTGCCCAAGTTGGAAGGGGAAGTTTTGAGGCACGGTGAGGCATGTATCCAGGGGAGCATGCTGTGCTGAGCAGCTGACCTGCTGATGCTCATGACTACCATCTGCACTGAGCACAGCCCCCTTGCAGTGAGCACAGAAGACCGGAGAAATAATCCTGTGAGCTTTAAGGGAAATGAAAGAAATAAGTGACACCTATAAGTGAGTGTTTAACTCCTTTGGAGCTTTAACTTAAACTCTTAAACCAGTTAAGCACTTGAGCAAATATTCTGTCTTTTGACCTTCAAGTCCTTATTTACCTTTTGTATTTGGTGGTATTTTTGCTTATCTCAAATCTGCCTAAGGGGATGGAATCGCATAATAACATATCCCACAGTAAAATGTACTGTCATCTTAAATTGAGATCATTAAAAAACAGGCTACACTTCTGAACCTTACTTGCTCAGCAGCTTTTCTCCTTCTGAAATTAACAGCAGTTTGTGGATAGCTTGCGCTTTTCTTTTGAGGTGCATTGGCAAAGATTGTTAAAGGAACTTCTCACTCTTAGTGATAAAGAAGAACGTGTTTGTGCTGAAGATGTGAGGGGAGATCAAAATGTAAAAAACACCATCTGTGACCTAAACTGCATCTGTCGGTTGGCCACTAGAAGAGGCGGAAGGTTTCAATTTACTAGCCAGACAGCTTTCTCAATTTTTGTGTCAGGAAATATCCTTAAACTGCAATACAGTTATGACAGCTTGGATAACAGCGTTTAGCTATACTCCAGCAGCTTTTAGATTTTACATGCTATATGCCTATGACTGTCAGACCTGTGCCAGACAACAGTTCTAAAAGAATTTTTTTTATTGCACTTGCTGAATGTGATGTTATCTAGTCACCCAGGGTCTGAATTTTAGGGTCTTTTCCCCAAAGCTGTGGGCTTTGAAGTCCCTTTAATATTAATAATAGCTATGAAGGACTACTAGTTCAGTCTTTAAAAAAAGTTGAAAAAGAATACTATAGTGCAATAAATATATCAGCAATACATATGTACTGCCAGGCTTGGAAAGATGGGTTGGCAATCTGTTTTCTGTGTGTGTTTTAAAATAAGGTTAGTGTTCTAATAACAGCATCCATTTGCTAATAGATCTTAAAATAGTGAACTAATGAGTAAATAATAGTCCTTGCTTACCTTACTCAACAGTGATTATGCATGTAACATCTAAATTGCAGATGGTTAATTGTGGTTTATAATACAAGGGGAGCCGTTTTAACAGAATAACCAAAGTTCTTCAAATGCTATGGACTTCCTCATAAACTCTTCTTTGCTTTTTTTTAAATATTCACTCATTGTACAGAGAAGGATATGATTAGTCCACTGGTCCATGGTCCACATCTAACTTTTCCCTTAGAATTGCACTTCATGCTTTTTGAAAAGTTAAATTTATTGGCAGAAGGAAGACTCCTTCATTGGATGAATCTCAGTGACACATCATTTTCTGTTTTTTTTTTTTTGAGAGCTGTGTGCAAGTTCCAGGATAAATTAAGTATGGACTGACAGCTCTGTCTTATAATTTAATTTATTTAGACTTTTGAGTTAGGACTAGATTCATCACATCTACCGTAAGCAGTCCAGAAGTCAGACAATTTAGCCTAAACTTGTCATCTAAGCTCCATGTAGTCTAAGCTCCCTTCCATAGTCATTGGAGAAAAATAGGCTGTTCTTCCCATCTTAATGTAAATATCCAAGCCAAGTGAGATGAACTACCTTAAAGGCATTTTTCTGGCCATTCAATAGATAATATCTTGGGTGACCTTGTATTTCGCAATTTGCAATCTTTTTCTTACTATAAATACAAGTGGTTTTCATGCCCTGTTGATAGGGAAGCATATAGAGTTTCATGGTTAAACTTATTTTCATGGATCTTATTATTATTGAAAAACAACTTACTGTTGAAGAAAAATTGTATGTATTACCTGGAGTATAAACTGTCACGTCTCTTTTAGCTGCCTCACAGACTCTGAAGAGCCCAAATATATGACTATTTTTTTCTTTTTTTAAGAAATTTTCATGGCTTTACTTGCTGCAATAGAAGCCATCAGAATCCTTTAATGAAGTTTAAAGTAAACTTGGCTTTCCCAAGGAAAAAATAGTATTTACATCTCATTCCCTCCTGTAGATGTCTATGGTGCCATTTGTTCAGTCTTCTAATGTATAAGGACCTCCTCATTTAGTGTACAACTGCAATAATGCAGTCAACTGTCAGCAATGTTGTCATATTTAACATAGGTTCTTACATTACTCTGAATAATAATTGCACTGTGTTGGACCTTCTGGTCTAGTTTAATTAGCCAACACTATATTTCTAAGGAAGGTATTTAATGATATATCTCTGCAATACTTTTCTAGTCTGCAGCAGCTCTTGGTTCAGGGATTTTCTGAGGAAGAGGAGGAGAAAGAGTATCTTTATACCCCTTGATTTTTTTTTTTCCTATTTTTTTCCTTATTAATTTGTGAGGCTTTCTGAACCCAAGTAAACTTCTACCATCCAGGGTGTCCTGTGGCTAGGAGTTAGCTTGAGGTAGGTATTGTGTGACATATCAGCTCATTTTATTTGCTCTGAAATTGCTCCTGCTAGTTTCATTTGATAATCCCCACTTCCTTTGTTGGAAGAGACAGTGCTGTTGGTTGCTGTGCATGATTTTATATATCTCACTCATATCCCCCTTAGCGCTTCTCCTACCTGAAGGGCCCTAGTCCATGCAGTTGTTTTTCTTACAAAGGCTGTTTCATCTTTAATCATCCTCATCACCCTTAGCTGAACACCTCCCATTCTGACTATGTCTGCTTTTGAGATGGGTCTAGAACAACATATCATGCTTAAAATGAGGGTGAATGATGGATTGATTCAGTAGTCTGACCATGCTTCTTTTTGCTGCAGTCTTTCCTACTTTATAATAACATCTAATTCATTTTTGATCACTACTGAGCACAGACACCTTACTAGTGCTATTACCCCAAGATCTTATTTCTGAGCGATGATAGCTTATTTTTTTATACAAAATCAGGATTTTTTATCATATGTATAATTTTAAACTTACCTTATTTAATTTATATGTTGAACTATATGCAAATACATCTTGCTGTTCAAAAACTTCTTGACATTTCTCTATCTAGATAAAGTTTCCCTATGTTAGTTGTTGCAATCTAAACTGTCCCTGTTACACAAAGGTTGTCTTAATATCTAAACTGAATTATTATTGGTGAAATTTGAGATAATTCATTCTTGTCTTGTCTATCATGGTGTTGAACAAAATGAAAAAAGGATATTGCTGAACAGAAGATAGCAGACTGTTACCATATCCCCTTTTAGACTGCCGTATTTTAGGCTTAATAACCTCAGCTTCTCCAGTCTTTCCGTCACTAACCACATTTCTCCTGACCTCAGGTTATTTACAATATTCTCTTCTAGATTCTCTCCAATTCATCTGAATGTTTGAAATGTGGTGTCCAAAACTTTGCATTCTACTCCAGACCAAGCAATATTGAAGCTGAATAGAGAGCAGTATTGCTTTCTGAGTTTTGCAGAGCCTACTCCCATTTTTATGTCCCACTACAATACTTGCCTTTTCTCAGAACAGCATGACAATGCTGACTAATGTACAGGTTGCCATTTCTTAGAGCCTCAGATCAGAATTGCTAGTTAGTCAGTTTTTCCCCATTCTGAGCTGGAAGAGTCTGTATTCTTTCCCAAGTGAAACCTTGCACTTTTTCCTGTTTAATTTTTTTTTTTTTTACAAATGTTTGTCCAATTTGTCCAGATAATTTGGATTTTACCTCCATCTTTCAACATAATTTGTGTCCCTCCTAACTTTATCACTTACAAATTTAATAAACATAGTCTTCATTTCATCACCAAGCTCGTTAATAAAAAATATTAAAGAGGATCAAACCTAGCATATTTACCTACAGAACTGCCCACTGCATCCTTTCCAAGACGATGAACCATAATCTTTTCTGTTATGACCAGTCTATCAGTTTTGTATCTGCTCTAAAACTGTTTGATCTAGATCTTGTTTCCCTAGCTTCTTTGAAAGCTGAAGATTGTCATGGGAGATTTTGTCAGAAGCCTTACTAATATCATGTTATTTGAAATCTATTACTACACCTACAAAACCTGCAACCTATCTGTTGCAGGAGGAAACCATCACAAAATTAGATTTGTTCTTGACAAATCCATGCTGGTTGCCACTTGTGTTTCAGATGCCTACAAAAGTTATTCAGTAATTTCTCTGAACTGGAAGCCAAGCTGACTAATATTCCCTGGCTTTTCTTGAGCAAACTTCTTGAGTAATTTTGCAGGAAGCTACTGTGACAGTACTTGGCCAAATAGCCAGTTAATAGAGTCCTCAGAGGGGAAAAGGTGCCTGGATAACTAAGTGAATTAGGTCAGGATTCAGGCACTACCTTTCCAGCATCTATAAAGATGTGGGGCTGGTCCTGAAGACAATTGTTCAACTGCTTGTGTCTAATATTTGCTTTCCAGGTTTACACTGTAATGTGTGCATCTTTGCTCAGCCTCGCACTGAAGGCATGTTTCTTGTGACTTGCAGTTAAAGCTATTCAGATGGCATCTAGTAATTGTAAGCAAAGCCGTAAACAACCCTTCCACAAAGTTTTGGAACATATCATTGCTTGTACTTATGAGGATAAACAGCAAAAATTACGATCATTGGAAAACCACATTTTGTAAAAGCAATACATTTTTATCTAGCTCACATTTTTTTTAAAAGGGTTATGGATATTCACTCATTTTGAAGATGATAGACAAGGTGTTGCTTGTCTTCACTCCCCTCAACTGGTCTTGAATCTACGTGATGCTCTCTTTTACAAAAGGAAGCTCAACTATTTCCTTTCATAAACTGTTTTGGTGTCTATTCAGACTTTTCCCAGGGAACCCTTTTGCAACTTCTTTCAGGCTCTCCTCAGTCCTCTTTTCAGCCTCTTTCTTAGGCTATAATGTTGCTGTCTACTTTCCCCTATTTAAATTCCAAACAGCTTTCTAAAAAGAAACTTAGTTAAGTTGGTTTTCCAAGGTCTGATTTAACTGTTTATCTCCTTAGATGTATGTTGGTGTGGAAGGTATGGAACCTTAGATGTAGGTTCCATAGTAGACTATTATCCTTGGACTGACAGATATGTATTAAAAGTCTGAAAGCCAAGTGAATGCATAATGACTAGACTGGGTAAGAAACACTTTTGATGTTTGACAGATCAGCCAGAAACTGTGAGCGGTATAGGCAGGTACCTCAAATCACCATGCCTACAAGTTATACTTTCTCCATCTCAGCAGGGATTTTCCAGCACTTTATAATATTCAGTTTTTAGACTTGAAGCTTCATGTGCTTTCACATATTGTATTTACTGGGAAGGTGATACAGGCTTCCTGCAGGCTTAAATCATAACTCTGAAAAAGAAAAAAAGAAAAAAACCCTGTAGCACTTTTTAAAACATGTGCCTCTTTTCCTTTTTTCTTTTCTCTTTTCTGTCTTTTTTCCATTTTTCTCTTCTCTTTCCTTGGCAAAACCATATAAATTAGTTCCTTAGTTAACTTACTATCCTAGCAATGTCCCTGTTATATTCATGAATCTAAAAGGCATTCTGAAACACTGGAACAGTGTATAGGGTATCAGAAAAGTAGCTTTACCTTGATCCTTAGGTGATACTTTCATCAAGTGATAGCCAGGTATCAAGTCAAAAGTATGACAATATTTGCTCCTCACATCTAATATATGGAAGTGGGGAGCTCTTTGGACAGCTTTATAAATTAAAACTCTCACAGCCAGAAGTCTCCACTGAGCATTTTTTACAGCTGTAACTAAAGATGCCCAAGGTGATTGTTTAATCAGACCATTCTATAAGACATTAAAATTTACCATAACTTGTACAGCTACCTGACTTACTGGGGAAAACCTGATATGAGGCTATCTCACATAAATACTGCTTAGTTTTAGCACAATCTAGTATCTCACTTGACCATATCTGTCAAAATTGTCCTTATCCCTGGAGAGGATGTTAGCACAGTATAAGAGCAGATATTCATATTGCCTTTTCTCATTGTCTCTAGGGCAGTTTCTGTTAATTCAACACCTAGGTCTCTTATTATGTGGGTGATTCACAGCTTTTAACTTCAATTCTCCTCAGAGGCAACATGGAGACAGTTTCCAGCGTAGCTAAACTGACTTCCACCAGCTGCTTCTCCTGCTCAGTGGCTTTAATTGGTCTTACTTACTCCTCAGTCTTTGGTCCTGATGAAATAAAATTCTGATAAATGTCAATTGTTACTGGGATTTTTATGCTATCAGACATTGTTTTACCTTTAGGAGTGTGATTGCATTGATTGCATAATGATCTATACCACCAAAATGTTTGAAGCTACTATAGGGGAAAAAGTCATCTGCAGGGATGATAGGTCCTCAAAAATTTTCCTGGAGATATATATTCAGCAGAAAATCCTAGCAAAAAAAGGCTCTTTCTGAACAATATAAGTGCATTAGTGATGCCCCCAAATCAATGCATTCACAGAATGTACTGGTTGCTGTAACAAATGTTAATTTCATATGCAAAAGAACCACATACTGTGATAGCTGGATTTTTAGTGTTTTCACAGTTAGCTAATAAATATAAGTCATCTGTTTTATATCCTGCAGTATAAACTTTTACTCTCCTTTTAGCACTTGCTTTTGGTAATTTGAAAGACTACTTTCAAGCCCACAGCTGTTTTCTAGGTGTCAGTGTTCTAGACTTATTACAAACCTCTCAGAAGCTCTTCAGATCCATCATTCATGTCATCACTGATGATGGCCACACCATATTAGGCACTCCTGATTTCACTTTGATGCTTCTTATATTTGCTTGGGTAACTCTTTTTCTAGTGGCCTTTCCTCCACTTTGTTTATGAATATCATCTGGCATGGGACCTGCACAGGAGACAGCTCATCTTACCCATGAAAACAGCAAATAGCGTGCACCACAGACAGGTACATATTTAGTTATTTATTTAAACTACTTTACTAGGACTCAAGTTCTTGAAGTATTTCATCTGGAATAAAGAAAAAACCTTGAGACTGTCAAGTGACAGCTAATACCTTTAAGGAAACTGATTTCTTCTTTTACATCTGTGGCTGTATATAATATGTCCTGTGGGTGTATGTGGTATGTTATCCACCTCCCCATCTGGTCATAAGATTTCCCTGTTGAACCATTTGCAGATGAACATATCTCACAGAATTCACTCATAACTCGTCACTAGTCAGAGGTTCTTTTTTGCATAACTAGTTCCTAATTTAACCAAATCATTTCCCAAGAGGGTGAAACAGGGTTAGTAATTTACAGAGAGTGTCCTTGGTAAACAAAAATGCATGGGCCACCCTTCCTGCCACTAGCTCATGTACCAGTCTATACAGGGCAGTAGCTCCAGTCTCATTTCTGTTTTTTCAGAAAGAGAGAAGTATTTTTGCTGTCTTGAAACCTCTGCCCCCTACTGTAGTTCCTTTCTTTGACAACTACAATGAATGATTTTATTAATGTTGAATACAAGAATAAGAACAGGCCACCTTCTTCTTCCTTCCCTCCTTCTTGTCCCACAGGCGGATGTGGCAGCACATACACTTTCCAGAGACAAACATGGTGTCAAAGTAAGACTGTAACTTAAAGATACAGGAATGTACTATCAGCATTTGCTAGCATATACAGTAAAATTAAAATTACTGGCACTTAGTCAGTGCCTCTAAACATACTCTGTTTTGGACAAGTTTTACAGATAAACACAGGAAACAAAAACACTATAAAGCAGAAAAATAGAATCCTTCATTGTACTATTAAAAAGACTTTTGAAAAAGAGAAATATATTATTCTCTATTTTCCATAAATTAAAATATGAAGTGAATGATATGAGGAAAACTTGCACTATTTTCCTTCTGTCTTAACCAACTGCCTTTTGGAGTTCTCTTAGTAAAAATACTGCAGCAGATTTGAAGACCTACAGAAATCCATTATCTGCTGATGCTCTTAATTTTTTTTTTAATTTTTAATTTAAATTCTAATTAGATATACAATTCAGATTAAAATACATTTCATTCACATGGTTAATTATCAAGCTGTTTATTTTTCTAGTAGTCTCAAGGTTAAGACTATTCTACAGTACAATGCAAATTCCCCCAAAGTCTGATTCAGTGGATACTCTTGTTGCCTGTATTGAATTGTACGCAGTAGACCAATAAAAGCAATCTGATTGATCTATCTCGTTATGGTTTTGATGGCTTCTAAAGCACTAGCTATAAAATAAGCTAACTGGAAAATCAAAGCTTTAGTGACCTCTGAGGACTCTTCATCAGGTAGCTTGGTCTAAATCATGTTATTTTAAATTTAGATACTGCATTCACACCACATTTTATGTCACAAACGTTKACTATTTCTGAGTAGCCTTCAATACCCGTTGAACATGCAGCCTATTAAGGAAAACGCTCCAAGTAGCTGGGAGCAAGTCTTTAACAGCGTAGTTACGTAGCGAGTGTTTGGATATTAAAATCTTCAGAGAGACTACCCACCTGCAAACCCTAGTTTGTCAATATTCCAAGTTTTACATAACCACATGCTATCCCTACCCCTTATTTTGATCGCTTCTCAGTTTCTGGTGTGTATAATGAGAATCTGCACCTGCAGAGTTGAAAAGACCACACCCCCTAGCCCACTCAACTATAAGGATTGCATTGGGAAGGAGAGAACAATTTTATTGTTTCCTTCTGGTCAGAGAAAAACAAATCTATACATTATCTTTTATATGTTTAAAAGTAATTCTTGTGAATCAGAGCCATAAACTCATACGAAAATCATCAATGATGAGTCTGGTTGTTTAGGTTTCTTGTGTGCTTATTTTCAAGTTGTCTGACAATCCCTATGGGCACTTTAGTTGCGAATCCTTGAAATCAGCACAGAGACTTACTGTTAAGTTTCTGCTTTGTGATCAGATGGTAAAAGTATATTACTTGAGAAAGTCTTAGGATTCTCGCTCAAAGCTAAAAGTGTAATCTTGTTTATTCCATTTCTAACTGTAACTTTAAAATCTTTTGGCTAACAGAGCAATTCACAAAGTTATTGGGAGTTCTTGATAAGTCTGGCTTGATTTGTAATTGAGATTTTATGTTTTCTGCAGAGTTTCTACTTACAGAAGTAATGAGTTTGCTTTAGAAGTATTAAAGCTGATTTAGGATGTCTTAAGCAAGATCATATCTCACTAGTTTTAATTTGAAGAAACAAAGCCCATTGATTTGTTGAAATTCAAGTGCATTGATTCGTTCAGCTTAATCCTGTGCCGTTAGATTTTTTCAGTGGTAATAACACTTTTCAGCCTTTCTGAGCTATAAATGTATCCCTCTGGTGAAATGAAGTCCATCAAAGACTGTCAGGACAGGGGAGGGAGGGTAATTCCACTTAAATAGTGTCAGAGGATATAGCTGAATTGCCCTTCATAATGTGTAGCTTGGCGTAGAAGTTACTATCCTTATAATGTTAATGCTTCCTGAATTTATTTTCTTCTGAAAACTTTCCTTGTAAACAAAAGGCAAACTCCCACATGTTGGAATTTGCAAAACCAAGTCTGGATCAAGACTCTATGGAAAGTCTCCCCAGATGAACAACTTTTAAGAGTAAAAACACAGCTCAGAAGTTTCTATTAGAACCAAATACACAAAAACATTTGTACTTTATTGATAATACAGATATCTTACCACCTAAAATATTGTTTCTCTGAAGGACTCAAGAATGCAACAACTATCTTTGTACGTAAACCAGATTAATTCTGCAAACTCTTTCTCTGCCTAACTTGCTGAGGTGCTTAATCAGAAAGCATCAGGAAGCTGCAGAATATAGTCTATGATGAAATGTTGGACTAAGGGATGAAGTTCAGAACTTCTCCAGTAAATGTACTTACCATGATGCTGCAAAGCCAGTCTCAAATACTCTCACTCACTCTTTCTTTCACCTTTTCCAGCTTTCTTCTAAAAGAAATAACTAAGGTGCCTACCTTTGGGAAAGGATTCACACCTTGTTTTTACTGAGCAAAGCATCCAAGCCACAGAGAGAAATGGAATTTGAAGCACACTTTTTCCTGTTGACTGGCCTCAGGCACTTCCTTCTCATTTCACTCTATCTCTACCTCTACAAAGGCATTTTGTGCCTTTCCTTCTGAGGTGCTTCTAAGTTGGTCTCCACACACTGTTCAGGACAGAGGACCCCTTGGGGAACTGAGGAAAAACAAGAGCCATAAAAGGTAGTTAGTAGCCTGAAGACTGGATAAGCCTTGACAGTCTCTCCACAATGGTTCAAATCTGGGCCCTGGCAAGCAGCAAACCCCTTGAGACAAAAGGTCTTGATGGCCAATGAGTGGCACATGGGTCTCCTACAGAAACCAGTCTCCGACCACTGTCACTTATTGCATGTTCTTTGTCACCCTGATCTGACCTGAGGATCAGGCACAGGCAGCCTTGATGCTTTCCCTTACAGAATTTGTTCCCATCTCCTATTGCTCTTCACCTGTTTTCCAGCTGAACATGTGTAGGAGGAGAAAGAGCATTCTTCCAGGTCCTGGAAGTCCCAAGCTCCTGGCTGCAGGAGTCCCTGTCCTCTGCTTGTGTAAGCCTCTTTTACTCCTTCTCCTGTACCATGTGGGGCTTGGGCTTTTGCCCTGCCCTTCAGAATTCCCATGAAGAGCTTGTCTTCCCTGATGAGATGGAATCCTTCCTCTGCTCCTCCATCTGTTGGCTCAGTGTCTTGACTTCTTGCAGGCCAGACTGCTGCTGCCCTCCACCCCAGCCTCAGGGAGGAGTGCCAGGTGCAGGAGCACCCTGCAACTTGAGGGCTGAACACTCACATCTGGCCCCAGGAGTTTGGTGCAGTTGAGGCCTCCAAACCTAGTGGTCAGTCCAGACAGTGCAGGGGACCTCTGGAGCATCACCACCATTGTTGTGCTGAGCCTAGCAGTAAGATGCAGTTGTGAGCAATGCCTCTGGGACACTAATTGTCCCTTCTGTGTCTACTGCAGCCTTAACTGCCTAGTTTGACTGCACATCCAGGCAGTACTCCTGATTGCTGGTGCTCCCTGGTGTTAGTCGAATAGGAAACTGGACACAGCCTCAGCCCCCCCAGCTACTGCTCCCCCAGTAATATTTCTGAATTGACAGGCAACTTCTTGCCTCTTCTTTTGGCTCCAGCTGCAGCTCACACACTGTGACTGCTGGGTCTGGCACCCACTCCTCTCTCCTGCTCTCTGCTCCAAACAGGAAGTCATACATGGTCTGAAGAACATGTTCTGTTGATAATAGCCAGTCCTGTGGTAATGAATTCCATATTCTAGTTGCAGCTTATATGAAATAATATCACTTTTTGTTCTAATTCTCCTGCCTTAGAATTGGATCTCCTATTTCTTTGCATTCTAAGAAATAATAAATTCTTGGTAATTATCTCCTTCATTTGAGATATATATATATATATATTTGAGACAAATACATATAAAAGTGTATATACATGCTTTTTTTTTTATACAAACCAAATTCAATAATGTTATCTGGCTCAAAAATAAGAAAGCACCAAATTTCTGCAAGGAAGCCAGTTTTATAATTAATGTGATGTTAAGTTAGCTGCCAATTTACTAGTAAACTTTCATCAAATTCAATTCTCACTATAAAAAATAAATGCTGTAATTTGGGAAAGATTACTGTTTTTCTCACACACATCTGTGTGTGAGGTTGAATCTATTGAATTTGTGTTTTAATTGCAAAACTGATAGTTAACTGCAAGGGATATGTCCATAATTCTACTTGACTGATAAAAGTTATAAGTTTATAATGTCTCTGTGTTAGCTAAATAATGCAAAATTCAATATATKCATGAGAAACATAGAATTAAAATGATTCAGTCAAGGCATCTGCTCTACACCTTAATTTCCCCATGAACATGTGAGCCATAGATAACATACAACTTCACTGGACTCCCTAGATTATATTGCTGTTCTCTCCCTGATAAAGGAGGGTTTACTAGCTGGGTTTTTTTAAAACACTTTCCAGGCTGGTTATAGCAGAAATCCTCTGGCAAAGACAGAGAGCTTTTAAGATATCTCAGCTGTGGTGGTCAATCTGTCTGGTCACACTTACTTCCGGAGTATTGTGCCACACTTGGCCATCTACTTGACACCTATCTGCTTCCAGCTCATGTATGCTTTGGAAACTGTCTGTGCAAGGAAAGATGAATTTTCCTAGGATCTGCAGCTGCGTCAAAGGTGATAAATGGAGACAGCAATGTTGCAGCTGAGGCGTAACTGTTTTGCTTGGAGTAGAGTAGAGCAGGCAAAGTGCAAAGACTGCTTGGAACATTAGCTTTGGGAGGAGTAGGTTTCCCCTGTTCAATTCAATTAGAGTAGTAACTTTAAAGCCTTATGATTATTCAAATGACAAATTAGCCATTTTTCTGCTAATCAAAACATTCAAAGAGAAAAAGGAATAATGATAGCTCATAGACTGCATTCAGAGTGTGTATGGAAGAAAGAATTCAATTGCTTGATGGAGATCTGCAAAATTTATTGTGATATCTTGTTTGGTGTCTGTGCTTGACAAAGCATGCATTTGTGAGGTCTTGGAAAGCAATTGCTGTGTTTTCGTCTGTAAACCACTGCATAATTTCTCCAGTGAAAAAATGTTCTTTTATTGGGAGGAATAACATGTTTTTCTGATGTCAAATTTTGGTCCTATAAAACTGGAGTTTGAGAACTGTGAACTACTGTTTCCCCCAGAGTTATTCCTGTTGTATTCTCCTCTACTTCACAATCAAGTAAATGAAGCCTGAAATGCTTAGTGCTGTGTTTTAAAAGTGCATTCTGGTGGTAATATAAGTAATCTGAGCATGACTCATCAAAGGAACTATGGAGGGGAGAAGGTGAGGGAGATAATGAAATTGCAGACTGTATTGCTTATTTTAAGGAGCTGAATGAACCATGCAGATCTCCTTTAAGTCTTGAATCCACAATTCTTGTTTTAGAAGGTGAGAAATTTTTTGCCTGATTAATTTGGTGAGAGCAAGCTACTTAATGCTAAATTTGCGGGTCCTATTTTTGAAAATCTGTCAACTTGCTAAAAGTGAAGAAATATTAAATGCTCAACTGCCTTGCAAACCTACAAGACTTTCACCCTAATTTTCATTCATAACAGAAAATTAAAGTTCTACCATAACATTTTAACTCTGTCAATATGCACAGCTGTAGCTATTTGCAAGTTAGCACTACACTCTTGTTTAGAGCAGCCTAATGTTTACATAAAGAGAATCTACTACAGGCAGATAAACAGGCTAAAACTATATAGAACAAAACAAAAGAAACCCTCAAAAGTCAAAACAGTAAACAATGCAGCACCAAGAATAATTATTGCTATGTTTTCAAAAGCCGCATGTGCAAGATATGCTTATTTCTTGAAAGCTTTATCTTGATTTAGGTGAACATTAAAATACCTAAGCTTATATCTGTTAATTCCAATGTCCTTAATTTCCATTACATTTTAATAATTAGATACTTTTTCTGAAATTAAATGCATTGAAGAGACATAATCCAGTAGGATGAAATATGGTGGTTTCTAAATATAATCATCCTGAAAGAAATGGACACTGGGAATTGAATAATGTTTGCAGTCGATGTGTCATTGACCAGTTTTCATGAAAAGCAGTAAAACCAAACTGCTAAACTAATTAAAATAAACAATGGAGAAAAACATTTGCTTGATGCTTAAAGTCATCTATAATTACTTTTCAGGTATGTAGTTTTCATATGCCTGAATCGAATACTCAGAGAACAATAAAAACATCCATTTTGAGTCCAATAATAAACACATCATTTTAAATATTACGCACATAATTGTTTCTGAAATAGGCATTTCTCCTTTATTCCTCTACCCAGACCTTTCATGAAAAGGGAATTATGTCCCTATTCTTCTTTAAAATAAGAACTGGTTTCTTTTTTTTTTTTTCCTCTCTTTTTTTTTTAATCGGTGATGAAGACTCTCTTAACTTTGGTTTTGTGGATTTCTAACTTTGAGTAAGTATTAGCTGAAATGGTTACACTGTGCTATTACATGACAAAGATTTATATTCTTCCCTTTAAATCCTCAAAGGTAGAGCTGAGCGCCTGCATATGTGTGTGTGTGTGTGTGTGTGTGTGTACGTACGTGATATTTAAATTTCTCCATAGAGTGTTGTTTAAAATTTGTAAATGTGACAATCTAGTTATGAGAGTGACAGCAAAGATTATGTAGGTTCTCAGCTAGACCATTCCATCCTGCTGGAATTTATCAGTTCGATTTCATTTAAGGCACCTTTTTAAAACACCCCCAATAGAAATAGGCACGTTATTAAAACAGTTACATTGTAGAGAATGCTGCCAGTTGAGATTTTTTTCTGGAAACTTGTCTTAAACTAGAGTTTCACTTTTTTTTCCTCAGGCTTTCACTGCAAATACTCTGCAAACTCATACAGGAGATGCCAGATGTTTAGAAATATTAATATTGCAAAGGCGTGCAACTCTTGTGGCACAAAGGCACACAGGGAAAATACAATGAAGAGTGCAGCTAAAACCTTTAGGTTCATTTAAGTTTAATATGCTCAGGATTTGTAGATATTATAAAAGAAAGAACGTACAAAGGTTGGTTAATTTTTTATGTCTACAGCTATTTTGAACTTCTAAGCTTTAATGCATTGTTAGGCTTACTCATATGAGTCCTACTAAAGCCAGTGGTACTACTTATGGTAAGAAAGGCACATTCACATGAATGGCGGTGGGTCAACATGTAGGACTGTACCTTTATTCATGTTGCAGTAATTAGAAATTTATGTTTCTGGTTCCATATGGATGGCCAAAGTAGATTGTTCTTGAGATATCATTCATTAAAGTAGACATTAGAAGTAGGACTTCCCAGATTGTTCTAAATAGGCTATATACATGATGGCTTTCATTTTGTTCTGTCCTGGGCAGCATGAAAGAATTATATCACAACTGGACATGTTACTTTTGTTCTTTCCTTCTTTTCCCCCAAATTTGGCATCAAGGGTGTTCTGGGGTACTCCCCCGTCAACATAATTATCAGTGCTACAAGACCTTCCATCCTAAGAAAAGAATCAGTGATGAGAAGGGCTAAAATATTTTGTCTTTACGCAGTGTAGACTATGACACTGTCAACAGAGAATAGTTAAGCTGCTATAGATGGGAATAGTCCATTTTGTATAGGACTGTTCTAATTTTCACAAATAGCTCTCGGATCACAAATAGACCCTGGAACCCCCAATTTAAGCAATACGGGGTGATATATATTCACTTTCCCCTCTACCAGCTTGTACCTATTGAGAAATCCAGGTTACAATATTTGTCCTTTTTGAGTTTTCATTTTCCTGGAAATCAACACTGAAACACAAATACAATTCCTGCGTATTTTTTTCCTGCAAGGTCAGCTGTTCCTAGGTTTTTCTGAAGTGACTTTTCTTTCTTCCACTTCTTTCTTCTACTCTTCACTTTCTATTCAGCCTGAAGTTAGTAACTTTAGAATTGCTGATGGAGTAGGCCTGAACTTAGTTCTGCTTTTCAAAAACATCTCACAGGCAACACAGTCTAAGGAACATTGTTTAGCAATCAGTGAAACAAGTATTTCCATAGTTAAATGATATTTCCTGTGGCTGTGGTTGCCTGAGGCTGATACTCTTGTTTTTCTAAAGAAGACGGAGGACTTTCTAACTTCCAGGTTATTATACTGGAACTGTTGGGAATTCTTGTTCAAAATGCAGAGCTGAGAGTTTCAGGCTCCTGGCTCCATGGCAGGGAGCCTGGAGCACCTGAAAACTGTTGTGTAATAGGGCTAATTTGAAGCTGTTGAAACCTGTTCTTCAGCGTTGGAGAGAATTTATTTTTCACCAGCCTTCATTCTAACAAAAAATGGTTGGGAATTTTCCAGTTAAAAACAATTTCACTGTAAGGACACTGCCTTACATAAGCCAGACTTTCTCATAACAAATATCTTTGGTTCAATATACTCTGTTGTCTACATGAAAAAATCATAAATCAACCACCTTTTCTCTGAAGACATTGTTTACATGTATCTACTGAAAATGCCACCACTTCTTTCCATTAGTTAATTAGTGTACCCCAGGCTTCCAAGAGACATGATATTTGGGCACACAAAGGAATGATAGTATCAGTGGTATCAAACAACTGTTCAAAGTGGAATGTGTAGAACAGCAGCCTTTCTGCTTTGCTGAAGTTGAAATACAGTCTAAAAGGAATCTGAGTAGAGCTAATTATGTATTGTCAGGAACTCTAGAAGAAGATTATTCTGAAACATGAAAATGATTAATTTCTCTAGTAATGTCGATGGGCCTAGTAGTGAGAATATTAATAAAGGATAAGTATTGAACTACATAAGCTTTTTATGCTTACCTATAACATTTATTATGTGGATTAAAATGTGGCTAGCTGAAATAATCTCCTTTCCAAAGTTGAAACAAATAATGACAGATGCCATATCTAAACAATAGAAATTACTCAGATCACATTTTCTCTGATGTTGTTGTACTTAAGCATAAAAGCCAAAACAGGAAAGAACAATACTTCCACACAGACAGTATACCAGAGTAATGGTTAAATATTTCTACCAGCAATGACAGTTGTTGTTAAGAACAATACCGGACAAATGAAAAGATCTTTTTTTTTTTTTAAATGTGCTCTTTTCAAGACAAATATGAATCATTAAGTAGTCTCAAATTAACATCTTGTGGGGTGTGCCTAGGTATTTGAGGAAAACATACCTGTCTGGATGGACAGTTGCACAGAAAGAAATAAAGTGACTGAATGAGCCATGAACATTGTAACTGTAGACAAGGGGGTCATGTATAGAGAGGACTTAAGCGTGAGTTTAAATCAATATTTTACAGACGTTCAACTCTATAGGCCTGTTCGAGCTTAATGACAAAAGGAGCTGTACTGGCTTAGGCTAGTACAAAGTATGTCATACAGTGAGCTTTATATGCTATCTCTGCAAATGTCCAGCTGTTTAAGGAAAGACTGGAAGATGTAGGAATAGTACATAATGATCCTTCTGCTGCTGTGCCTTCTGAAGTACCTGTTATTAATGGTCTAGAGACTTCTTCATTGAGAAGATGCATCCATCTTATCATGCTTAATAAGGACCAATCCTTGATAACCTGCAGGAATTTCTCAGATCACTTTTTGAACTTATCTTTTTAGTTCTGCTAAGTTTTTGAACTTAGTTTTTTAGTTCTGTGATAGCCTGTAACTGTAAGTTTCATTGATTGAACATGAGGTTTTGTTTCATTCTGTATGTTCTGCCTGAACTTTTAACTGGGCATCCCTTAATTCTTATTTCATGACAAGCAATGGACCACACCATCTTTCTCACAGGTGTGCTCTTTTTATTGACTAGTAGAGAATCTAATGAGATCAGTGATGATAAAGCCAGAGTGGTAAAATGGATCATTAGTTAAGATAGGTGCACTGAGGATAGTGTGTCCTGGAGAAAGTTATCCTGGCTACTTAGACAGCCCAGGAGTTTTGTATCCAGCTTATTGAAATTGGGGTACCTGAAATGAAAGGCCACTTTAGATAATGTGGAGCTGCATATTTTACATCAAACAGGAAAGCCTCAACACAAGGAGAGCGCCTACATTCTCAGGTATTGAATTAGCCACCAAATGAGCCAAATGACTGCAACCAATTTTTAACAGGGATAAGAATGTTGAAATAAAACTCATGTGTTCTTCATTTTTACCAAGTTTAAAGACAGGGAAAAGCTCATTATAATCTTTCTTAAGAGAGTCCGTAACTAGTTTGCCTTACCAGCAAAACACCTCTAAAAATTCAAGAAATAAAAATGATAAACACCTGTATGCTTGATAATAAATAATATCTTGTAATAGAGCTCATCAGTTCAATTGGATGTTTCTGTGTGCATGTAATCGTAAAGTAGAACTATGCAAAAATAATTAAAATTCTGGCATTGGCATTTGTTTTTGTCACAGCAATAACAAAAATTTCACATCTGTGGCCAGTACATCTATCCCTCTGAACTTGTGACATAGTCTTGGTGCAGGAGAACTTCAAAAAGCTTGTGCTGTTTCCCCAGAACAGAGCAGGAAAATGATGGACTTTGACAAGGCAGTTATCCACGGACTACAGATTGCCAGGAAACATTCTTCTTCCTCTCTCTTCCCCTCACATTAACAGGCTGTTTTAAGGAGAAAAAGGTCTTTGCAGGGGGAATAATATTCTTTCTTATATATTTGGTAGACTTATTTTTCCTGTAACTTTTGCCTTTCACTCTAACACAGAGACAATTGTATCCCCTTTCTGTATAGATCTTTTCCCCTATAAGGGAGCTATCTTATGGCATTCTAGAGAGGAATTATGGTAAAGAAAAATTGACTGATTCCTCCTTCTACTTGGAAAAAATAGACCTAAAGGTCTATTTTAGGGTCATGAAAGGGCTCCTATTCATGCACAGAAATTACTGTCTCCAGGCATAACATGAGAATATTAAAAGTAAAAGATTATTCCTGCTATAAAGTATTATTTAGCATGTTATCATTATGACAGGTTCTGATGAGCTTCTACCTA
Organism: Apteryx rowi; assembly: GCF_003343035.1. NCBI lineage: Eukaryota > Metazoa > Chordata > Aves > Apterygiformes > Apterygidae > Apteryx > Apteryx rowi. The sequence continues at coordinate 116,362 of NW_020449197.1, read as the reverse complement.
CATTCTGCCTTTTAAAAAGAGAGCCTAAATAAAGGCAAAAAGCAAGAGGCTTTGGAAGCTTGTATTTGCTATTCCTCAAGACCATTTTGGTAAGATCCTACTGCAAACACTATATAAAGTATGAAGTTGAGTTCAGAATGTGTTTCTTTTTGAAAATTTGGTGCTTTGTATATGATTTTTGAAGTTTTTTTTCTTAGTGTTTTTTATTTTCCTACAAATTTTATAAGAAGAAAGGTAAAATGAACATTGCTTGATTAGATTGGTATAAAAATCTACTATTCAAGGATATGAGAAAACTGATGGAAATAAAAAGAAGAAAAATAAATCATTTAGCTCAGTTTAGCTTAAAGAAACAATGACATAGCTTAACTAAACAGTGTTTTCCCAGGGTTATCTTTTTTTAAATTATAAAATATAAGCCTACAGTTATTAAATTAAATAAGGAATATTAAAAAGTGTAAGGAAAATAAAAATAAAAATATTATTGTTGTTAAATGTATAGTTCTGTGAAAGAGGCTCTTTTAAGTGACTCACCATTAGAATATACCACAAATTAATTATCTTGGACAGAAGAAAAACTTAATTTTAAACAGAGTAAAGAGACCTTGTTTATAAGCAGACTAAGCATCTGACCACACACAGAACACCTGTTTGCCTGAAAAACAACCCTGAAGAAATTAAATTTGCTTTTAATTAATTTACAAATTATTTGTCATTTCAGTTAAACCTATCTTCACATTTTTTTTTCCTAAAAATCTAAGCCATTTTGAGAAGATAAAAACAGACTATACATAGGAAGGAAACAACCATGCCCCTGATTCAATGAAGAGAATCATGCAGACAAATACATCTGTAAAACCACCATAAACTTAAACCAGACAGTATATCCTACTTCATTGGTTCTCTTGCAAGACTGTAGTTAAGGTATCAACTTGCTTGAAACCTTATATTTTTGTCTTGAAAAATAGCTGAGAATAGGAACAAAGCTGGAAATGTATATAAATAAACTTATAGATCAGTTTTCTGACAAATACTGTTTTTAGTCACTGGTTCAGAAGTTTTTATATACCAGTAGTAGACTCTGTTTATGAATTACAACTCATGTTTTCTCATGGTAAGGTTTTCTCTCAGTTAATTTCCACTTCCAGGTACAAAGTTTCCCATTCACACTGTTTCTTCTTCTTTTATTTTGCTTGTTCTGCTTGGAAAAAGCTTTCAACCATTTTTAATTTTTCCTTTTCCAGAAAACCAAAAAGCAAAGTGTCTCTTAACTAAATAGACATCCTGGAAACAGACCAACAAAATACCATAATAGCTTGGATTTCTTTTCTGCCTTGCACAATCGGGAGAAAAAGACTCTCTAGTATCAATAGAAATGAAAAGGGTTTAACCACGCAAAGGATGATTATATTTTAAACCATGTCCTATGTTACGAAGATCTGTGACAGTGGAGTTCTAAATCTCTATATCTGTAAGCCATGAAAATACCACTAGATGGTGCTCAAGATTACATATAGTCCCTTGGGCTTGTAAACCCAATGGACTGAACTGCATAGAGGATTGTACTTACCACAATGCTGAATGTTGTGTAATTTCTAGACACTTTGCGATGAGCAAGCTAAATGGCACTCTCTAGTCTACTGATTGTGAGAAGTCCAGTAGGAGAAGTTGATGGGCTTTGTTCTAAGAATTCTGTAGACTTGTATATGAAACGACACCCTCTACTGAACTTCTTTAAAACTATAGAGCTCTTGAGTCATGGACACCACTTTTAGTGTATATGGCTCTAACCACTATGCTATGGAAACATCTTAGAAAGTGTTTGCTTTCTTTTCTACTTCCAGTAAATCTAGGTAGTAGAAGAACTACAAGAGGAGTAAGTTATCGTGGCTTGTAGAGATCTTAGTATTTAGGGAATTTTGTCAAATGGGAGAGAGAATTTAAATACACTTAGGCAGCGAAAAGCAAAAGGGGATTTAGTTTCATTATAGTGTATCCTCTAATCGCCAAGTTACTCTATATGTCAATCACTATGTTTAAAAAGAAAGCACCAGCACCTGCTTTGTGCTGTGTGGGACTCTGCCGATTAGGTTTACTCTGAGAGCAGCTGCCAGGTTAAGCCCCACAGGACCATAAGCAGAGGACACTCTAGACTGTAGGTGCTTAGGTGAGAGTTTGTATTGACCAAAATTGCCCTTTTTTTGCTCATGTACAGTGTGGAATATGGAGGTCTTAAGATCAAACCTGAGGTATTGATGGAACATCAGTCAGAATCTGAGCTGGTGTTTTTACATATCTATTTCTACTTAAGTCCCACTTTTTTTGACTTCGGCCAGATAAAGCTTTTTGTGAAATGAGAACAGCTGAACAATCTTTTCTTTCTAAATATTTAATGGGATTTCCTGGCTATATGCAGTAAATCACCATCATCAAAATAATAAAGAGGAAATGTACCTATTATTTTTAATTTTGTCTGCAAAGAGCGATGGAAGTATTACTTGTTCCTTTTGTAGAAAGCAAATATTGACTATCTTTTGCTAAGGAAGTAGAATGCAATTTCCTTGCATAGGTTTTCTAATTTATAAGTCACATCCATTTTCCACAGAGAAAGCGTAAGAAAAGTTTAGAGTGGACAATGAACAGCATATGAAAGAAAGAAGGCAAGACAAAAGAGGCAGAACCTCTCTTTGTTTTCCTTGTGGAGAATGTCTCTGGCTTAGAAAAAGGGAAAAGAATGAAAAGCTTCTTTGATTGATTTTGCAATTAATAGAGTATCACAAAGGCATGCTAATCACTTGAAAATGAAGATAGAGAACTTAATTCAAAACCGGCATAAATGTATTCAGCTTCCACTGAAGTTAGCAGTAAGTGGGAACAATGACTCTTCAGGTTTCTTCAGACGTAAGTGTATTCATAGAAAAGCATAAACCATTAGTTATATTGTACTCACATTTCTGTATTACAAGGAAGAGTTATATTATGCTATATATTTCTTTATTAGTATATACTATACATTTCTCAATATGGTAATACTATATAGTACACTAAATCTAAATGAGATTTTAGTAGATCCAGGGTGCTTCATGTCTCTAAGGCCAGGAGAGATGATCTAGTGAAATGGCCATTAGAATAAGACTTAATCTTATTCGGTTTCCATCTCTCCCACATATTTCTTGCTAAGTCATTCAAAAATGGAGATAGTGCTTGCTTAAGTCACTAAATTACAGTGAAGCCTCCCTGTAATTTGGAAATGCAGATTATATCAAAATGATCATGACATGAAGATGTCAAATTTGCTGTAAACTTGCGGTGACATACTCCCAGCAGGAATAAAGAAAAGTCTTTTGTTCTGTTATCACAAATTCCAGTTACATTCTGAGTAAAAAGAGGCCTCTYTTCATAGTTGCAGTATACAAATCAATATTATTGTTCTATACAACGTGCCAAAATGAATAGTAGTAACACCAGCTTTCTATTGTTTGTGCAATTTCTTCAGGGTTATTTTCAAGCTCCAGTGATCTTCAGTATAGGAAGGCAAATAAGATGTCAATAGCATAGATATAGTACATCCAGGGTCTGTGTCATTTATAATATTTGCCAATTCTCGATTAAGCAGTTCAGCATGGCCAGGCTTTCAAGGTCAGTTAAATTAGATAAGGATGTGAGCAAAGGTGAAGAAGCTGTTCTTGAAGATAATGTGTAAGCAGTTCAAAGCTGCTTCACCTGATGTTTGAAAGTACAGATCTCTGTCCTAGTGAGGAAAAAGGCTGGACACAACACAGACCATTTACAGAATCTTAGTAAGATGGAATAATTCAAAACAAATGAAAAGATGTGGAAAAAGTATGACTCATCTGTTGAGCAGTAAAATTGGCAAGCTGTTGCTGTGGAACCACCATATGCTGTGGTCTCTTCAGCTTTTATAAGCTAAGAAGGCCGTGGCTGGGTCAGTATTTTTACTTTGGGGTTAGAAATCTAAGTAACACCTAATTGCAGCTGGAAGTAGATTTGGTAACATGGTAAGTAGCAGCTTCTCCTGAGTCAGTTCTAAACCACTTTTGGGATACAGCATAAAACATGTCAATAGTGGTCAGGTACCATCTCACCTCTCTCTATAAAAGTAATGTGTTAAATCCAGTTCTGGATAAATTTCAGCTCTGGCTCATTCTTTTGCTTCTTTATGCCACATTTTGCCTATGTAAATTCCTGCTGTGTGCTATAAAACTGGTACTGTATTTTACCCCTAAAAGATAACTATTTCTTTGCTGTGACTTGAGAATTCTTGTTTTGGATACTCATCTACTTCATCAGGGAGTGCCGGAACTATAATGCTTAACTTTAAACCTCCAGAGTAGTAAAAAATTGCAGCCAAGAAGCTACTGTAAGGGCAGTCATGGTAGCAGATAATATAGCACAGCRTATTGAACAATTTTTCCACATGGTGATGTAGTTCATATAAATTATAGGCTACATGTTCAACCCTTTCTCATTATGATTGTGCATTCCATAATCACTGGAATGTACATTAAGAGTAAAGCACATAGAAAGATGATTAACCATAAAATACTGTGTTCATTTCATATAAAGGAACATTCAGACTGACTAAAATGTGGGTGTGTGTGAGATCAGTTTATGAATACCAGTGCCTGTGAAAAGAAAAATGTAACAAATCAGGTAGCAGCAAGGGAGGTCCAGGAATAGGCTGGAATCATATGGGGCCGTAGTACATGCTTTACACTTTATGACAATTTTCCAATTAGCTGACTGCTTGAAAACACTCTGGTTTAGTGTGTTAGAGGCACAATTTGCTGCTGCTGCTGTGTTTTAGAATGCTGAGACAATCACACCATATTGAGAATGTTATGGACAAAGAGAGCTGAACCACCTATATAACCTTTTAATAATTAAAATTTTCTGCTTTTCTAAAATTCTTTCCAAGTGTTACAGCAGTTTTGGGACCTTGTTCATGTCTTGTGTGTTGAAACTTGCTAATGGTTTGCATGCCAATTATAGAAAATCTTAATTACAAAAATACTGTGAAAGTGACATTGGTATCTTCCCTTTTAGTCCTCATATGAAACCTGCAAAGCATCTGTGTCTGAATGGTTGGAGGATAATAGATATATTGTGTAAATTAAAAGAAAAAATAATTTATAAACACTGATTATATTTCCTGAATTTACAAAGACTAAATCAATGCACTGATGTAAGTTTTTAGTGAGTTATCTCAGCCTTTTCACTCTTCCTTCCTTGCACTAAGATTTTTGTTTCTCTGCTCTGTCTGTTCCTTATTGCTAGTATAGCTCAGAGAGAAGCTCCAAAGGAAGGTTAAAACCTAAGATAGTGTTAATCACTATATGTCTATAAAACCACGTACTGATTTACACCAAACAAACATCTGGGTCTAGAATTACTGATAACTGCTGCTGTATCAGAGACAGGAATCAAAATGCAGGAGTTTTGTTTACAAAACAAAAAGGTGGATGAGAGGAAATAGCAATCAAATACTCTTCCAAGTATCAGACCAATTAGATTCAAATTCAAATCTCCTTCTGAGAGCCGTTATGAACAGACAGATCAGCAGATCGAAGGTGGTAGCACCCTCTTTCCACCTCAGAAGGGTTGTGCYGTTTTACAGAAATAGATGTAGAATTTGCACAGAGAGAGAGAGAAGGAGAGAAAGGAAGAGGATAGCTGTATAACTAAACTGTCAATGAAAAGCAAATGTTAACAACTCAAGGTACAGGCAAGGACCTGAACTCTAGCTCCATATGCTAGTCTAGCTCTAGAGTCAGATGCCCATTTGTTTGCTTCTGGCACTGTGACATAGCTTCCCCATGTTGCCTAAACCAGTTTCCTAATGTGTTGGGGGAAAAAAAAACCCAAAACTTTTCAGTTTGAAAAGTTATTCCAGCAAATGGAAATGGAGCAAATGGAGCTTTAGATAGGTTTCATTTGTATAACAAACAAAATAAAAAAATCATAGCTTGAAAAAAGCATTTGTCCTGAATGAAAATTACAGCTCAACAACAACAACAACAGATGGGGGAGAAGAGAGGAAGTTAATTATCAGGGCACAAAAGATATCTCTGCTAGTGTTCTTTAGCTCTGTTAGTATCATTTTGTTATCTGGTTGTTCAGTACTGTCATGTCCTTACACAACTATTTGCAGTCAACTTTTGCTTTTGCTAGCTTTTACTTATGCATATTTTGAGCAGTAAAGGTTTCAGCAATCATCTGTGTGGAACTGCAGAGGCAAAACCCTCCCTCTCATTTTTGTAAAAGCTGACCATTTATTTCTTCCCTTGTTTTCCACTCCTAAATCAGTTATGAATCCATGAAACAACCTTCCCGCTAATATCATGAATTTCATGACAGGTTATTGTCTAGAAGAGGACCTCTTGATAAGGGATCTTACCATAAGCCTTTTGGTTATAGAAACAAAAAACATTAATCTAATCATTTTATACACATTCTTGTTTAGTACTTTAGCAAATCTTCTGCAAAAGTATGGCACTTCTCCCTGCTGCCTGATATTTTTCCATGTATTCACTAATTCTACTCTGTATTACATTTTTTCCTGATTTGACAGGTACAGGTGCCATGCTTCCTGGTCTGTTGTTACCTGGATCCCAGTCACAGCCCTTTTAAAAAGATTATTATATTTGTTATCTTGGTGCTGAGGACAATTTAAGCAAGAGGCTATACAGCAAATTAATTGTTCAGAAATTTCACTGATTTCTTTAGAACTCTTAGGTGAATAGCATCTGTACTTAGCCAGAGTTTATGCTCTATTCTATTTTCTTCATCTGGTTGCAACTTCTCTTTTTAAACAGCAGTTTTTATTTTTAACAGGCTCCTTTGCACTGCTGTTTAACTGTTCATGTGCCTTTCTACATTTTTTTCTGAGGTAATATACATTTATTTCGAACCTCTCTCATACTGGTTTAAACAACCTAGAGCCTTTCTACAAACAGGTTACCCTTTCAACTATTCCTTTTAATTTCCTATTTACAGACTCCATAATTTTGGATGCGGTTTGCATTTTTGTAGTAAATTATTACTGTAGTGGATTTTTAATGGTAAAGGTTTAATGCCTAAAATGATAATGAGTTTGAATGCACTTTGGTTACTTTTGCAAAATGGCTCAAAACTGAAAATTTTGAAACAAGCTCTGTGTACTGTTGAGGAAATAATCAAGAGTTGTTTCTCCTGTAATTGATTCTCTGACCCATTTTCCCAAGGCCCAGCCAAAAAAAATCAACAAATCTTTAGACTGGATACTGAATCACAGTTCATTTTAATGACAATAAGAAAGTACTTATCTAACTAGTTGGACATCAGAGTGATCAGTTCTGCATATCCAATTCTTAAGAAAAGGAACATCTTCACAGTTCAGTGGAGCTTGTTACAGTCTCATATATCTTGTTATAGTCTTAATGTAGGGGTGGATGCGCATATATTTTGGTTATGGTCAACCCTGATGATTCTCCACATGGTTAAGTTATGTGATTCTTATACAAGGCTAACTGGTTTTCCCACATAGTGTTTCTGTTTTCTTTACTAATGCATCCATTCTGTGGACTATCCATCCACCAGTGCATTTTTTCTTAGATAGCCTGTTCTTTTTGTGAGCCATATATTCTCACATAACCTGGTCATATGTGGACCATCCATCAGGATGTGCTTTTTTTATATGAAGAATAAAAAATGCTTTTAAAACATGGTTTCTTACTGATGTTTTTCCATGAGTGGGGCAAAATAGCATTAATACATTCTTCATCATGTATACATTCTTGCTTTAGGATGACCAAATTTCTCTGGAACCCTGGAAATTCAAGTTACATAGCAATAGTAAAAGCTGATGAAAGAATATACATATGTGTGTATGTGTGTGTACACATCCATGTGTATAATATACATATACACATGTATAAACATGCACACACACATATACATATTGATATATATCTATATATGTACATATAGACATATTACATATAAAGATATATATGTGTATGTATACACATGCATATATATGTACAGACATATAATAAGTATAATAACCTAACTACTTATTAACTTCTATTTGGTTATGGAAATGTTAATGGTGGTTCTCAAACTTTTTTACTTATATATGTTTGATTCTTTTCTGCCTATGACATGGGAGTTGATAATAAAGCATTATTATTATCTTCCTATTTAGTCATATTTCAGTGTGTGAGAATTGTGTTATTTATAAATACAGTTATTCACTTCTCTTATTTAATGCTGAAGTTTCTGCCTTTATTTTTGAAAAATTGTTTTTTTCCTCTGTTATTGTCATACATAAATTATCTGGTAGGTGTTATTAGTACCCTACTGATAATTCTACTTTCACTAAGACTGATTATTTAACATAATCCCAGTTTTTAACAAATGAGAGGAAATACTGCACTTTTGATTAGAAGCAAAGAAATCAGCATAGGACAGAATTCATATGAAAAGTCTCCTTTGTCAGTAGGACTGTTTTGGGGAATCCAGGACTGCTGGATTAATACTCTATCCAGTGACAGACTTTCATTTTGTGTGGAACCCAGATTGTGATTACATCTGACAATTTTCTGTTTAACACTCACCCTCACACCCCAAACCTTTCATTAGGAATATGTCAGTTTGTTGAAACCAAAGTTTCCTGTCTTCAACAAGAACACTTCTTTTGGCCAAAACATGAAACCTCCATCCTTCCCATTACAAGTAGTTAAGTTAAGTTAGAGATACACAGGTTGGTCTTTTGAGCATTGATTTTCCAAGAAGTACATAGACAAAGAAAATCCTAACAGGAATAAAACTACACAATTCAGATTATCTATCTGCACTGTCAGAAAAAAAGCAGGTATTTATTGTGTATTCATGACAGAGTAAGGCTGGGTCAGGCCTTTGGATGATGCGCGCAGTGCACGCTGAACTGATAGGTATTAAACCTAGATAGCCTCAACTGCCTGATTTAGACCAGATTTAAAACTAACTGACTACCCAAAATTTTTCAAACATTTGTTATTGTGTTGTAGATCTTTCATAAGAATTCCTCTTGGAAGTGTTTTACTTTGAATACATCTCACCAGAAGATCAAAATACTAATAACCACCAGAACAAACTGAACCTTGTTTTTAATTCCAGAGGAGGCCTGTCAATGTATTTACTGTTGAAAGGGATTAGGAGACTTTCTTAAACTGTGTTTTCTTGAAAAGGGGGAGAAAAAGAAGAAGAGGTAAAACTAAATGCTTTGTATATATTGGAATCTTCAAAACAAGCCACCACCTGTCTTAATTTGTTGTTATGTTGCAGTTACAAGTGAGCAATTCCCCAAAGGAGGAATTCCTGTAGCTTTAATAGAGCAGTGGATAAATGCTCATATGTAGGGTTAACATCTTGGTCTTTGTAGACTTAATGCCAGAACCTGACTTCTCTACTCATACTGGTTCCAGCTGCACAATAAGATGTAGTAATCTGCTTTAAAGGCAGGCAACTCCCAAGATTTAAAGCACTTCTCATGCAAGACAAGAATATATTTTSTCAGTAGCATCTAATTGTCACTCCATTAGTGATGTTCATTTTGAAGAAGAATATACGAGTTCTGTATCTCATGGGGAAATCTACTAGACATTAAGACTACAGACTGTACAAAAATTCTTGTCCCTAAAGCTACTAGTGTGCTTAAAATGTTAAGAGAAATGTGTATACATTTCTTTGGCTAGAATATACTCACGTGGGTGTGGAAATCACGGGTGTTTAAGCCCATATATCTCTTCTCATTCCAATTACATATTCAGCATCCCTTTTATTTGTGATAGAATTATAAATTTCAATGATTTCTGGGTTGAGCTGTCTCAAACTTTCTTTATGGTCATCCACTGTTTATTACTACTATTGATTCATCTTTATCTTCCTGCTTAGTAATGATAATAGTACCATTTCTATGAGCATTTAGAGCTCTTTTACACATACTTAATTAAGTTAAAATTCATTCTATAAAAACTTTCTCTGTAAAGATCTTTGCTTAAATTTAGACCTTTTCTTAAATTTAAAACATATTTATTGTTTGATAAGATTAGGGTAAAGTATAATCTCCATTTCAGTGCTGACAGACACAATGTTAACATGAGCAAATGTTTGAATAGACTTTTCCACATAATAGTGTTTTTTTTAAAATGAAAAAATTCTAAAGACTAATTAAAAACTGTTAGTTTTTCTAAGACCTAGTGACACAGAATTCTCCATAGCTGAAAAAAGGATGAGTATGAAAATTTATGGTTTAGATAGTGATGGTCTAGATGTGAGAGTTTTGTGTCAGTTCCAACAGGCAATAGTATAATATGTTTGCTCCTGTGGTTTCATTTAGTCTGTGATACAGAGATGGGCTATCTACAGTAAAGGGTATCTGGGACAATAAGGTGACTCAGCTTTGGATGACTTGTAAAAGGACTGGAAGTAGGGAAAGGAAAAAAGATCCAGGAGATTAAAGAATGGAAAACAGCGCTATAAGCTATAAGCAAAGAAGATAAAAATTGTACTTATTGCTGCAGACATAACTGTATTATAGTAACAGACACCTTCTGGGGTTCAGAAGTAACTTGGATAAGCTGAATTTATATGTCTTAAGCTGAAAGTTTTGTCACTGCTGAATTTGCAGGTGATAATAATGCTTGTGATGAACAGAGCCGTAGAAATTCACAGTTCTTTTGCTAGTGGAAAACCAAGTTCCTAGCTTCTGAAAACAAAGACTTAGCTGAAAACTTGAGAAAAAGAGAGTCCTGAACATGCATCATCTTTTTCTTGACCAATTTAAAGGACACCTTTAAATTTTCATATAGCAGAGTGTTGGTGTTGGACTGTTAGAAAAACAAGTTCATTCCCGAGATGGCTTTTCTTTAGTAAGCTGATATGGTGAGTCTTTCATATGGACATACTATAGTGTTCAGACCATAGATTTGTCCTGATATAATCAAAGCTTTGTAACTGTTTAATCATCAATCTATAGCAAATGTCGTAACTATCAGAGAGCTTTGCATATTCAACAAGAAAACAAAACACTGCCTTCACTCTTTTTGAAAGATAATATCAAAATCTTCTAGTGCTGAAATAAAAATTTTCAGAGGCAGAAAGAACTGTTCAAAAAAAGCCCAAAACAAAAAAAAAATCAATAAACAAAACAGATTCCCACTGGAAAGGGAGGTTTCATGGAAGCTGAACTTTCCTTCAGAAAAAAGATTGACTTAGAAAAAGTCTGCTATTGGGATGAGTCAAAGTGATATGAATGTTGGTGTCTACTTGAGGGCCTCACTTATGACTGTCCCTCAGGCTGCAAAGAACAGAGTTCTAGACGTTTCTTAAAAAAATTCTGGTGACAGAAGTTATTGTTGGGCTCAGCAGTGCATTTTGAGAATAGAAGTCTTCTATGTGATTGTAGAACATGTATACTCTATTGTAAAAGTTAACCATGGTTGCTCTGAATATTTACATGGATGGTATCCTTAGCTCTATAGTGATAATGCTAATAATGCAAAGTCAAATGTGTATTATACATTTAAAGCTGCTTGCTCATTTTAAAATACGTATCTTATTATCATCATATAAGCCATCACAATCTCAGAAGTTATGATTTCAGTTTACTGGACAGTAGAATCTTGTATTAAATACTATCATGAAGAAATAAATAACAGGTTAAATGAAAATGTCAAAATGAGTATTACAGACATGGCCACACACAGAATAAGTGATTAATTATGATGAATGTTTAAGTATTTTATATTCTTTCCCTACTTTATTAATTTATGAAAGCCATCATAGCATCTTCAAAATGATTTGCAACATTCCCTTTGACTTTTTTAGGGTAAGATTTCATCCAATATGAACTTGGGAATTATTTTAGATATAATGTAGCGTATCAACACAATCACAGCAGTGTGACCCTAACACAGTAAAAGCCCTCAAGTAGGAAGGGTTCTTGGAATCTACTTAACTTTATCCATCATTATTCATAAAAGAGTATACCAGGTAACCTTTTAAAACTGCTTTACTTGAAAAATTCATTCTAAGAAAAAATGATATCCATATGTGTGTAAACGAATGAAAAAATATAAATCCCAATGCCATTGTATAAGATGCATATGTAAATCCATATGTTCTGTACCTAATAGACTTACAGTGTGAGTACAAGATAAATTTGATTTACCTGATCTATGTAGAAACACAACCTATAGATTTACTTTTCTTTTTTAAAAGTGATACATACATTTATGCTTCCAGAAACGTTTTTAAACTAACCTAAAATATAAATACTTTACACAGAAAACTAAAAGAAATGCATTTTAATACCAAAGGCAAATATATTCAAATATATATCAAATATATATTTGTGTATTCACTTCATCATTAAAATCCATAACAATTATCAAAAATTAAAAAAAAATTATCTTTAAAGTCATGTTCAAACAGTACAGTTGTAATCTTGGCCTAATACATAGATACAAGATAGAATATCTCCTATCTTCAGCCATAGAATTTTTTTGAGTCACAATCTAATTTTTATAATTTAGCAATGATATAGAATTACCAAAAAAGAAAAAAAAAGAAATGTTTTAGAGACAACTTTTACAAAAATAACAGTACTAATATTAGCAGAAGAATTCTAAATTTCACTGACTCTACCTTCTTGTTGTTTGTTCTTCCTTCGGTTTATCTGCATAAGGGCATAAACCCAATTTCAGACTACTTGAGCACTGGGTTTGTAGTGGCAGTACTGTGTGATGAAACTCCTGCTCATGCATTTTTGCTTTTGTATTGCTCTTTCACAGGCATCTGTAAAACTGCTTTTAAAGTTGTGCTGTAAACTGGACCAGTGAACCTAGCATAGAAGAAAAAAAGCCCTGAAGCTTCCAACAGGATGGAACTCTGCTCCATTCTGTGTTACTAGTGAATTCTGTTTGTAAGGACAGCCTCACTAGAGAAAAATATAATGAGACCCTTTACTGGCTGTCATTTTCTCTCAAAGAGGAACCACTTAATTTGTTATATAGGATATCCAATATCCTTCCTAAAGGAGATTGAGATGTTTTGCGATGTTTTCTCTGGGATAGGGTATATGATCTTCTTCATGGGAGTCATGCCTTATTATGTTTCTAGATTTTCAATAACGTAGTAATTGTCTGGATTTTGCAAGTCATAGTATGTAAACACTACCATTTCAATAAGGAATTTTTTTAGCTATAGCAGAAACACACAATCCTCTTCCTACAAATATCTAGAAAATTTCTGATTAAAGTGAAACTTTGCATCAATATATCACATAGCTCTAAAACTTCTTTTTCTTTTCTATTTTCCAGAAGTCTTTCTCTTCCCGGTTTAGCATGCATAATGCCTGTAAGTTGTATTCAGTGGAAATGAAAAGCTTTAAGTCTCTAAGACTCATTACAATGTAAATGAACTAACAAGTGTGTGCACAGCAAAACAGAGGCTATAAAAAGTAAAACTGAGTTTAGTTTATTGATATTTTGTAAGTGTTTTAACAGCTTGCACAATTAGGTTTGGAACTATGGTGAATTGGGTTTGTGCATGTGTTTTTGTCTTTTTGATTGACAAAATTTTTTATTTGCTTAGCTCTAATTACTTTGTTTGGGTCACTTTCAAATTGGAGATTTGCATTTACTAGGCGTCATGTATTTTTGCCATTCTATATCACATGAGAATATATCCACATCTCCAGTTGCTTGACATTGCTCTGTCAAGGACTGGGGTACAGAAAGAAAATGCCTGACCTTAACAAATTCTGAATTATTGTCCAAGAAATTTAAGTCTGGAAGAAATGGCATTTCCCAGCTAACTGACATGGTTTGAGGGAAAATTCTCAGAAGACAGCTCTTGGCCAATCAGTGTTGTAATCCAATAAGAAAATGCGATTTTCACATTTGTTAATGCATCTTTCACAATTCCAAAATTCTATTTTGCATCTGCACTCAGACATTGCACTCATGAGTTTGGAATGGAGCAATGCAAAGTTGCATCAGTTCATTGGCAGTAGAGATGGTAGAACTTACCTAGGTAAATTAGTTGCTCCTAGGTACGCCTCCTTTCTTTTCTTCCTCCACTAGGAGGAGGGTTTCTAAGCTCATAAAAGCTGAAATAGTGTGCAGAAAAGGGTATTTAAAGGAAGACTAGTCTCCCCTACTTTACAGCCTGAGATATAAAGCTGTTTCCTGAGATGTCTGTATGTGCCCCCTATCATGCTGAAGATGGGACAGAAACAGCTTTCCCTACTTTTGTGGGTGTAATGCTCCAGCTTCTGGGCTATTTTATCAAATGTAGATATGAGAACATGATCTTCTTTAATTAAACATTTTTGCCAAYGTATGGTAAACATACTCAGAACATGGCTATTGCATGAGAGCTCTTGAGGATGTTAGACAGTGTAGCAGAGGGTAATTTGTCTTAACCAAAATGCAGATGTCTATATCTGACTGACTCATTCAGATGCTTTATTATTGAAGAAGAAAATGAGCATTTCATCCTAGAGTAGACAATTGAAGCAGATTAGATGAACTGTTTCCTAAACTTTCCTATTTTTCTCTTGAAATATAGTGCGACTAGCCTGGATAAAAACATCTATATAGCAGACATCTGAAGTCCAATGAGATTAATCTAGCCTGGTTTCTAGATCCCATGGAGGCTTAACTGTAAGAGGAGTAATCAGCTGCTCAGACTGACAGAATACTAGGCATGTGCCAAAGAAGAACTGTTGTCAAGTTATATGAAATGCCTCTGTGATTGTATTGGTTGCCATGTAGGTAAGCACGTATTTTTCATTGCAGTCATTTTAATTCATTCTATGTTTTGCTGTAGGCACCTAAGACCTTTTCTAGACATAGTTTTTCATTTTTTGTGAAGATTTTGAGTGGGTCACATACCATCACACCATGCTTATGAAAAAAGAGCACTTTTCTATGGAAAAATAGCAATATTGCATTGTCAGTAAAACACAGGTTAAATAGGTTAAGAATCAGATGATAGATCTCAAAAGGCAACTCTCATCCTCTGGAATCTTTGTAGGTGCAGCCTAAAGACCTGGGTGTACTTACAAATCATGGTGATAACTTCTGTGACTGACTCAAGAATTGACAGAGTGGCAAATATGGGAATGAAAGAACATAAAATACAAAATAACTTGAAAGATTTAATGGAATAAAATATCTAAACAAAAATGTTTTAAAGATCAAATCTAAAGTTCTACATCTAAGCATAAGAACTCAAGTCAATGAATCTATGAATCTAATTAAACGGAGCAGATGCGAGGGATGGGAATGCCCATTTTAAAGTAACTACTTCCTTTCCTGACAAGTATTTGTATGACCTCTTTGAGTTACTAGGGTTCTGTACTGGTGCAATTTCAAGGATGATTTACACTTAAATAATAACCTAGATTAACTTCTCTAGCATTTCTTAGAGGTATCACTACACAGAATTTTACATATTCCTCTGGTGTTTGGAAGACTCCATCAGTGGTTGCATTTTTACATTAATTTGTTGTGAATCTATTTTAACATCCTCTGGGTTCTACATCTACAATAAAACAGTACACTGTTTTATGTAGTTCTGAGTCATAAGTTAGTCTGTTGTAAAATCATCCTCACTTTTATTCCAGTCTAAAATGTATAGCTGAATATTAGGAATTGCTATCACTTGGATTCATGTAAAAGTATAAAGAGTTAGTCTCTCTCACTCCTGAGAGACACAGATCTACATTTCCAGCCAGTGACAGGGTTTTCTTCACCTGCTCCCTCCATAACTGACCTAATCCTCAGAAAAGCTGAGACAACAAGCTGTGGAGGGTCATGACAGGGTTAAACTGGTGGAAAGTTGCAAGTAGCAAGCAACAGGAGCCTCAGACAAACGTACCCAAGGACACCGGTGCAGCTGGGAATGATACATCCTGAGAAAGTACAGATAAACTAGCAGAAGCCAGTGGGAACCAARGTTAAGRGCAAGACAGCTTTCCTAAGCAAGTAGCAAAGTACAAGACATGACCGCTGCGTGCGTGATCGGTGTAATGATTGGCTCCCTGTGACATAAGCTGCATGATGACTGGCCTAGCAAAGTGTGTCTGTGAAACCACTGAAGCAGCTAACTTTTTAAATATGCTCAGAAATAAACAATAAATGTCTCAGGACGCAACCCCCCCTGAGTCCGTGCCATTCATCCGCCACAACAAGCAGTCTCTTACAGTGTTGTGTAAGGGACTGGAGACCATTGTGACTTGAGAATAACTTGTTTCAAGAGCCCACAAACCTTCTAAAGGAAACGTCGTGGCATGCAACTGTGGCATTGCAACATGAGAGGAAAAGCTCTCTTGACAAAAAAATTGCTCCTGATATTGAATTCTGCAATTCCATTTTTTGGAGACTGAACAAGAGAGTGTATAAGGCCTAGGGAAAAGTTTCCACTATTAAGAATGCCCATCTGGAGTCCTTTTAATTATTTTCATGTTAGGGTATACAATGGGGGAAAACAGTTTAGAGGTAGCCAGATCCCAGTAGAGCAAATCAAATACTCTTACTGTATTCAAAACAAATGGGAAGTCTAGGAGAGCACACAGAACACAGGAATAGTTTGTGTTTTGCAGAAGGTTTATACATTTGCTGTGCTTGAAATGGTTTCAGTTTTGAAGCAAATACTCAGCTGAAGGATACCTGTCATGATGAAAACTGGTGGACACTTATAGTTCAAAAGATGGGGTGAAACTATTGAGTTTGGAGTGATGCATTTGGTGACCTGTGCAGCAGTTCCCTCCAGCCTTAGGCTCCGAATCCAGGCTGCAGGACAAGTAGTACGTGCATTGTACTGTTTTGGGGAGGAACTCACTTTCCAGGCATCCCCATCCCCTTTGGAGTGAGCAGAAAGCATCTCAGTTTGTTGATGGTAGGAGTTAGTTCAGAGTTAGTTGCTTCACAGGAAGCAACAGTGAATAATACTTTTATTAACTTAGCTGCTGCACTTGCTGTGAGTTTTTTAATTTGCCCCAAAATAAGTCTACAGCCTTTTTCCATATCTTTGCTGTAAGCTGTATATAAATGGTTTGATGACCATAGTGTTTATACATGGCAGATAACAGCATATCTTTCATTGAAAAACTGGTCTCAATTCAGATAGAAAGGCTTTGAGGAACTATTAGAATCACCAGCAAAGAATCTGTAAGTACTTTAGTTTATGCATATATGTCTAAATGCATATATATACTAAATATATGTATTTATATGTATGCACATAGAATATTGTTACATACTTTTTATTATTTGTCAGTAGAAATCACCATGTTTTCTATTATATAGGACACTATATATGAATAGCAGAGAAGCGTATAAAAATATGTGTGTATAACGTCTGCTGCGTGCACCAGAATTGTTAGCAAATTGTCTAGGTCCATTAATATATGACTCTGAAAAAGTGGTTGGAATATTTTTTATTGAAGCTGTCACTAAATGATGTTTAAAAATTTAGCATGCATAAATATTTTACTAGAGCTCTCAAAGTCTCCTTATCTTGGTCCTGAAAAAATATTAGTTATTAATTTAATGAAAAAAAAATCCATAAAAGGACTTATTAAATAAATCCCAAAGTACTTATTGTTTCAGGAAAGGCAAACATCAACACTAATTGTTCTTTAAAGTATTTCACAAACATATATTAAAGGCAAACAAATTAAATATATTTTGCTGATAAGGCTGCAAAGTAATTTACAGTTATGTTAAAACAAGAAATGCTGAGAGAGTTTTTTTAGTTACTCCTTAATACTTCTTTTTTAGAATCATATTTGAAACTGTGTTGTGCCCTGTCTTGAAATTTAATCTGTCTGCTATCAGAAATGCAGATTTTTTAGAAATTTGCATCAACCCCCCCAAATACTTGCATTTTAGATGCAGGCAAATGTTATGAAAAGATATTTTCTGTCACAGTTTATATTCTTGTCTGTTTAAACAAAGCTGGAAAACAGGAAAGCTAGATTGGAAATGTAATACTGAGAAGGAAGAGAAAAACAAGGAAGAGTAGCAATGGAAGCTTTACTTCTTGATCCCCAGAATAAAATTACAATGTGTATCTAGGGAAAAATAGGTTAGTAGATCATATTCAAAAAGTATGGTCCTAAAATCTGGTAAAAATACATATCTTTAATGCAAGCAGGTTATTTAACATGGTTGTAGAACAGATCTTTTTGTTGCATTTTGAAAATCCATTTTACAATAGGATTTTGATACCATAATTCCAAAAACAGCTCCATGAAGAGGGTCCCAGGAAATTTCACTGTTGTTCAATAAAATGCTTGACACAACAGTGGAAGTGAGCCTGAGTTGTAGGAAACATCCACATAAAGAGGACTTTACACTTGAGTGTAATATTGTCAGTAGACTATAAGCTTTATTTTAGCTGAACAGTTATGTTTTTCCAGTTTAAAAGAAGAGCTGTGAAAGTATTTCACAATTTCTATGCTTAAACGGCATTTTTAAATACACTGAAGCAGAGTCAAAGTATATTTATGTGTTTACACAAATGTTGGACATTCCATTGCCAGTCACAAGATAGATGTGCAATTTATGATTCTTAAGACAAAAACTGCCCAATTTAAATTGTGGTGACATTGTGGTAATTCACACATTATAATATAATGTTTGTAATTTTAATTCCAGTTATTGGCTGTAATACCAGAGAATTCATAATGGATTCTCTCCTCAGTAAGGAGACAGATGAAAGAAAATTGCTATTAATTGAATCACAGAATAGTTGGGGTTGGAAGGGACCTCTGGAGATTGTCTGGTCCAACCTCTCTGTTCAAGCAGAGTCAGCTAGAGCAGTTTGCCCAGACGATGTCCTGTCAGGTTTTGAATATCTCCAGGCACGGAGACTCCGTTACCTCTCTGGGCAACCTATTCCAGTGTTTGACCACCTAACAGTGAAAAAGTGTTTTCTTATGTTCAGAAGGAATTTCTGGTGTATCAGTTTGTGCCCATTGCCTCTAGTCCTGCCACTGGGCACCGCTGAGAAGAATCTGGCTCCGTCTTCTTTAGTCCCTCCCATCTGGTATCTATCAATAATGATCTGATCCCCCCTGAGCCTTCTCTCCTCTAGGCTAAAGAGCCCCAGCAATCTCAGCCTCTCCTCATATGACAGATGCTCCAGTACCTTAGTCATCTTTGTGGCATTTTGCTGGACTTGCTCCAGTATTGCTTGTATTGGGGAGCCCAGAACGGGACCCAGCTCTCCAGATGTGTCTCACCAGTCCTGAGTAGAGAGGAAGGATCACCTCACTCCACCTGCTGGCAATGCTCTTCCTAATGCAGGCCAGCATACTGTTGGCTTTTTTTGCCACAAGTGCGCATTGCTGGCTCATGTTCAACTGAGTGTTCACCAGGACCCACAGGTCCTTCTCTGCACTTTTTCCTTGACTCTGCCAAAACAAGAACTAGGCACTATCAAATGAAGCTCACCAAAGCAAACAAAAGGAGATGGCTGTTTGCATACCCTAGTGTAGACTTGAAGAACTCTTTGCCAAAGGATGTTGTGGATGTTAAAAGTTTACATGGATTCAAAGACAAGTTTATGGAAGAGGGTTACTAAGAACATAAAAACCACATCTGGATCAGGAAGTATCTGATGTGAAAATTATTGGTGGTTGGTAGAGCACTAGAAGAAAATATGTTTCCCTGTTCTTACTAGGCTTTCCCTGTTGATATTCCTTTTTGGTTTGTGTTGGGGACAGGATATTGGGAAAGATGGGCCTTTAGACTGATCCAGTACAGACATTTTATGTTATATTTTATTCTTACATTATGCTATATTATTATTTCCAGCTAAAGTTGGAACTTTTCTATCATACAGCATCTGAGGATGAATCTAAATGTTGGCAAGTTCAGTTACATAGGACAACTAAACTTGCATAATCTTTGACTCTCTAATTCCTTTTTGAATGAGAATGAATGGGATCACAAGGGGGCAACTACCACTTCCAATAGTAGTGCAACATAAACTTTAAGAAATCTGACAGCTCAGTTCTGGGAGCTTAGAACCTCTTGAGAACTCCATTTGTCAACAAATTATCTTTTTTTTAAATATCAATTGCACCTTTGTGTGAGGCTAGTAGTTTCTTATTCTCCATAAATGCCTACCCTTCCTTTTCATTGATACTAATTATTTATTTTTGGCAGGTTAGTTTTGAGCTAGATCTGCTTTCTAAAGTATCTCACCACCTAGTCTTATTTATGTTTATGTTGGCACAAGGGAGGAGAGGAACCATCGAGACTGAGAGTAGGGAAGGAGAGAGGGATCAAAGCACATGCATGCTAGATATAGATGAGATTAAGCTGAGATGGAATTACATGCTTAATTTG
This sequence comes from Apteryx rowi, assembly GCF_003343035.1. NCBI lineage: Eukaryota > Metazoa > Chordata > Aves > Apterygiformes > Apterygidae > Apteryx > Apteryx rowi. The sequence goes on along the minus strand of NW_020449197.1, from coordinate 95,951 downwards.
CTGTACTTGATAGAACTCATCTCTGATTCCAGGTCAATGCCCAGCATATGAAGGCAGCCTACCATTTGCAGAGTATGGAATATAGATACAGTGATTTTTATAGTAGCTATTTTACTATACAGTTCTTTTTCCTCATGTTAGGAAGATAAATATTTAGGGCAGTAAAAGCAGCTTTTAGCCCAGTACATCTGTTAGCTGAGAAACATGGGGAGGTGAAAATACTTGTTTATTTTTCCTTTACCTCTAGTAAGGGAACATGTTTTTGAGCGGAAAAGACAGCTTCAGCCAAACACTGAAAGTACTGGTGAAGTGAATACTTCATTTTGCATAAGTTACTTCTCTGATCTCTGATTCTCAAAATAATTATATAATGATCTCTTCAAAAAGAATGACTTGAATAGTATATTGGATATGTGGCCAAGTTTAGAAGATAATAATTATAAGATCTTAATGTAGCTTGATAAGGAATAATTAACAAAGTTCCTCTGCACTCTCTACTTCTTTATAATTAAAGAAATTACCTCTATATTGATAGAATATAACTCTAATCATTTTTATTTTGGACAGTTGGAGTAGGTGATATAATTTAAAAATTTTTTCTTTGTATCAGAGAGAGATAACTAGTACATTATCAGTACAAAATWGATTTATTTTGTAATGCTAATAATATGAGCAAGTTAGTTCAGTAGAATAAAGTGTGTAAGCCCTTGTTGTGCTGCTTCATAGTATCATACACTATCCAAATATAATATATAATTCGGTCTGAGCTTTTCATGCAGCAAACAAAAAACAGGGATAGAATTGTCCACTTCAGAATAAATGTATTTTCACCATGAAAACTGTGTCTTCTGGTCTTATTTTACCATTCCAATTAAAAAAAATTTTTTTTGAAAAATGTGTCAAGAGACGGACAATAGTACTGGCAGCATTTAGCTTTCAGGGAAGGAAATCATCACCAGTTGATAATGCATAAAAGTCCTTTTGTTTATTTTGCTTGACCTTACAACAGATGACCATCTGGATATCTGCTGTGCATGGTGCCAAGAAAGCCGTTAACCACTAAAATAAATAAATAAATGTAATTAAAATGAAGAGCTGCCAAGAGCGTATAATCACAAGTCTCAGAGACAAATCTACAGATACAGGTCAAATATTGATTGTCAAGGAGCTTATCTCGCATAAATGTTTTGTACTAGGGGGGATAACATCCCCACCTCCTGGTGTCCCTATCTCGCACACATTTTACACTCAAATTTATCTAACTTCTGCTCTAACTTGTGTGCGTGGAGGGGGTCCTTTTCCCATCTATGTTACAATTGTAGATAGATTATTTCGAAGTTATTCCAACTTCTGTTCTCGCTTTGTTCATTGAGAAAGTTTAATTCTCGTGATTGCAGCTGGAATTGTCAGTGCCTGAAATCATTGAAAACCAGACCTTAATCCCTCTGAGGCTTGTCTGCTTATCTGAAGGAATATTGTAAGGTAAAATAAACAGGGTAGGTTCAGGTATAAGCTGTAGTCTTACAAGGCTTCAGAGCACCCTGGTTGAAGAGGTGAGTGCTGCAAAACTGTAAAATGTGCTGAAGTGCATTTTGCTTGACGGCTTTAGTAATGTTATTTGGAAGTATCCAGTTGTTCCTATTCACCCTTTGCTGGGAATGAGAGTAGCATTTGCTTTCCTGTTGGGGCATAGTTTTTCCTGCAGTTTTCAGCAGTGCAGTTGTTCAGTAAAAAAAATCTGTGTTAGTTGCTCTGTGACTTTTAACAGAGGTCTCACAGAGCATATATGAAACAAACAGATCTTTAATTTACTGATAAACTTTCCTTTTTCCCTCAGATATAATCTAAGAGAAAAAAATTAAGATTTAAAAAGATTATTTACAAATACAGTGAGTAGATGTTTCTAAGAACATGCGATAGATAATGCTCATCTGTTGCCATAAAAATTGCTGCCCTTGTTTATACAATAGAAGACAGCTGACAGATCAAACATATTGCTTTGTGCAATACACTGAGGTTTCTGAAAGGTATCTGATTTTCACAGAATGGGAACTCTCAGTGTTCTTAAAATCAGGATCCATAATGACATCCTAAGTTGTCCCAAACTGGTGCCCTCTGAGGTGGCCAGAATATCTAGTACCTTCTAAAATCTGTGAATCGTTGAAAATATTTAACATAGTTTCACCAGTTGAACATTCAGGACTTACCTTCGAGTAGCTATCCACATTTGATCCTCACTGATAAAAGAATAAAGACTTTAGATTGAATTAAACTAGTTTTTAAATCTCCCTTACTCAGCTGTTACATGTTCGTTATTAATATAATTCTTCATTTGTATTACAATTTTTCTTCATGTGAAAGCTGCTTTGAAAATGAGCAGCATAACCAGACCTATCCACAAATTCTTTGTGTAAAAAAAAAAAAAAAAAAAAAAATCCATGCAGCATATTTAGAAACAAACCCATATCTTCCAACAAATGCACGAACTGAGGAGAACATTATGAAAGCCTTTCTCCCTGAAAAGCAAATTATTTTGACTCACGCTTCAATCATTCCTGATGTTTCTCTTGACAATATCTCCGATTGTTACTACTGACTCTGTACATTTGGTTATTTGAATACCTGTTATGCATTACTGGAAGGTGGTTGTTTAAAAACAAACAAACAAAAAACCCCCCTCAACCCTCCACAACCTTCCTCCCCCAAGATTAATCAAAGTAGGATTATAATTTTCTGCAACACCTGTTTTGACCAGCTGCCTCTCACTGTTGAGCCTGATTTTCTGAGTTCTTCAAAATTACACAATAAAGTCATTCTGAAATCAGTGGAGGGTCCGCTGTCCTTTTGCCAGTATAGATTCTGAGTGATAGAACTGTGAAACATTTGAAATATATACTCAGGTCATTGCAAAAATAAGAGGAAAAGCTTAATGAAAAATAAAACACCCACTTTGGTAGTCGGAATATCTTCTTTGCTCTGAGACACTATGAGGGTGATCCCGACCCTCCTAGGGTCTATAGGAACAGGATTCTCTTTATAACTGTGTCCTCTTACTGGCTGTGTTCAGTGATTTCTAATTGTTTCTTCATGAAAGAAAATACTTTTAGTATCAAAAGTTATGCTTCATATATGTTTAGAGGAAAATGTTTCCTTTCTATGGAGAGGACTGCTTCTGCAAAATCTGTGAAGAAAACTGCTACAGGCTGATATTTCTCTTCCTAGAGGGACGAGTTCCATTATTTTTCTATATTTTTCTTCTGGCACTGTAGAATCCCTATAACTATGGGCTCTATATCTGGAGAATGGCAACAGTGTATCTGGCCAAGATTAAAGATGAAGAATTGCAGACACTGGAGAGGACAGGACATGTAATAGACTCCTCCAAATTCTTTGATTTGTGAGATAAAATAATCTTATTCTTTTATGTGTCCTCTGTGTAGTCCCAGATAGAATACTCTCTGCTAATTATTTTTCTTCTCATAAATTCCCACTTCTCAGTTTTCCTTTGAGAGATGGATTAAAATACTATAGTAAATGTATATGGCATTTTATCGCAATTCTATGCATTCTAAAGAAATGGTAAAGTGCTACAGAAAAATAGCTAGGCAGATTGATTGTCTGCTTCAGGTTGTGGAAAGTTCAGGCACTTTAATCTGGTGATTTGAAGGCCAGTAAAAGTTCTGGTGTTGTTTCTTGAGGTAGAATAGATCCAGGGGAACATTTTTTGTCTCTTGTTGAGAAAAAGAAACTGGGGATGCCTAAATCTCCTCTGGAAACAGGAAATTTTAAAGGCACAGTGTGAACATTTTCTGAATGTCACAACATTTTTTTTTTCATTAGAGATGTTCTGAAGTGCATCCCCAAGAATAATTTGTCTTTAGCAGATTGTGAATTTGTTAAATGTGAAATTTTGTATAATGTCCAAAGCTCTGCTGTCCTGATCTGTCTGCAGTTTTCCTACTGCTCAGGTAATTCTCGAGAACACTCAGCACTTCTCCAAACAAGTCTGATGAGCTCTAGGATACAAGTGGTATGGGCATTTTACTATAAGTCAAATTTTATTGCTTCAGCTTTTGTTCCAATGGGTTTATTCAAACCACAGCAAAATTAATAATACTTAATAATTAATTAATACTTAAAGATGTGCAATAAGTGATATGAAATATTATATATCTTTATGTGGAATGTTCTCAGTACAGTAAGTCCTATGAAAGTGTATGGCAGCAGTCAATTATATTGCAGCAGATTTACAGGATAAATTTTACTTCTAATTAAAAGTTCCTTTTTAACCTTTCAGTCTCTATTATAATCATAAATGTGGTGAATCGAAGCAAGTCATCATCTTTTTTGAACTTTCACAACCTTTTAATTCTAATTACTTGAGCTGCACTAATAATACAATTGAGGAAGCTCTTCCATTAGTGTAACAAACAAACAAAGGAAACCGGCTGTAAAGGATTCCAGTCTACTGACAAAAATAAAAAGTCTTCCTTAGTCAGCTTACAACTTGAAGATTATTTAGAAAAGAGGACTTTCTGCAAGCTTTGAAGGTCATCCAACTTAGCTACCATACTGGTAGATAATTTTGAAAAAATGTAAAGAGTTAAAAAGCCCTGTACATCTCAGACAAAGTACATCTCTGTGAAATGCTTCCCTCTGAGAATACATTGCTATCATTTTTAAAGATACAATTTTAAAAATGTTTGCAGCAAAAGTACCTATTTCATATATTATTTTTAATGAGGTATAGATTTACAGKTTTTGTTATTTTAATTTACCATAAGAGCTTTTATTAGGAAACATTTGGAATTAATATATTTCAAAAGTGAGTGAGAGAGGACTTGTCAGGTGAGCAGGAAAAGGGCTACTGATCTTTGGGAAATCTCAGGGCAGATCTTACAATCTGTGGTACCCACTATGCAGAGAGAACACTGAGTGGCCTCATTAAAAGCAGGAATTTTAAAAGTGGAGGCTAAACCTAGCCTCAGGTAACTCGGACTGAGCTGGCACAGGGCTCTAAGTCTATGTTTATGGTAAATTTCTGTTGCAGATATCTTTCAAGAGATCTTGTTGATAAATATTGTCACTTGCCAATAGATATACTTGTAATATGTCTGGTAGTACATTTGCCAAATCTAAACATATCTGAAATTAGTGAGATATTAATACCATCTCCTCAGAGTTGTAACGGAAGAAAGATTTTATGTACCATATTAAAATTCTGAACAGTATCAAGGCACTTTTCATACAGAAGTCACTTAGCAGTAAAAGGAAATTGCAACAGGGAGGAATGAAAGGAAGATATACAGGCAGCTGGTACCTGATGCAGCGCGCAAGCACAGTGTATAAGCAGGAGCATGGTGGTGCAGGGGTGCAGCTGAGCGGCAGGGAAGGCGTTGCTGAGCTTTCCGCAGGGCGCCGGAGCACAGCACTTTGTTACTCTTGTCACGATCTGCTCAGGTGAAGTGAGCCGAGGGGAGCAGGTGCAGCAGGGTGATGGGCCAAGCGAGGAGGCTGTGCCTTGCATACATCATGAGGCATAGAGCAGCTGCCTCTGAAAAAGAGTCTTTTCAATAGAAACTTTGAAAGCATTTCTTTCAGAGGCTGCTCTGCACAGCTGCCCTTACTCCCATTTTCCTCAGCATAATCAAGACCATCCCTTACTCTGTTTTCAGTAGAAATGGCTGGAAACCCTAAAAATGGTCCCTGTACATATGCATCCACTGTATGCCTGTCAGGTGTATGTGCTCTAGATTGTATCTCTCCCTCTGCCATACAGATTTTTCTTTCTCCTCGGTCTTGTTCATTTAGCCGAGGTACAGAGGTTTATTTGCCTGACTTAACACTGTCCTCGTTTCTCTCAGTTTATGGAAGCTTCTTCCCTAAGAACCTAGCAAACAGCAAAGACGAGATTGCGAGTCTGCTTTCACTAAGATACAATTTTTCTTACAGGTCTCTGTTCAGGGAAATCCTATTGAACGTACTTAAACCCTACTGACTCCAAACTTAGCACATACTCAAGCACTTTTTTGAACAGGAGCCAACATTGGCTCTGACATGACATCTAATTGCTTACTAGTATGAATAAATGGTTCACAATCTGTCCTAAGTGTTCAGTGCTGCTTATATGACTTTTTGTACTTCTTTCAGCAGGGTTTAGATAGCATGCAAGATCTTGTCCCTATAGCTATAACACTGTCCTTAGGACTCTCTTCCTCACAAAGATCAAGGAAGTCTGCTTTAAAAAGACTTTGAAAGGTAGAGTTGCAATAACATATCTCCTGATATGGAGATGTGTTTTCCTACCTAATCTGTTACTACTGTATAAATTGAAAATAAAGTAGATTTTTTTTCCAGCCTATGAAGGTATAGTTTTATTGGATTAACCCCTCATTACTGAGAGTGAAATGTTTCATATGGAGGTAATATTTTAGCTGATTTAACAGTTTTGGTTTAATGGCACTATAAATCTCTCTTTTATAAATGGGAGAAACATACCATTTTTAATTACAGCTGTATTTTATTCTGTGTATTATATACAGTAACTTTTGGGAGCAAAATTTTCTCTTTATTTTCTTTTCTCATTTTGCAAATTAATATAAAGTTAATAAAGATGTTCACAAATTCCCATTTCTAATTATTTAGTTACTAGTACCATTAATTTCCTAAGAGACTAGCAAGCTAAGAATGCATTRAGTTTTTTTTCTGTTAAGTATTTGTGCTGGTGTTTCTGTAGTCTGAGTAAATTCTATTTGGTGTCTGTACAAAATAACCTTATTCCAAAGTATAATTTATATAGTTTTTTTAGAAGTACTTGTTTTTCTTGTTCCTGGTAACCTTTTCTGAGTTTGTAAAGGATTAATGAAATTTAATAATATAGTTTTAATACTATCCTTTGCTTTTTAGATGTTATAGTCTGGGAATGTCTATTTAATGTACTGTAGTATACTTCAGTACATTGTTTTCCTGAAATGGCTTATATGGAAAGGAATGTTTGTTAAACCTCCGAAGAGGCAGGATAAACAGCTCCCATGCCTCTATTAGATGCCTTCTAAGGATTCTGCAAGTGATTCCATAGATAAGAACCATTTTGAAAAATGCCATTTTTGTAGTTCTTTAATATTTCTACTTTTTATCAAAATCCAGAAGGGTTAGACAGAAAATGGTATTACTCAAAAGCAACAAAGAGGCTGTTCTGAGTCTGCTTTGTTAATTTTGTGTTTGATTAGGATACATGTACATGCACACACCCATACAGTTAAATATTTCCTTTATTGCACTGTAAGAATGTTTGAAACATCAGTGTGATGTAAGCAGTGAGCCAGTTTGAAGCCCAGCTCACCATCCAAACAGTATTCATTTCTTGGGCTCACATTTTCTACTTGGCAACATGCAAAGATTCCACTGTTGCTTTTTAAATATACTTCTGTAAAACCTTTAAAACAGCTGAGTGACCCTTTGACTGAAAGGCTCATAGAGCTAGGAATGCCCAACCTCCCTTCATATTAATGACTTTTTAAGAAGACAGTACACATTTAAGTGACATAGATCAGAAAGTATGAGTGGCTACTAGCACCTTCTTTTTCTGCTTTGTGTATCTGTATTCTGCAAACTAAAATGTTAAACTAATATGATTATGTTTGCAAAGTTGAACACATATTTTGCTACTTTTGTATACTTAGGTCATCACAGCTGCAACACCTATGTGTCTTTAAGCACCTGTTAATCCCCTTTGTTTTCTGTTGGCAAAGCATCAGATTAGAACATAAAGTGCTGCTGAAAATTCCTCATTATTTTGTAACCTTTTTTCCTGGGTAAACTATGCTTAGACAAACAAACTTTTCCATGGATGAGGCCTCTCCTTTTAAGCTTACTGATAGGTTTCCTTCAAATTTTGACAGGGCTATTAAGGACTTAGAGAACTGTGYTCTTAACCATTTTTGGAAATAGGTGACCAAGCTGGTTAGACAGACCGTATCAGCTCCCTCACTGAAGAACAGTTATTAGATGCCCTAGAATATGTAGCACAGATACCGTGAGAAAAGCTCCAGTCAGACATAGCTCCTTAAATCATCTAATGGCAAGACACTAATCCATAGGAAATGTGGCCTCATTAGTTCTAGAGCTCATGGAACAGTATGATTTGTGTTTTCAAGAGGATTTATTATACAAGGGTGATTTGCATAAATGTTTTTGCTCTACACCTGTCACCAAAGTCATTGTGAGACTCGGGAACTACTGAAAGTGAAATGAAAAAAGGTCTTCATTAAGGAAAAAAAAAAGTAAAAATGATGACACCTTTGCAAATAAGTTCTTACTACTTGTGGATTCAGAACATATCCAAACTCTGACTATTTGTTGATTTTATAAATTTTTCCATAGGTTCAAAATGGCATTACACTGACTAATTATCTTTAATCAGTACTCCAGCTAAGGCTTTAGTTCTGTCATTCAGCATGTAAATATCATTAATCTTGTCATCAACTTCACACTTTTTTCTACAGCTATAGAAGGTCACAGCTTCAGTCGAAATTGAATCTAATTTTGATTTGAAAGACTAAAATTTAGTATGTATAGAAGAGATGTTAGAGAAAAAGATCCTCGGTCTTTTGCTTTTACTTTGCACCATTTTTGACATTTGTATGACTCTGGGATCCTGAAACTAATGCATCTTCTCCTAAATTTCCTGAAGAAAGTCATTCTAAAAACATGTTGAACGTGTCAATCGGTTTGGGCTCTGTGTAACAATTACCACTTTCTTTTAATACGCCGTGGGGAAGAAGATAATTTTCCCTACATCTTTTCTAATGTCAGACACCACCAACTGAGGAAGAACTTGAGAAGCCCTTATTTCCAGTCTCCCAACAGAGCACACCAGTGCCCAGGGAGTTCTGTAAGAAGATTGTAGGAGGAACATGATCTGTGGCTGTGTCCCTGTGTAGAATACAATTGGGTATTTGCTGTGCCGAAGGGAAAAAAGAGAGAGAGGGTTGGAGGGAGAACAGAAGAGAGAGCGAAACAGTACTGTATATCTTCCTCAGTAGTTAAGGTACTTGGAGGAAGCTTTTTGGAATTCCCCTCTGTACTTCTAAGATCTCTTCTGTTTTATGTTGAAATGCTCTCTGGAGAAAATAGAGATGCTTTACCTGCTTCTCTTCCCAGAATTTCTGGCTAGTTCTAGGCAGCTTGCAACTGACTGTTGATTTTGAGGGATAAATATTCAGTGGCATGGTGGTTTCAGATGTTATTCTTCAACCTCATATGCATATAATTTTCCTCATATGCATATAGAAAGTCCAGGCACCTAGTGTGGGTTCTTGGATTTCATTCTGGAGGCCAAGCATACAAAAAAATAGAGTACAGTGCCTGTGTTCTTGGCAACTAGTCCTATGGCCAGATCTAATATATATGTGGCTGTCAATATGCCTTTGTTTTGCAATATCTGTCAAAGAGTTCAGTTAAACTTCAGTTTGCTGCTTTTTTATCACATTTGCTTGATATTACAGCAAAAAATAAAAATAATTACAGTACATAAAATAATAAGTACAGAAGAAAGGAAGGACCAAATCAAGTTGTTGCTTCAACCTTGCCAAAGCAGAAAGTATCAATCTCTGATTAAATTAAATTGCCATATTTAATAATAAACTGACACTACTTTTGATCTTAGCTAAAAGGCAAAGAAGAATAAGATGCTTGTAGTGAAATTTCAATGAAAGAAACACATATTTTCTTTTTAATAAATCTGTTTATTTTATTCCTTCTGTCTCTAGGTAAAAATATGTATCTATGCAACAGTGAGCCCAACTGCAGCTAATATTTGTGTGACCTTCAGTAGTATGGTAATTTATTTAAATGTTCTTTGTTAATTAAGAATATTTCACATAAAAGGCAACTAAATTACTTTTACCAATTAATTATATCTTTGAAATTATTGGAATGATCAATTATCATAATCAACGAGCATTACAGAAATGAAATAACAAGTGAGTTTGAAATGCCAACTGGTCTGTTTCAGGCTTGTTTGTGTTTCTCATTGAACAGAATAACTATTTTTCAAAGCAAACCCTTTTATGTGTTGTGTAGTTCTACATAAAGTAATAATAGGATCTTCATTAACAAGGAAATCCCTATTCTCAAAAGTCTKGCTCACTCAAAATATCAGAAAGTATGCAGGATACATGTCTGAGGTTTTGGCAAAAATTCACCTCTACAGCTGTGGAAGAAGAATTCTCCAAGATTGTTACTAGGTAACTGAAATACAAAGCCCCTTGAATGAGGCTTCCTGACTGTTAGCCTCAAGCAAGAAAGAACATGTTGAAAGAGTTGAAAAGAATAAATAATTGGACTATTCAATATATTCTTGGAAAGCATGCAACTGCTGCAAACTAAAGAGGAAGACCCATTATCAAGGGAGAGATGAAAAACATAAGAAAATAGGTATTGACTGAAGAGATTCCAGTGGCTGAGCAGGAGTCATAATATGTATGTGAATTAGCAAGTGAGTTAGTAAGGCCCAAGATCCGCTCTCCAAGTATGCCCAATAAGGAAAGAAACCATGTAGGTACTTTCTTAAAAAATATTTGTATCAGAAAATCTGTATTCTTCAAAACCAAATTTGGAATGAATTTGCCGGTCTCAATTACACTTTTACTGGCAATGGGTTCCACCAGGGGATTTTTCAGGAAAGAAAGTTATATTCAGCTGGTATAGAAAAATTTCAGTTACATTTTTTATTGTCCATGCTCTAGCACTTATTTTTCACAAAGTAGAGCACTCTCAATACAAGAGATAAGGGAACCATTTGGTCATTAATTAACATCTACCACATTCCTACCTGGGGATCTGCAACGGGATCTGCAACTCACAGCAAGTCTCAATCATTTGAGCTGAGAAACCTAACCGTACCACTATTAGCTATGCTAGATAGCATGGGGAAAGGAGGCTGACTATTGTCTCCTACAAAAAACTGAGAGTTTTATCCTGATGAAGCTAGTTGTTGTTAATAAATTCAGAAAGTTTTATGCAGATAGAAACTTATTTAATGTCCAGTTCTGCAATGATTCTTTTTGTACCACAGAATGAAAGTGAAACCAGTCCATAGAAATTCAGATTCCTGTAACCAATGCTAAAACATCATTTAAGAATTTTTTCAATTAATCAAGCTATGGGTAGCTGTTCACCTTTTCATGCTTGTAGTTATGTGGTGACAAAAAAGCAGAGGCTTACATGACCATGACTGACACAATTTAATACATTTTGCAGACTTCTGTAAAATTTTTAAATCCTTTTCATCAGCAGGAATTGTGGAATTGTAAAGATGGTTGCAAACCAGAGTCAGTGATCATAAGACCTTGGCGTTACCTTATAGTCTAGGGGGTCTAATTAGGTTTAGGGAGAACCCTGAGCCATATCACTTGGTACTAAAATGCTACATCATTTGCCTCTTAAAAAGTCTGGGCTGTTCTGAACTGGCAGCAAGTTGCCATTCCAGATTAATTTATTGCTTAGATAAGAAGGAAGTAAAATCTGCTTGTCACATAATCATTCTCACCAATGAGATGGTTGCTTTACCCTCAGCCTGATCATTGAAATTAAATACTGTGGCTCATAACTGTTTTACTTTATACAGAGATTTCTGTAGGCAGCCAGTGAAGCACGAAATACCTTGATCATGCTCTCCTTACTATGCCTATGCGTCGTGTCAGAGATGAGGAGCAGAGAACTGTTAAGTTTTGGCGGGTCTGTGTCACCCCAAGTTTCTACTCTTTAGAGAAATGTCTCTGCTGGACATTTAAGTTGACTTCTAACCTCATTTGCATCACCACAAAAAAAGACCAGTGCTTCTGGCCCCAGAGACTTTTTCTCCTTCAGACAAATAGCAAACCAAATGGCATGACTGAACCTGGAAGACTGAAAAAACTCTGTCTGGGTGAAAAAGGATAAAAAGGGAAAAGAAAGCAATTGAAACAAAAGCATGTTTACTTGTGCTTTGCACTTTGACTCCAGCTGATCACATCCTCTTCTAGCCTGCCCTCAGGAAAATAGTTTGTGTGTGATGTGTGCTACAAAAGGCTCAGGAAAGCTTTCCACAGCTCTGAAACCCCAAGCCTTAGAACTAAAAGAAGTCTAGCATTTTAAATTAAGCAACTACTCTTCCACTGAAAGAATGATAAAGGTACTTTTGTGGTTCTGGAATATTCTTTGGGGAGTTTTGTTTTCCATATATTTTTATATTTTTCATATCTTATACATACGTTTTAAATTTTATTTTATATATGCACATTTTATTTTAATTTTTGTTATATTATTTTAAAAATTATTTTATTTTTATATTTTTATGTCATATTTATATTTACTTTATTTATTATATTTATTGGTTTCTATAAAGAAAGAGTAATTCACTTCTGATTTCGGTCAGAAGTGACAACGTTCAAATAGTAACGAGAAGGTCATGGTTTTGAGAGATCTGTTCCTGCAAACTGTAGAGATCTCCTTCTGAAGCTGAAGGCACAAAGAATCTTGCAAGGTCATCACCAAAGGTTCAGCTTGCATAGGAGAAATGGAACTGGAAAAAAAAGGGCATATGACTAGATAATTTTTTGATGGTTTTATTTTTTGCCAGATTTTTATATAACAGTATTTGTAGGATACACTTCTTTCTGTTCTTTCTAACTTCTGACTGTTTTTCAAACTAGTTTTTCGAACTAGTTAGTGGATGTTGTTAGCATATTCTTTACTTTCAGGGTTATTACTAGTTTGACAGTATTTTGCTTTTGAGGACCAGTGTAAAATGTACCCCAGCTGCAGCCAAATTAAGAATAAGCTGTGCTACTTTTTAAAATTTCATAATATTTTAATAAATCTCATTATTTTAGAAAGCCTAAGTCATAATTTTTAATATCTGAGGGTTGGAACATGTAAGGGTCTGGATTTGTGCTGTAGGCTGCTTGCATTCTAAACTCTCTGGCCCCTTTCAGCCAAGGTCTCCCCTGAAACGTGATCCTTTTATCTCCCACACAGCCCATTATGGTCAAAGAAAATGTAGGTATCCTGTTTATTAAAATCAAAATATTCAATAGTTTGTCATTTAGTGGAGATAAAGCAGTTAATTTAAAAAGTACCATATTATACATTATTTAAGGAAAAAAGGGCACTCTGATTTCACAGTTCTGGAAAAATCTCTAAGTGTGTATGAAATATTCTGGCTTTGTACAAAGGTCAATTTCATCCTTCTTGCTGACTAACATAGAATAACTAGTTAGTGGCTTTGTTGGAGTGTGTTCAAACTGAAAAGTTGTAGCACCTTCTTGACTTTTAGAAAATTCTTACATGTGTGGATGCATGTTTCACCTAAAATTTTAGCTTTGCCATTGCTTACTTTTTAATTGTGGAGTTAGAAAGTTACTGTAACTATTTCTGATATGTCTTCATGTGAGCAATTCWTTTATCAGACTTTTTCTATGGTGACTGACAAGGTGAGTAAGCAACAACTGGAGGTTGCCATCACAGAAGGGGTGAGTTTACCAGCTCTGTCTTCTTTATCTCAGTGTATCCATTACATTAATTTTTAAAAGGGGTGAAGAACATCCTAGTTTTCCTTTTCAGTACCAGCTTCCTCAATCTGACATTCAATACCCAACATATATTAGGCGGATTCAAAGTCTGGACTCTCACCAGGACTGCTGCTGCTATCATGCATAACACATGCTGCTAGTTCTTTAGCTCTTGTTATCTCTAAAGCAGCTCCTCTTTTTCTTTTAACAGGTTTGTTCAGTAGAGGAGGGAAAAAGGACAAACTGCCCTTGGAACAGTGCAAAAAATAAAATCTGACTTCCTTGATGGCTTTTTCAGGTTGCCAAGCCTGAGTTTCTGCAATGATGCATCTTGGGGGGTGCCTCATGCTAGGATAAGAACATGCCAACAAGAAATTCAGGGTTGTCATAGCTCAGCTTTCACAGAATCACAGAATCGCTGAGGTTGGAAGGGACCTCTGGAGATCATCTAGTCCAACCCCCCTGCTCAAGCAGGGTCACCTAGAGCACATTGCACAGGATTGCATCCAGGCGCGTTTTG
>NW_020449197.1:9841-79573 GCF_003343035.1 Apteryx rowi | reverse complement strand
GTTCCCCAAGCTGCGTGCATTGGTGTACAGGCATTTCAGGGAGGTGATCGAGCATGCAGGTTTCCCAGGAGGGGTAAAAGAGGGTCCTCCATAGCCACTTCCCATGCGCACTTGCCTGGCTGCATTCACCTGCTGGAGGCATCCCGACTTGAGCAGTCTTTTGCCAGCTACCCTGGCACTATAACTCTCCCCTTCCCCCATCTTTCCTAGTTTAAGGCCCTCCTTAGCTTTGTTACAGGTACTGGCAATAATTTTGGAAATAAAAAGGCAGTCAAGGTTTTCTGTATTCCATCAACAGAACTGTTAAAAGCAAGTGACATTTCAGCAAGAAGGAGATGACAGCAACAACAACAACAGTAAACATGGTGGAAAGAGAGAAGGTAATACAGTGGTTATCTAAAGAGCCATTAGGTGCTCTCATGGCTTCTACCTTAGAAGTGTTGAGGTGTCTTTGGAGGTGTCTGCCTTTCTCTGCTGGCTCTAGAGGGAACTTAGGTTCCTCATTCCAATTGCACCTGAGATAGGTGGGTAGTGTTGTTTGATCTCAGAGATGTAAATACCTTTCTTTACATTTTTTGTCAAATTTTACAGCCTGAAAGGGTCTGTGTAATTAGGTCAAGTGCTTTAACTAAGCTTTTGCAAACTTTTGAGTGTTGAAGAATTGAATGTCACAAGATCTGCTCAAATATAGGCTATATTGTCTTAATCTTCTCTGTTCTTTTGCCCTTCTTCTCATCAGACACTGCTGCTCCTGTACTTTTTCTATTCTAATCCATTCTATGAATTCCACAATCCAGGCTTTGCATTTAATGATAAATCCTGTATTTTACTTTAAGGATGGATCTAATCAATAGATTCAAGTAATCAAAACAAATGGAAAACTTTTCTGAACTTGAATGTACTTTTGAACAGACTGGCCAGTCTCTATCATGACTTTTTTTTTCTCCCACTAGCCTCCTCATTTGTGTTGCAACTGTTTTATAGAGTACAAAGGAAAAAAGAAAGAATGAGAAGAAAAACCCTAAGCATAAAAGAATCTTGCAGTGTTCTTGCCTTTTCAACCCTGCTGAAAAACAAACACATCCATTGAAAATCAGTTGAATTTGTATTAGTACTAATTTTCTTACTACTTTGTGCCATTTGAGATGAATTTGAACTATGAGTACAGTCATTAAAATTTCTGTTTCTTTAAGGCATTGAGACAACTGAGATAACTAAACCTCATTCCTTTAAAACATGCATTTTTGCTTGTCTTTCTCTCCTCTGATCATGCTGGTCTTCTTAAAGGTCTCAATCCATGGCCTGTTTCTCCTGATATTATGCTCTTTGCACAAGGTTGTAAATTTAATTTCGCACATGTAAACTGGGAATAACTTCCTTGAAATAATTGACACAGTAGAAATTTCAGTGAAAGCAGTTTAAGTGAATTTGGCTCCTTTCTTTCCACTGCAGTTTCTTGCCATGGCAAATTACAGACATTCATGATATAAGAATTTAATATGGCATAAGTGTACCTTTACTGTAGAGTTCTTTTATTTGTGCTTGGACAAAATTTTTTGGGGAGGGAAACAAAAGGGTCATGTCTGTATCCCTCTCGAGAGCCTCCATAAAGACTCCCATGGAATAATTAAAAGCCAACAAACAAACAAGAACCTAATGTTAATTAAAACCACAACTGTTTCTTAAGATCTGATTCAACTTCTATGGGGCTTTTTCTGCTGACCAAACTGGAATCTGACTGACTGTTATTTCAATACTCAACACTTTTTATTGCCTATTATTGCATTCCATACTGAATATTATTCTGGTGTGAGTTAATATTCACTTTGGGATCACTATTGCTATATCTATAAACTGTTACTTTATTTATCTCCTTATTTTACCACTAAACATTTTTCTACAAGTAATGCTCTGTAATATAGTGCTGTCAGAGCACAGATATCTCATTAAAGGATCCTTTATAATACGTGTCAGTAGAATGCAAATATTATATACCATGGTAAGTCCATAGAATATGATGTGCCACAGATGTGCTTGGTATTTTCTAGATAGAGAGACTTGTATGGCTGTGTTCTTCTGAATTACATGTTGCCTAAAATTTAAACTCTGAAATATGGCAAATAGAAAATGAAATGTAAGGCTTAATATATCTGTATAAGCTGGCATCAAGTAATTTCTCTTTTCAATCTTTGCCACAATTTATAGATCCTGCCAGGAAAATACATTTATATGTTTAGGCTTTCTCTGTATTGCAGCATTGTCTTTCTTGTTTGTCTCCTGACTAGCAGTAATGAGTTTGGCTAGCATGTTAAGTTAATGTTTTCCTGATGTGCTTATCACAATGATGTTATATGTTTTTTCAAAGTAAAAACTTCAAGTAAGCATCTCAGATGGACATGACCAAGAAATGACCAAATACAGAGTCTTTTGTGTTTGTTTAGTGCCTAGTACTTTGTGGATAATGGCTTGAACAGGAACAAAGAACAAATAATAACAAAGATGAATGCTCAGCTTATCTTTTACTATTCCCTGCATAATATTAGATAATGGAGTGATTCATTCTTTTTATTGTGCACATTTTCTCTTCAAGTGATGAATTAAAAAGATAATTGTAAAGGTAAGTGTTGTCAGCTTGGTAGAAGGTACTTAATATTACGTCTTATTATGGCATACAATATAATTACTGCCTTTGTCTTCAGAGTTATGTATAGATATATCAGGTGAAGGGGAAAGGGGAAAGGACACTACAGTAGTGGTGAAATGGGAGGCTTTTAACTGTGGAACTTGTTTGGCAATCAGTTGCCCCATGTCTAATGGGTATCAGAACTTCCTATAGTTATCACTGGAAAAGTGGTAATCTACATTACAAATTTTAAGCTGGAGTAATTGTAACCACAACAATTTTGGGCTGTGGCCTTTCCTTTAGTCAGGAATGCGCTTTCTGGTGCTATTGTCAATACAGGCAGAGATAGCCAACCTACACATGAGATTATCTTTATCAGCCATTTCCTAATTTTCTATTCCAATGGATCTTTTGCAAAATTTTTTGTGAATTTCAGTGAAAACAGGTCAAACTTATGTAGGCCTTTTCATGTGGGTGAATGCATGTTTGTGCTTTTGTGCAAGTGCAAAAACATCTGCATGCACTTGTCACGCAGTCAGCAGCACAATACATTTTGCTGACCTTTGCTTAGCTATAACTAAACTGAAGCACATGCAAATACTGTCCTCCTATGTCCTATAAGTTCTCTCACTAATGTGTGCATGTATGAGCTCATGCAGGCACACAGACAGTGAAGAATAACAAATTTCTTATGGGATGTTAGTAAGTGGCAGGGGCATTTATGTAGACTGCGTGAATTGTGAGACAGTACAGAATGACTGTTCAAGCACAAGATCAGTAGCACAAGTCCAGGATACTTTCACAAATGGGTGTATGGGATTTACATTTTATAGCGCAACGTATGCTTTACTCTGTCTTTGATAAAAGATGCACACTTGCTGGGTGTGTAGGAAAAAGGTTTCTTCCAGAATGCTCTATATGATATGTCACAGATGTGGAATAGACATTGCCTAACTCAGGACTGGCTTTGAACAGGTATGGTGGGATCAGTGATGCAGAGCATCTCGTTTTAGGACAAACATGCAGGGTAAAGCATAATTAGATCCTGCAAATATTTTGTTTCCCTGAAACAACATTTGACTTTGCTTTAAACATTCCTTATTTCTAAACTTATCACTTTATTTCCAAATTGGATGGTTACCATTCTGACACCTACACAATTTAAATTGACGTTGACTGTTAAGCTTAGAATCCTGAGAACTTGATATTTGCTRGAATGCTTTGAACGTACTCCTTGATTTTGCTTTGATGATATTAGGAAAGGTTTTATTGCAAATGAGGTCAATGGAAAATCACTATAGCATCTGTTTATTGTCTCCAACTAGCATTTTGAATAATATGGACCATATCATTGTAGGATAGATATTCCATATGTACATATAAAGATTTTCAGTTTACTATCAATGGTCATTCTCTAGATAATAAGGTTACAGATAAGGAGCATCAGAATGTCATTTAGAACATATAAAAGTGTGACAACATTTAAGTTTATAGTTGTTATTTTTATAGAATTACAACCTTCGTAAACAATATTGATAGGCTAAATTTGACATCATGGTTCTTCCTTCCACTGTATGTCTTTCCTCCTTCTTGTGCTAATGCAGAAAACATTCTCCATCAGATAGTTAGTGTTCCTTTTGTTACTGCAATCAATTTCAAATGTAGCATGAACCAGGTCACACACTAGTAAAAAAGCATCTTTGCTTTAGTGAGCATTGTCCCTGGGTCTCTCCATGTGGAACAATCTACTCAGATGCCAAAATAGTTTGTAGAGACAGTCCCTATGTTAGGACTCTTAACAGGCAGTCATAATGTGCAGTCCCAAATAGAAAGCAAATACTGACCTTAATTAATGCTATTTTTCTTGAAACAGTGTCTTTGGTGACTAATTGTGTAATTCTCCTGTGTTTTCAAACTATTTCTATTGAGTGTTGACTAACAACTGTGTAAATTTGATGGATTAAAATGCCATTAACAAAAGGGTAAAAGCAATGGTTTGTTTTTTTTGCTTATTTTATAAAGAAGTGTTTATTTATCTTTTGCTTATGAAAAGATTTAAAATAATTGTGAACACACATTATTTACCTTCAAGGCAATCAGAATGACAATGACTATAAAGAGGATGTTAGAGAAATGGTATGTTGCTTAATAACAGCCTTTATAAGGATGGGCAGATGTGATGGACAGATGGGTGGACTAACAGAACTAAGTGCGTTATTAGCTGCTCAGACATTTGTTGAATGTCAGCCAAAACTACTGAAACATGGAATCGAACATTGTTAAACATATCCCATAGGGAGAACAACTACATACATAATAAAAAATGTGTCATATTTTCATTCAAGATGTGGAGAAAAAAATAACTGCACAAACTTGTATAAACCATACTTTGTAAACAACTGAAAAAGTTTTCTTTTAAAGTGGCTATGCAAGTTTAAAATATCAGCAGAGCATCTACTTAATATAATACTATTTTGAAAATATTTTTATTCTCTGTTCCCCCTTCCTCTACACATCAAGAGAAATAATAGCTGGTATTTTTATTATCAGTCAAATAGTTTAGAAACATTTTAAACAAACCACTTATCCCCTCTAACATTTATTTTACTCCCCACTGAAATGCAGCAACTGCAAGTGGAATGCAGCAGCTGTCTAACAGTATTTAGTGCAGGAATGCTTCTTGTGAAGTGTTAAATCATCCTCAAGTTGGCTTTTTATTTGTTCTCTGATTTCTGTGATCACAGATGGTAGATAAATTAAATCAGTAGCTACATTTAAAGGAGCAATAGAAATATAATTTTGATACTGATTTCTTTAAAATAAAACTGCACCTCACTAATACACAGAGGCTAATTGGAAATGAACTGCAGTACCTCTGAAGGAGGTCATAGTGTGAGGCACAGCATAACAGTGAATAATACTTGGAAAAAAATGATCTGCTTTCTAACATGACAAGAATGATTTGCAGTTAATAATAGAGGGGGTAGAGGTCAGTCTTTTCAGTTACTCTTGGCTTCACCTAGGACAAAATAAAAAATCACTTCAGTTGCTGTGAGCTACTTACTTTCTTCCTGATCRTTATTGCTTAGTTATAACTTAGTGATAAAATCTGTCATTACTGACTTTATTGACATTAAAGTTGATTTATTTGCATGCCTGGTGAATAAGAGCTGCATTATGCTGGCTTTCACTTTGCTTGAGTACTCTAGATAGTAAGTGCATCACTGACTTAATTGTCTTTTGCTGGTTCACTTGCTCTCTAATCTCAGTTCGAAAATAATATTGGGCCAAATTCATCCTTGGTTTTACTCCACTGACTTCAGTGGTAGTGCACTAGAGAGGAATTTGATCCATTATTTTTAAGCAGATTCAAATGATAATGGACAGCTGTCTATATGATAAGTATTTCTTTTTTTTGCTATTGTGTAATGTGTCAGTCAGAAAGCAAGAAGATAAACTTTAAGGCCAAATTCTGCCCACAGCTATGCATTAACATAGTTGAAAAACCATAAAGATGATTTTGATACCCTTACTCAAATAACATCTTACCTCATGAATTATTACACTTCCTATTCTATTTTTGGTTAATAATGTGTATCAGAGACTGAAGCCAAATACTTTCAGTGTACATGGAGGACCACATCCTGCCAGTTGCTTAGCACCTAACAACTAGTGTTGGAAGTCTTTTCGTCCTACTGATTTCAGTGGAAGTGGAGCATTAGCTCAAAGAATGTACTGCAGAACAGGATCCAGTCCTCAAAACAAATGCCTGAGAGTGGATTAGACCATAGTGGTTGTCTGAGTAGGTCTGTTCACAGATTTAGGTGTTTAGATTTTTACAAACAGAACTGTCTGGAAAAAACATTTGAAAACCCGGAAAATATTCTGATTACTCCAGTCCTAGCAGTTTTTAAACTTAGACTTTGAACCTACACTAGATACACCCACTGTGGTACAGGATTATTGGGAGCAAGGGGTGAAGAGAAGTGGAGTAAAAGGGAGTACTAAGCTGGGAGTATGGTTCCTTCACTTGCATTTCCTGGCTCAGGCCTGGAATTTCTCCATGCTGCAGTATTGTCAGATTCTGCTGTTTTCCTTGTTCAGTGTAAAGACAGTAATTTATGCCAAAACTGAATTAAAACTAGCATCAATCATATCAGAATGGAGGTAAGATTCAGAAGTAATGACTAAGAAAAGTATAAAACAGGTAGTTGGGAAATAGTATTGTGTAAGAGTAATAGTAATAAGGAATACCCAAATACTGGGAGAATTAGAGATGATGTCAGAATTGGTGCATAGAATGGCAATCGGAAAAGTACCACCACCAGTGAAATCAATGGAGATTGCACGTCTTTTTTTTCGTCTGAAAATTAAGCTACTTATTCAACTGATGAAGTATGGATTCATGTGCCTTGTTTTAGGTACCCTAAATTAGCCTAATATTAGCCTTTGCTCCTAACTGTTCTATGAAAATCAGAAAGGCAGAATCTGTTTACTCTTGGAAAAAACAAACAAACAATGATCAAGAAAATACAAGTTTACTGTAAAATAAATATAATATAACCAGGTAAGATTTCATGCTTTTCATAACCAAGTATTTCTGTAATGAACTTTTCCACAATAATGCATGAAAAGAAAGGTTATACTGTTTTTTATTCTTTTTCCAGCAGAGTTTCTTTAGATTTTCTGAAGAGTTCTTAAAAAATATGATGGTTCACAGCAATCTATTCAGCTATTTAGTACATCCATTCAACAAATATTCAACAAATTTGGACAGGACAAGGGCCAAGAAAAATTCTTTCTATTGCATGATTTTCTTTGGTCTCCCAATCTTACAGTTCCAGCCAGCCTCCCTGAGATCCAACTATTCAAAATATTCACCTTCGGCTGGACCTCTGGTATTAATACACATAGCATTGCACATCAATAATTCAAATAACTGAACCCGCCTGAGCAACTGAAAAACAATCCAGACAACAAAAGCTATGAATCATCTGTATCAACAGTACTCAATAGGCCATCAGGCAAATATGCAAATAGAGATGCAAGCTGAATCATAGCAGCCTTTTGAAATTTACTTGAAATTCTGGATCTAAATATATCTACTACAGCGTGTTCACTGCTGGAAATGATAACATTTTGACCTTAATTAAAGTATAGACTTTTCTGAGTACCTRTAAAGAGCAAATGTGAAATTTTACATAGAAATGTGTTTCAAACAGAACAGCAGTTACTGTACTGCAGGGTATTCAAAGTTTTGCAGTATTAAAAGACAAACTTTGCCCGATGATATAAACCAAAAATACCTCTGCATTGCAGGGGCAGATCTTGCATTCTCTATGCAGAACAAATTCTCATTGAATTTCACTGGAGTTTTTCCTCTTCATAAAAACAAGTTCTGACTCTGTAGTGGGTATAATAAAATGAAGCTTGTTGAGATAGTTAAAACCATCTCACTAAATTCCCTTGTGACAATTCATCATCAAATATATAAAGTGACTTCTCTCCTGAATCAGATTCCCCTGTTTAGTAAATTTCTCTGTTAAGTATAGTTAAAAAAACCAAAAAACCAAAATCCAGGATTTTAATTCTTTTTGCTCAGTTTTAATAAAGTAGATTCTGTTATTGTTTTAAGAGTGCTGTCAGTATGCTTAAGGTCTACAAGGCTAAAAGAATCTATGATTGCTGATCCTAAGAGTTTCATTCAGCTCTTTGTTTACGTTGCCAGAATAGCAGACCAAAATGTGGTCTGCTACGATGATACAGCTGGAGGAAATCTCAGAATGTCATTTAATCTTCTCACACCTGCCCAAAAGAACAGTGTGTCATTGCTGGCAGATGTTTGTGCAACCTACCTGTGAGATCCCCAGTGATGGATATTCCACTCTCTTCCTTGGCAACATATTCTATGGGTTCATTACTCCTAGTGTTAGAAAGATTTTCTAAGTTTTTAGTGAATATCCTCCTGGCTGTAATTGAAGGACTTTACCTAATTATGTTTATGGCCTAATCCTAATAATATCTGTGATGTGACAATGAGTTCCACAGGTTATTTAAATGCTGTATAAAGAAACAAAATATTTCTTGGAATGACCTTTACCTTTGTTGCCTTTTAATGTCATGGGATGAATTGTCCTAGTCATTGTCCTAGTCATATGCATTAATATGAATTGCTCAACTTTTCCATTCATTGTTTAAAATAATTCTACAACATCATTTCTTTTTCATTTACATCATAAAAATATAGTTCTAATCTTTTAAATCTTTCCTACACTTTATCTTACTCCTTGTTTTTTGTGTCTTTGGGACTTTTTTAATGACATCTCAACAATTCACAGAAATATAACRTTTCAATCCTCTTTTATTCTTCAGTTCAAACTAATATCTTGTTTGCTTTGCAGTTCTTTTGTTTTCCTAACTACATTAAATCAAATTGTCCATCATGACAACAGTTCTTTTTTCTTACTGATTTCTGTTGATTTGGAGGATATCAGTATTTATGAATTAATACAAAGTGGTCTTATACAATATCCACCTTTCCTCCTGTCTTAGAAGTTTTATTTGGTGTTGCACTAGCTAATTCTCTAGCTTCTTTATGCATGGAATTCTTTGTTGTCTTTTTTATTCTTGACCTGCGTAATTTTTAGTAAGAGACTTTGTGTCCATTTTTCTATTTACCCTTTTCTTTGGGACATTAAATGTGTAATAAATGTATCAAGTACCACCACTGTTAGTAGGAATCTAGGGGCATCTCATTATTAACCTTCTTCTATGTTGAAAATGAACACTTATATCTACCCTTTGTTTTGCTATCTCTTAGCCATTTTCTAATATAAATCAGAACTTTTATCATTTATTCTGTGGCTTCTACATCCTTAATAATCTCCTGTGAGGCATTTTATCAAAAATATCTGGAGAGTCCAAATAAATTATACTTATTTAATGGCTTTTTTACTATGCACTCTGTGGTACCATTTCTTCTATGTCAACGTAAAGCAATTGGGTATAATCTAGTGGAGAATGAGTGCGTTATAGAAAGAAAGTAGTTGCTTTCTCAATTATTTGTAGTTTAAATAGTCTCAGTTCAGTCATGTGAAAAGTTTAGTTCAATTCATTATTTTGAGGAATACAGGGTTTGGAAGCATTTGTATCCTATTTTTATCCCGCAGGCTAGGTGGTCCATTTTCTTAATTAGTAGAAGACTTTTTATCCATATCAGATATAAATGTAATGGAAATTACATTTCAGATATACAGATGTACAGACATAAATGTAAAGGAATGCYTAGGAAATTCTGCACATTTTTTATACATCCAAAATATTTAAATGAAATGTAATACTGAAAATACTGTTGATATCAATCTTAATTAACACTGTAAAGCTTAATGAGTGTTTTATTTCATTATTAGCCAAGTTGATGCCTTTGTAAAGTCTTTGTTTTAGTTTGCTTGTACAGTTYGGTATGTTTCAGCAGTTTTTACTCTTGCAGGATTATTACAGTAATCGAAAAAGGTCAAAGCTTTTTCCAAAACTGGATGGCCTGTCAGGCAAGCAGGGTTAAGGTGAGATTCATCCCCGCTGATTTAGCAGTCTAATCATTAAATGTCCAGCCTTAAGCTGGTCATGTAGGCTGGTTTGCTAGTCAACAGAAGCACTTAGAAAAAATGATTAATCTCATTTTAAAATAGGTAGGATCAATCATCTCTTGTGAAGTCTCTTTCCCCACTGATTATAGAGGCAGCCTAGACGTCTAGTTTGGGCTCAGCCAGTTTACATTTTACCAAAAGCTGGTAAAAGTTGTCTGTTGAGATAAATCTCACAATGAATCTCACTACAGCTGGGGACAAATGACAATGTTTGGCATGAAGAGCAAAGTTTAAATCACTCCKCTGGGTCTATAACAAGCATTGTTACATCTATAGTGAATTAGGTACTCGAATCTAACCGAGTGGTTAAGCTTGTTTGCTTCAAACGTCTCAGGAAACTTAGGAGCAATGAAAGTCGAAAGAAATAGTTAGAAGTGCTGGCATAGGTAAGAAAAATGACTAATTATTATTCACTATGTCTTTAATGTATTTACTTTATTGTGAACAGGAAATGTTCTGCACTGTTGTGCTTTAAAATATTTGGAGCTCCTTATATGAATGCTAAGTAACTTACTAAGTGTTCTGATTTTAAGATACAGTGAGAACAGGCAATATGCATTAACATTAGACAAAACTACAGCTGCTTAGGAGAGACAGGAATTCATACCCTTCACTTCCATGAGACACAAAATAAGATATGTCTTAGGCAGCAGTTTATCAGTCAGATTGTAGGAAATGCACTTTACAACAAATATGATCAGATATTTTAATACTAATGTGGTAAATATGGTATACTTTAGGAAGGATTCCAGTTCAGAGATCCAAAAGCATACAAAATAAAAGGCTATATAACCTGAATTATTAAGTGTCTGTGCAGATTTGTACCAATTTCAATTTGTTCTATAATACTGTATGAATAAATAACACAAATCTTGTAAGTATTTATTTTGTTTATAAAAAATATAAAATTATTTTTAAGAAGGTCTCAGACATACTATCTAGCCTCTGTTTAAGCTCTTTACAAATATACTTGGCTAAATAATTATAGGTAGACCATCTTACTGCCTTGGAAAAAGAAGCTGGAAGAATATGAGACAAACTTAAAACTCAGCATAATTCTTTTCAGAATTTTTAAAGGCAAAACAATTAACGATGGTATTTTTCCATGATAGGAAGCCATTTTAGGGAAAATCAGAGTATCTTTAGCATCTTTCGTCTTAAAATATTACTACAATAACAGAAATTATTGTGCTGAGTGGAATTACTAAATTTGTACAGACAATGACAGGGCACAGGTATATAAAATTTCCTATGGCTATTCTCATGGAAAAAATCAGTGGAAAAAAATTTTAACTTCAGGTATGGGTTTAGCCCTCTTTGGAACTGCTACTTGCATGGCAAGGTGATAATGTGCCCAGTGCTTGTCCCTGCACAAACAAATACCAAGCTGCAAAGACTTCTGTTTATTGGCTTTGGAAGACAACCAGGTAACAAGAAAACAAAGGTGCTGCTGCAGAGAGAGCTGTCTTCCTTTTCCTGCTCCTGCAAGACAATAGCCACACAAAGAGGTGAGGGACCTTTCTCCCRTCTGCTCTACTAAATATATCAAGCAGATGATTATATTGTCTTGTTTTGCAGAGTTTTCACTGTTTTGTAATCACTGCTGCTTGTTTGAATGTTTGTAATCTCTGGTGCTTTATTCATGAGTAAGACTTTGCCTTTTATACTTTCCTGTTTTTTTTCCTCTGGCCCTAGTTGAATTCAATAACATTCTTTTGTAAAATAGATTGTTCATCATTAAAAGCCTTTTTTTTTGTTTGCCAGTTTCTGCTATAATTCAACCAAATCCTACACAGCAACAATGTGAGAGGATAATGGATGCCAGTCTAGCCCTTTGCCCTTGTTGTAGGATTCTCTAAACAGATTTATACAATCTGTTTGCTTTCACCAAAACTAGACTCTTTAGTTTCCTTTTCCCCTCTTGTGAAATATTCTGTTGACTAGGAATATTATTGCAATACTAAATATTTAAGAAAAAAAGTTTTAAATAAAATAAAAAAGTGTTTCCAATTTTTGTTAGGTCCCCCACCCCGCCACAAACCAACGTTTTGAAAAAATCAACATGAACTTGTAAAATGTTYGTATTATTACTGTTTATTGCAAAATTGGGGGTTAAGAAAGAAGGTTTTTTCAGCTGTAGTTTTAAGCACTTGGTTGAACTCAGTGCAGCTTCACAGATGATTCAGAATACCATAGCACAAGACCCTAGTTTACATTGGAGTAAATTCTCCTGAACTCTGGTACACGCATTCATTTTATGTTTTTAAGAAAGGAATTTTATTTTTGTACATCACTGAAGTCTTAATCGAATTCATTAGTACTTAATAAATATTTTAAAAAAAGACTTCTACTTTTATTGCATCAGATGTTAAAACTCCAAGATTAGTTCTATTTTATTGTGGGTAGCTAGAAACCGAACTATCACCAAGTCTCAATAGCTTATTTCAACAACAGCTTCATGTTTAACTGTCTCTGCAAGAGACATCATTAAATGAATTTTGCATTGTAACCAGGCACATTGCTTTTTTACTTTGTCACTAATAGCTATTTCATCGATTCAAACTAACAGAACTCTGAAAATGCTCCTTATACAGGTCGTCTCTCATCTCAAGCAATGAAAATTAAACAAGTCAGTTCCATTTTTGTTAAAAGTCAGATTCACTTTTAAGTTTTCAATGGTGCAACGTCTGGGTTGTAACTACTGCAGAACAATTAAAAAGAAAGCATACTTTGTTTTGAAATTGCAACAAAAAAAATTTTGGATACAATCTCTTAGTTTTAAGCTTTATAAAAGCAATTTTCCAAAATCTACATTTGTTTCAAAATATTTTCAACCTCTGTCTRACAGAACTTTTATTATAGATCACATAACAAAACCCCAAAAGCTTCTTGACAGAATGATTACCAAAAGTACTGAAGTGGTGGAGAGGGGAGGTAAGTTTTTGCACCTTCTCTTTCAGCTTAAAACACATCTGTATGAATGCAATTTAATTAATTTTATTAATTTTGCAATGCAATTTTATGCAATTTCATGCAATTTTCTTAATCTAACAGTTTAACATTCCTTTTACTCAGCAACTCGTTGGAAGAAGAAAAATATGCTTAGCTGTTAAACTTTATGCCCAATCTTGTAATTACATTATATACAGGAGAAAAAGCCAGTAACTAGATCGGCTGTCATTTAATTTTGTTAACAAGCTACAGATGAGCTCCTTGTATGATGAGGCTTTCTAAGATGTTTTTCTGTGACTAAATTAATCAACATCTATAGAGGACATTGCAAAATAGAGACTTGGTTACTTCTCTGATAAAATGTCGGCCAGCATTCTTAACAAACTGGACAAATAGCTAGCTGTTTATGGAGATAAAAAGAACATAATTCAAATTTTTTTTATCACATCACACAAGATATGCATGGGAATGCATAATGATTAGTTAATAATTTTCATGCACTTATTAATTTTACAGAAATATAACATATGTTTTCATTTGTAGTTCCAAAAAAGTGAACTGGCAGTTTCATAACTCATTCATCCACCAGAGGTTGCAATGCTGCTTGCRTGGCTGAAAGGTGTCATATAAATATGAGCTATTTATATGAATACAATGGTTTGAGGTATATTAATATACATGGGGACATAGTAAAAACTACCAGGTACAAAAGGAATTTGATATAGAAAGTGCTTCAGACAGATTGTTTCTAATTTAAAATTCTGTAGGGAAGATACTGGCAAATTTAATCTTTTTTTTTTGCTATATTCTTTCCTTCCCTTGAAGACATCACTATATTCAGGCAGGATTTCATGTAATTCCTTCTGGAACAGAAGATGGCTTGGCCACTAAGATTGTTATTAAACATGGACTGCAACAGTTTTCTGAAAGCTGAAAACATGCTGGTAGAATGGGAAACAAATACATAGCAGCTGTTAACTCACTATTTGTTTCTGATCAGGCTTCTCTCCAATTCATTTGCAAGACAAAATAGCTACAACATTATTTCTTTTCTCACATGAAGCAAAGTCAATCATCCACTTCCACTTTAAAATTCTGTGCCTCTGCATGCAGGAAGTCTGACAAACGTTATAATGCTGTAAGTCATTCACAACAGGAATCAGTTCCATAAATGAAGTTAAAGTTGAATATTGCAATGTTTCTCGACTCATGATATTTAACTTGGAATTTAGGTTAAAAAGATACCAATAGCCAGCTTAGCCATAGCTATATATACTTAGTTATAGCTATATAGCTGAACTGTGAGATATTTGGCCTTATCTCCCAATAAATACAGATGTAAGATTGGAATGAGATACACAGAATAGTATCTACACTATCCCAGTAGGGCTCATGTCAGAATTAAGGACACTAATGCCCATGTAGTGCAAATACCTCTAATTTAGCAGCCAAAACTAAAAGGTCCATTGCTTTGAAACTGAGCCTAGCTAGTTTTAAATCAGTAGTGAAGTGCAATTTTTAGGGTAGCAAATCACTGGGAAAAAAAAGGCAACTTAGAATGTGGTGGATTTCATGTGGTATTTCATGGAAGTCTTCAAATAAAAGTTTTATTTCAGTTCAATTGTAAACCATGGCTGTGGTCTTCAGTAATTAGGTGAAATACTGTGGTCTGTGTTCTGTAAGAGTATGTGCAGGTAAATCATAATAATTGTCCCTTCTATATTCTATAAATTCTATAAAATCTGTGTTCTATAAATTTTAAATCATTCAGATGCCTATGTTTTAGAATATGTGCTTAGGATTTTTAGGCTATTTGATCCTTAACAAACAAACAACATGTTCAAAGAATCTAGGGGGAGTTAGGATAACAATTCTCAATGATTTTGAGTGAATGAAGACATTTGACTGTCTTAGGTTCCAAAAACATATAATTTTGGCAATTTCTATTTCCTTATAGTAACTGAGCTTTATTTAGTTTATTGATCCATTTAGTGTTATTTGTTGTTCTTTTGTTTTTGGCTTGAGATTTTTGTTCAAACATTTTTATGATTTGTTCCATTATTTCTCTGTACATTGTGAGTACTTATGTATAGTACAAATGCAGTGTGAACTCCTCTATGAGTTGCAATCTATATGAGATCATGAGATAATAGTTGTTAAAGTTTAATGGAGCTTTCAGCTATAGCTATTTTTAATGGATTCATTTCAGCTCTATTCTTAATTCAGTAGTCAGTTTCTGTAGTTATATACTTTTTGCAAATCTGGCAACACAGTCAAACTTCAGTAATGACTATACGTTTTACCCCAAAAGATGCAAGAGAACTGCAAGAAAATAACCCATATACTATACAATTAAACCTTACTTTTAAATTTTGCTTAGTTTGAATGGCTTTCTAAAAGGCTGTAAATGTCTTTCAAAGAGAGTCTGCAATTTTGTGCTTTTGTTTCCTTTCATTACCAGTTATTCCAAGCCATTAAAATTTTCCCCTTTGCTCTGATTTTAGAAGTCGTCTGTGAAATTCAGTCTTGGCAAGACTAAAATATGAATCTTCATAGATCCAAAAGTTCCATTCTATCCACCCTCAGAATAGATCTGTCTACTTCAAGTCTCATACCAATGCTTTAGTCAATCTTCTACTGATGACCCCTGAATCTGGAGCTACAGCAGACGGTAGAGGCTAGTTTTGAAGTACAACTGCAGTAGTTATTTTACTGTAGGAATATTTCACTGAAGTCTGAGTTAAAGTTTACTAAAACCTTGCATCATTGTAGAAGAGAAGAAAGAGATATGTCAAGAAATGACCTATTAGAGTGGAATGGAGCCTCTTTAATAACCACTAGCAGTAGAAAATGCTGTAATTCAGGACTACTAATTTTTTTAACCTGTATGACTTTTGTCTTGCTAGAGATAAGTTTTAACCAATTATAATTCTTCCTATTTGAGCACTAAGTCGTATTGGTGGTAGTCACACAGTCATGCATAGTGAAAAATACATAGAGTTGTGCTTTATCTGCATTTTACCAGCATTTTAATCTTTCACCTCATCAGTTCTTTTAATGGTTTTGGACAGGTGTCAAACCAGACAGAGAACTGATCCTCATGGAACTCCAGAAAATGAAAGGTTTGGAGCTAGAGGTTTCTGGGCATGCTTTTTGGATACATTCCTCAGGAAGGCACTAAATCATATTAAGTCATTCCCTTGATTCCTGTCATTTCTGTCAGGTGGAAAAAGAGCTATTTTAATAATGGGAGAGTTGATGCTGCGGAAAGGTCATAGAAAATAAAAATGAATGTCTGCCCATCATCATTTTTCAGGGCTACTGAAGTTGTTTCCTTCCTTTGTTCTAGCGTAAGAATAGGTGCTTCCAAGTACAAAATATCATTATTAGATGAATTTGCAGTAGGTTAAATTTTCTCTATATTTTATACCAGATCAGAATGAGGCTGGGCTAGGCATATAACATATGCCAAAGTTTTTTGTCCCCCATCTGTACTCTCTGCGTTTTGAGGCCTGTGTTGAACAGTGGCAGCAGTGGCACACATGCAGTGAAAACTATGCTAATGGACAATTACTGGCTGTAGAAATCTATCCTAGGAATCAGCAGTAATTCTGCCCATATTGATTCTTCTATATAAATCACTGGGCACTGTTTGCTCACATGGTACAACTGACTAGAAAACAAATCCACAAACAAATTCACTATTGTTCAAAATATCTTACAGTAAATTTATTTGAGAACTATGAAAAGAATTCTGGAGTGCTTTGCCTCAGTATAACACTTTCCAATTTGGGTGTCAGACCCCAAATTTCTTACAGTGCTGTAGCTGCCAGCCTGACTGAGTTCAATTAAAACTCTTTTGTTTTAAGGAAGTTTGAACAAACCATTTGCTTGTGAATACATAATGTGACTGCCTTCTTCTCCCATGCACATATTTATGAATGGGACATGCATGGGAAATGCTCCCAAGCATTTATGCTTGGTCATTTTTTGTTGCTACTGATACATTATCATACATTACCAGCATCTTCTAGCCCAGATGAATTTTTTGATGTGACATTCTCATCCTTGTTGTTCAGCCATGTATTCTGTTTGACTAAGGGGCTTTGTATTTGTGGCACTTTGATACTCAGCACGTGTGAGCGGTGAGCAATGAAATGAAAATGTGAACTAGTTAGTGTTCCAGTAATGAATAACAGGGCAGACTGATCAATAACATAATGGGCAAAGAAGTGATGAAACAGTGAGCCATAAGTTTATATCATCACAGCACCGTATACATAAATGGCTCCCAGAGGTGTTTTTCCAAAAAAATAGCCAAGATTGAGGTGGCACAGGTCCAGTCCCTTGTGCCTTCTTAAAGAAACCACAACTGTTCAGTAGCAGTATAACAGATGTTCAAAAGAATCATTAACAATCTAAATGTATGTGTGAGCAGATGTACCACTTCTACTACACATAACTTTGGGGGAGAGGGAGATTTAAAGAAAATCAATAATGAGCAGATCCATATATGAATTACTCATCTAATTATATTTAAAAGGTAGATTAAGGTACTTTGCTTCAGTGATTGTGGTTGAGATAAGGAGGACAAGTGATGAGAGGAGCTATTAGAGTAACCATGCACCATTGACTTGGCATGTATTACCAGATCAATGAGAGGCAAAATAACTGGCAGTATACGAGCTAAGCTAGTGCCAAAACCTCAGTCCTGCTGTTTTCAGTGCATTTCACTAGAGGCACACAAAATGTAGCACCATTAAAATAAAGGAATGAGTAAAATAAATAGATGGGCCTAAAGGGAAGCAGGAAATTCTGCTTACCTATTAAGTAATATATTTAGTGTATGACAGGAACAATGTAAGTTGCAGTCCTTTCAAGAATCATTATTGGCATTGCCATGCCTGGGAGAGCAGCTCTCTGAGAAGAATGACTTTTGGGAGCTCAATGATCTTTCAGGCATGATGTTCCATTGACTACAAGATATGCAGGTATCTACAACTGATGGGGAATATTTTGCCTCATGACTGCCTCAGAAAGGGGCACTGGAGGAATGTGGAAGACTATTTTCTCTCCTAAGATTGTGTGCACAAAAACGTGTATGTAATTCCCCGTTTGCTTTTCCCATTTACTTTCACAGTAAATAATCTTGTCTAGTATTGGAATAATAGTCAGTCTTTAAGCATGTATTTTAAAAAGAGTAGGAAGCTTTGGAAATGAGTCATCTGTACAAGTACTTGAATTCTACAAGCTTTTGGTAATTTATGTTTGACTTTTCATATCTTTTTACAAACCAGAGTGGGTATCAATGAAAGAGTGAATAAAAAGGTGGAATCAGCTAAGCGATAGTCCTAAGTACCACTTTCTAGAATTCCCAAATATTATTTCTGTGATTTTTCCTCATGAATTTCCAGGGTCTTTTTTTTTTTTTTTTTAAGGAAAGTACAATTATTTAATGAGCTTCCTTTAAAAATCACTTTAAACCTCTGAGATTTTTTATCTCCAACCCTGAGAACATTTTCATGCTTTCTGTACAGGCATTTTCTCTGACAATACCAGCTCTGTTGTTTCATTCTCTCCACCATCTCTGCTTTTTGCTACATACACAGGCTGAAGGTCAGTATGAATATACATATATGTATATATGAATATATGAATACATGTGGCCATATTGCTTTCCTTCATCACATGTTATATGCTATCAATAGACAAAGAAGGAACAATTGTTTTGGTTTTTTTTGCATAGCTGTCTACTGGTGATGAACAGTATACTTGAATCTCTCATGAAATTGATACCAAAAAAACAAAAGGGGGAGCTTTTAAATGTCACACCAGGTACTGCAATACTTCTAAATCTTTTAGAGACTGAGTTGGAAAAATTACTGAAAGCTCTCAGAAATTTCTAGAAGCTGGTTTAAGATATTCTCCCTCTTATTTCAGTATTCTACATTCCTCAGCTGATCTGAAATTGCTGGGAAATTGAAGAAAGTAGAGCTTCCCCCGTGGAGACATGACACTAGTATGGAGGTGGCAGCACAAAGTCCATCCACCATGGCTTCATACACCAACATCCTCTCATGTGGGTGTATGTGAGATTCGTCAATCCTCTTTCTTTTCTACTCCCTTTCCTTCATTGACTCACACAGCAGTTCTGCTCTGGCTCACTACGAGGAGAATGCAGCTTTCCTCCAGCCTTCCTTCTTCCCAGTATTGCATCAGACAGATTGTGTGAGGTGTATCAGGGTACTTTTGAGGCAAGACATAGAAGTGAAGACACAAACCAGGGCTGAGTATGGAACAAAGCCCAGAATGGCTGGGCAGAACAGGGTACAGCATTTTATCACAGACACTGTGAAACTATCTCTACCTAAGAATTTGGAATATTCTGTGTTGTGCAACTTTAAAATTAGTACAGTACAACACCTAGCACGATTTCCTAAGTTGCATTTAGAACCACAAGCTTGCAGTCACATTTTACTACTCGACCTATACATAATCTTCTATGCTATCTGAATATGAACATGTGCACTCTCTCCCCTTCTCTCTCACTCTGAAGCTTCCACTGATTCAATATTGCCTTTCTCCTTACAGCAAATTTTATGTAAACATAAGCTGAGAATATGCTTTCCAACAGCCACTGCTRTTTGTCACAGAGAAAAAAGAGATAGAATTTTCATTCTTACTTGCTTAGAGCTGGTCATCATATTTCTGCTTTAGAAAGTGTATCTGCCCTCCCAAAACTAATGCCATCACTGCACTAAACAGTGTTGTTCTGCATCTGATATATTGTAAGACAAAACAGAACAAAACAGAGACAAAAATAAAGCATCTCTGCTAGGTGTAGGGCACAATCAATTAGGTTCATTATCTGTTTTACATTCTAGTCACTGCTTTTAAAGAAGAGGAGTACATAATACCATGGCAACGTTGGAACTGCAGTTCTTTATGGTATATAATCATTAAGGGTTCTTCAGCATTCCCTGAAATTTGATATAAAAAGTCACAGGAGTTGTACAACCTGCTATGCTGATTAAATGACAAGTTTGTAATTTACAGGTGCCTTATTGCCATGGGAAGGCAATCATACAACTCCATTTTCGAACTCAAGGGTTTTTGAAACATGCTGCATGATCTCTAGCTGGGCTGCAAGCTAAGATTAAATTGAAAGGATAGCATGTAGATTTTAGAACATGATGTTGACATTTACTGGCCAATCAAATTTTGCAACTTTCCTGCATGACAACAGATGTTGACCTTTCAAGCTTTCCCTATCTGTTTTCACGCATTACCTGCAGAAATTAACATTAACTCGCTTCTTGCTCCTTGCTGCTATTAATGTCAGCTGGGAATTGAAGATCATGAATTCATTTATTACACAGAGTGGAGATCCATTTTACACTCTAAGCACAGAAGGGCTGCTCCTGGGAGCTGGTATTTTTGGAAGCTGCTTCAACTACCTTTGTGGTAGAGGGATAGCTGGAAGCTATGGTGTAGAAAATGTCACCAGAAACAAGAGCAGAAAAAGACAGTGGAGGACAGATTCARGGAGAAACCTAGGGGCCAGATGCTTGCAAATGGTATTGGATACAGAAAGCTTAAAGTCTAAAAAAAAACACTTGAAGGTATTCTAATGGAGTGCAAAACTAGATGCAAGGTACCAATGTTTCTTCYTCTTGTTAACTAAAGTATGAAAATGTAATATTGCATAATATACAGCCTGATAACAAGAAGCTTCAGGGGTTTCATAGTATTGCCTGGGGCTCTCTGGTATTATACTCTGAGGAAAATAATAACTTGGGTAGAGATGTCTCCAGCAATCTAACTAAGATTTTGATATAATTTCAGCACATCATGCAATATTGTGCCTAAGAAGCAACTGAAAAAAAAAAGAAGATATTTTCTTACTTGTGCCTTCACTTATACTCAGAGCAGAGGCTTATTTTGGGTGTCTATAGGAATAATACCATCAGAAAGGAAAAGCTAATATCTCTTATTGTGGCAGTGTTCCTGCAAGCATCAAGTAGCATATGTATTGTTTTGAGGAATAATTTTCCAGTGCAGTGGCTCACTGTACTTGCAAGTGGCTATGAGTTTCATGCATACCTATTTCTAATCTTATGGCGACATACTTCAAGGATATGTCTCATTAAATGACAAACATTTGCAAGTTACATAAATCCCAGACAATTTTCCAAATAAATAAGGAAAAACTTCAGTCATAATTTTTTGCTGTGTAATTGGAAGCATGTTCTAGGTATTAATTGAAGAAAATATATGATACATTCATCAAAAAGAGGACATTTCTCTTAGCACTGCTTGGTCCCAGATCTCTAGAAGTAACAAATATAAAATAGTCTGAAAAGTCAGCCAAGGACATAGAGTGTGTTATATTGCCTTCCACCACGGATAATTATATTGATATTCATGCTGTGGTAAATACCATACCTCTCAAAATTCATAAAACTGAAAGCAGATCCACAAAACCTTCAGCTAATACCTTCAGCTAGGGCAAAAGCATCTTTACTTACAGGTTGGCCCATGTGGTCAGCCTGAACTTTAAACTAGGAACAATAGGGGAGTGAGATGACAATGCATGGTCAGGTGAGGAAGTGGTGGACCGCAAATGATAAGCAAAGGGTGCAGGCTAATGTGAACAAGAGAGACCTTGAAACCACCAAAACAGGGCTGAAGGGGGCCACCTCAAGCATATGCTCACAAATAAGGAAGTGCATATAGGACAGCATTATGGGGGAAACTCTCATATCTTATCTGGGAAATTAGCACGACTGTGTGCCTCTCCAAAGCACCTGTATACTAATACATGAAGAAGGGGAACAAACAGTAGAAATTAGAGGTCTGCATGCAGTTGCAGGGCTGCAGTCTCACTGGGTTCACAGAGTTGCATAGAGATAGTTCACACAACTGGAGTATTGCAAGGGATGGACACAGGCTCTTTAGGAAGGACAGGCCAGTAAGGCAAGGAGGAGGAATTACCCTTTACATGAGAGAGCAGCAGGAATGCATGGAGATCTGCCTAGTGATGGGTGATGAGCCAGCTAGAGTTTGTGCATCAGGATTAGAGAGCAAACCAACATAGGCAATGCTGTGGTGGGTGTCTGCTACAGACTGCCTGATCAGGAAGATGTAGTAGATGAGGCCTTCATCAGACAACTGGAAGAAGCTTCTCAACTAAAAGCCCTGGTCCTCATGGGGGACTTCAACCACCCTGATATATGCTGGAGAGGCAACACAGCAGGGCACAACAGGGCTTCTCTAATTCTCTATCTCTAGTCTCTTTCTATTCTCTATTCTCTAATCTCTAACCCACATATCTTTATAAAATTAACCAAGTTGGTTCTTTCCAGCACCTTCGTCTTTCCCAGGACTGTATCCTAACTCACTTGCCTCATACAAATTTTCACTTCTGTCCTAATCTTATTTTGAAGTAGCTCATCAAGTCCATGGTATCCTGTTACTCTTCAGAGCTTGTTTCCTTTCTGCTCTGAATTATCAGCTTATCCACTCAAAAACTGTAATTGTTCCCACCAGAAAAGGTAATTTATCACACGGTTAGCCATTTGTCAGTTTAAGAAGTGTGAGAATTATATAATCCATGGCATATATATTTAAGCATCATAAAAATATAAAACAGCTAATTTCAAAGCAACCAGTAATTGCAGCTCTGTTTTAGCTTTCTGGGCCTGTGAGAGTAAAGATGAAAGTCAGATTCTGATTTGTCTAAAACAATTTTTGAAGTTAGTCCTTTTTTTTTCTTTCCAGAAACCAGATCCTGTTTCTGTTTCTCTAACTAGTCTTGATTGTGTGTCATTATACACAGTTGTTTGGCTAATTATTTTAGATAACCACATTATTTCTGATCAAATGCAATGACTCTCACATACTTGTTTTAATATTAACATAAAGCTTGTTTAAAATGGTGAGATTTTTTACCTACCACCATCTATCTTGAGAGATTTTTCATATAAAAAGATCTTAAAGAAGACATCATCCACTAACGATAAAGAAATAGCTGATTATAGAGTTGCTATGAGCTGTTCTTCAGCATCTTATGTTTATGAATTATGTGCTTCGGTATTGTTGCATGCTAATAACAGACATGACCTTCTTGTGTTTTTTGGGAACAAATTGTGTCTTTTTCTCATTCTTTATGGGAAAGTTGCCAGTGTTTGAACCCTATGGTCTCTGTCAGGATTGATATGACTTTCACAGGAGATGTATATGTATTTAGAATTATTTAGAATGATGGCAAATCTTCCGCTGACTTTAAAAACAGTGGCAATTGGGAACATTATCTTTTCTTTACTTAAACATTTGTTTTCATAATTTTTGTGTATAATCTTTCTCTTCTTACCAAGTGAAAATACAAATCATCAAGATTCATCTTCAAAAGGCAATCTCTTGAAATCATCAGCAAATGCAATTTACTCTTAGTGTGAAAGTTTTTCTACTAACTAGAATCGCAACTGCTTTGTGGTAACGCTTACAAGAAAACAGATCTTTGACTTCAGATTCTGAAACTAAGTGAGACAAATAATGCTTGGCAAAAAGGGGGAAAAAAACTTTGAAAAATAGATGAGGTGCTTTTTCCACCTTCTACTAAAGTGGTAGAGGAGCCATTTGTTACATCTATGATGTGTCTCAGGATATTGTCTGATAGTCTTTAAGTCTGGATCACCATTCACAGTTTATAAAAATGTCCTGTCCTGCTTCTTCACATTCAAGAAATTTGTCTCCTCTTCCTTCACTAATGACACTAATTCCACATAGAAAGTTCTCATATTCTGTAGTGATAGGCAGAAATGTTCTGAATAGCAGACAGAATCTTTGAAACTTAATATGATCTATCCAAAAGGCTGACGGGGAAGAAACTAGAGGTCCTTGAGAAAAGTTAATCGAAGGCAGCATTTTTTCCTGTATTACTCTAGTTTTATTAACTATGAAGAAAAGATTAAAGATGGAGTGAGAAAATAAAGCTAAGAAGAAGTAGATGAAGAGATATTATTAAACCTAGCATTGTATAAGGTCTTGGTTTTCTGAATCTCTCACAACATTTAATTAAACTTTATTTAAACAAAATAATATCTATTAAGCAAACTGACTATTTAGTTATTAAGGGACATAAGTCATTCCAATGGGCTTGCTTATAAATTATTTAATAAAAATAAAAATGTAAAGTATTGAAATTATATTTTTTTGTGAGCACTCACTGCAATGCAACAATAGGTTTCTGTTTCTCCTATGCAAACAGTAACTTGATGGCTACACAAGAAAAAAAAGGAAGTAATTGCATTCCTGTCCAATATGAAATAGAGCCAGAGAGCTTTTGCTCTATGAGTCATTGATCTCATCAATAGATTTAGACTGATCAGAAGGACACATACTATTCACCATCTCAGGAAATGTTATTTATAAGTTAATTGGTGGTTTCTTAAAACTTCCCCTCTATCTCTTGCAATAAATGCTAGGAAGGGACTTATCAAATGAAGAACAATACTTGAATATACTTGAATATAACTCAACTTTATAGCTGTAGTTTTTCTCTAAAAAAGCAAATATTGCATTTAATTTTTTGCCACTCAAGATCATTTGCTTTGATGTGCAGGGAAGTGAGTCAGGAAAATCCTTGGTTGAGAATGTCTTCCTTTTGTTTATAAAGCTGCAGTTTGAGACTAACCTGTGAAATTGAATCATTTGCAATTCTACTTTAATGGCATTCATTAGAATTTATCATTATTATTCTCTATTCCTGCTTCCACATTTTTATTTTAAGTGTCTAGGAATCACTAAGCGCCTCCCTGTGTTTGGCTTGGCCTACTAATTGGCATTAGGTCGCTCTGTATTCAATATGTGGATGTTCTGACCTAACTGTGTTTAGTAACGCCAGATTTCAGAAGTATACCAATGAAATATGCCACGTGGTCTAGCAAACTCTTGTCCACAGAGGAGGAAAGTCACGATAACTAACCTGTAAGAAACTGAGGTTAGAATCTCTAGGGACATGTTTAAAGAGACAGGAGCTAAAAATATTTATATATTATTTATATATTATTTGGCAATCTTTGGTTTGACAACACCTTACAAAAATATCTGTATCCATGATAGGGAAGGTTGAAATAGTTTTATGACATTGTCATTTCAGAGACACAAACAACTGACTAGACAGCAGATCCAAATCCTAGAATGGAAGAATATAGGGAGCAGCTATTCAGATGTTTCATCCTGGAAAGTGTTGGACAGGCAGCAAGCAAGGCAAACTGAAACACTGAAGCCTGAGGATATGGCAGAAACTGAACGAATGGACTAATGTCAGTGTGTGTTGTGTTGATGTTTTAGAAAACAGCTTTAAATGGATGCAATAGTGCAGGGTATCTCAGAATCAAATCATACATTGCCAAGATGTCATCAATATTTTGAAAATATTGTTTTTTTTAAATTGCTCTTTTCCATGTTTAGGAATTGATGATATAAGGAGCTCCCTTTTTAGAGCTTTGTCACGAGATCCAGTTGGAACTGCTTGGTATGTTAAAACTCATACAAAGACTGAAGCAAAATTCAGTTAGTTTCTTGAACTCTGCATAAAGTTGGTAAAGACAGAGTAATGTGTGTTAAAATTTTAATTCAACTGACTTTGGGCAAATGAATTAAAGGAAGATTTTTCAGAAGTATTTAA
This sequence comes from Apteryx rowi, assembly GCF_003343035.1. NCBI lineage: Eukaryota > Metazoa > Chordata > Aves > Apterygiformes > Apterygidae > Apteryx > Apteryx rowi. The sequence continues at coordinate 53,661 of NW_020449197.1, read as the reverse complement.
AAAGATTTCACAACAAAATTATTGTCGGATTTTAGTCTTTAGTATTGTTATTCCATTGTCAAATCCCTACTTTTCTGCCACAGTATATTTAATTTTCATTAAACTTGCAATTTCAAATAAAATAAAAACACCAAACTACATCTTACATGGTATGAGGGATGCTGGTTGTTCTTCAGTGTGCAGTCACTATTCTCTGGTAGAGCAAGAGAGTGGTCCAGTGAAAGAGACCTATTCATGACACTGTCGGTAGAGTTTAGATGGAGACTAAGAAATCCAGCAGGTTCATTGGCAGCAAGCCAGCACATCTCTGCAGAATGGAAGGCTTTATTTCTTCCACAACAGCAGCTCTATCCTGACATTACTGTCATTCAGTTCTTGACTTTGCTGATATTTAATGGTGCCAATGTTAAAGAATAGCAGAAATTGTTTTACTGCCTCCATTTCTGTGCTGAAGCGGGAACAGGAAAATATATGTTCTTCAGTGTAAATTTAGCAAATCATCAAATGGTCAATAAAATTATAAGGTTGCTGCTTAATGTTTAGTTAAAGTAAAATCATTTCTTACTTCTACTGTTACCCTGTTCCAAGGACAACTTGGATTATTCAGAACAACTTGGATAATTCAGCATAATTAATGTTGAACAATTATCTCCCTTTCATTTTGTATAAGCTATTTAACTACTGAGTTTTGTATACAAAGCCAAACTCTTCATTTACATTTATATGTTGGGACATAATTTGATTTACTATTTCTTCTGTTTTCCACAAAATGTGTTAATGACATTTATAAGATTGATGAATACATATTCAAAAAGCCAAAGAACAGATCTGAAGAATCCCTATTTGGCTCTGGCATGCAGGGCATATCTATCTCTGTTAGAAAAATGTTATTTCCCATATGAACTGCGCTAATGTAGTACTTGCCATCCTAAGTTTCTTTTTGCTGTGCAGTTGGTCAGCCTATTGCATCTGCAAACTTTCTCTAGAACTATCAAAAGACCAGCCTGTGTCACTGCATTTTCAGAGCTCTTATCATCCAATCAAGCTAAAAATACCAAGGGAGCAGCTTTTCTTGCAACATTACAACACCCCTGTTTCCGGCCCCAGATGGAGATGAGACTAAAGCGTGATTTTAAAAATGGCAAAGAAAATGTGTGAGAGACAGAGATGACAAGGCTTTGTCTATAGTTGGTGATACAATAAAGTGAARTGTATTCCCATTGTCCCTAAGCAATATGTATCGGGCTAGTTATACTATATTACCTGAACATATTCATTGAGCTCAATCAAACGCTAAGCAGAGAAGACTCATATCATCTGCACATCTGTCTTAGTCTCTCAAGCTGTGAAACAACTGCATGCCTGCTTATTTTGTTTGCCATGTTTCTGGCATCTGTAAATCTTAGAGGCCAAATAAAGCAGTATAAAAATGACTTCATCACCCAGACTGCAAAGGTACTACCTTGGGGAAATATCCCTCTCACCTTTTTCAGTTCAAAAAAACATGAAACTATCCCCCAAAAGTCCTGGATTTATGAAAGAAAACTTCTTCAATAAATAAAAGTTATGACAATCCTGAAGTTAGGATATATAGGAATTCAGAGTCAAATTTGTGGCAAATCTTTGAAAATACAATGATTTATAACTTGTTGTTATAACTYGTTATTATCCAGTGTTAATCTTATCCTCTAGAAATTGCCTTTAAAAAAGAAATAGAAAAATCTCTTTTAAGGCTTGTCAAATCTTGTCACAGTTTCACTTCACTTCTGTATAAAGTGAGGAAAGATGATATTATACAAAGAATTCTGAAAGTTATAGTGTGATTTGGCAGTTAAAGACATATATGAAGTATGGCAATACTACATATTTCCACTAGTCCTGCACATTATCCTAATGTTCTCTTGCATAACTCATGCTACAATTTTGTATTCGGGTCTCTGTATAGATTTAGTTTCGTACACAACCATCAATTGTAAGTGCAGACTATAGATATAAGTGTACATAAGTTCAGTGCTTAAGAAGGAGTTGGACTGTTCTGTACATGCGCTAGTGGTCATTGTGTGACAGACACAAATTGCAACATGGGAAATTCTAATTAGATATCAGGAAAACAAATCACAGTGAAAGTAGCCAGAGAAAGGAATGGGTTTCCCATCCTTGGGGATATTCAGAAATCAACTGAACAACACCCTGAACAGTTTGATCTGCTTTTGCCCTGGTTTGAGTTGGGGTTTGAACCAGTAGACCTGAGGACCTTCCCAACCTAAATTTCAGTGTGAGTCTATGATTCCATGCAGGTGGAGTATATTAAGTTGTTTATGTATTTGCTTCTGGTTGTTGACTACAGGTAGCAGATCCTGCCAACTCAAATTTTAGCTAGTATAAGGAAGATCAGCTCCTTATGTTTGTGTTTTTGTAATAATTTTGCCAACCTTTTTCTCATGAACTTCCTAACTTTTGAATTATATACAGATGAACACCTGCACAGCTATAATATAACTGCACAGCAATTAGTAGTTGCAAACATCTGGTGTGAAAAAGTTGTTTTCTTACTGTTTCTAGTGTGCTGACCCTGATTTATAGTATCAATTTCTCTTGATTATAGCAAAGCAAAACAGGAATCATTCTAATGAAGTATATCAAATGACATTATTATGAAACTTATGAGATGGCAAACAGAAAGGACTCTACTTCTACTAGAAACAGGCAAAGAGCTCTAACTGAATATTGGCTTTAGCTCAGTGCTGTAGTTTGTATATCTTAAGGGCCTGTATATGGAGATGCAAAACACGTTGTTGTTACCTCCTGGCCCGTACATGCTGAACAGCATGAAAACAGCTAGTGAGCATGTGCCTCTCCTTCATGCATAGTTATGCAATGAATTAGGGAATTATTGAAAGGCAGCTTGGTGCTGAGACTATAATGATCACTTAGATGCTCAATCAATCAATTGCTTAAGTTTACATGAATAAATAATTACTGATAATAATATGAATCAAGAGATCTAGGAAAGGTTTCTTGATACTATCGCTTTGCCAGATCACTCAACAAATCATTCTATTCCAGAGAACCTGCTGTTGTCTGAGTTTTAAAAGTGATAAAAAATTTCAATAAGAAGAAATGAAGATGCCATCTCTTTGTAAATATGGTGACTTGGAAATGCTTACAAGTTCCATTAATTCTTCCACTGAACTAATGACTTTCAGTTTACCCTCAGAAAAAAAAATCTGGTTTGACAAATTGTTCTTAGCTAACTGACAGCACAGTCAACTAATTCCCTCCAAGTCATTTCCACCCTTCAGTGTTCAACTTGCCGTCTGTTCAGTCCTACCTGCAGCCCCCTAAACAAATGAAAGGTGTCAACAAGCCAATTTTTTTTATTGTTGTTTTAGGCATTTATATATACATACATGTAATCTTTCAAACAGCTCTCACAAAGCAAAAGCTAACAGAAATTGACCTTAGAATATCATGGGAAGGCACAAACTGTTATTTCAATCCAGTCCATAATGCTGGCTTGTACAGAAAGTCTTACTTTACATTTTCTATACATAATATTACTTAACGTTGAAATGAATGGACTGAAAAATTTGACATTTCACCATTTATGTATCTTTTGCTACTTTAATTAACAGTTAAAAAATGAGCAAGTGTGGACATTGCTGTTGATAATTTTCACCTGCGAACACGTTATTTAATGTCTTTAATAATAGCCTCAGATGTGAATGTTTTGTCAAATTGCCTCTCACAGGCTAGGAATGACAGGTTTTTATCAGATGACAATTAAAATGTATTATGCATTCTGAAGTTGAATAAAGTTATGAAACACATCTCCTCCATAATATCTTATTTCTGTTTTTATGGTTATGCAATTCTTGTCTTTAGTATCATAGGAAGCCATAACAAATTGGTTGACAACATAAAATCCAATATAAATTAAAATAATTACATAAAATRTTTGGAGAAAACATTCCCCAGGATCAAATATTTTTTATAATTCTATATGAGAGAATAATCCAGTCATTTGAAACAGATAGCATTAATTATAAAAGATGACTTTATCTAAATGGAGTTTTGAGTACTTTTACTTCAGAAATACTGTGTATGATATGCTATTCACTTATGAATATAAAACTCCCTGAATATGGATAATTTAACCTCACTGCATTCATAGAATACTTAATGTTTCACTAATTATGTCAACATGAACAGCCTTGTTTGAATAACCTCAAAATAAACATCTTTCTCCCCTTGAAAACAGTGTTTTTTTGTTGATTACAATGGAAGAGGATCAGGCTCATACTGGAAAAAAGTAGATGGGAAGGAAACTTACACTGAAGATTTCTAAGGGTTTTTATATTTGTAGTTATTCTTGTATTTATATTGATGCACTTGTAGATTATTCTAGTGGATAAGAGGAATGACATAATGTAAAATAAGGGTACATAATTAAGATGATATCTTCCAGAAGGATGTTAAACCCCGGTTCCAAAATCAGTAATGTTCCCTGGTGTCATGGTACCCATTGTTCAAGTACATAAATGAGGGTCAGAAGTGTGTGAGGTAAGCTTTCTTCCACAGCCTCAGGTCAGGAAATGAGGCCTATATATCAAGTTATGCATATTTTGTTTTGGCAGACCCTTCATGTAAACAACTGTCCAAGCTAAATAAAATACTCCTGTCATTTACAGGGGTTATAAGCAAAGCACAAGTTCTCTCAGACAGTCCTTGAAGAAAAGCATCCCTGAATCTTGAATATCCTCCAGTTATTCAGAAGTCATAAAAAGCCATTGGGCAAGGTGATATCTCCCTCCTGAACTACCCTGGAATAATCTCAGACTTAATGGGAAGAAGGCCTAGTTTGCCAGACCCTGAAAAAGAAGACTATAAGAATAAGCAACAAGATCTCAAGCCAGAGTCTTCCACAAACACCCCCAGAATTATCTGCTTCCCATCTGCTAACAGCACATGGACCTATATGGCAGACAGTCCCATCAAAGAAGATAACAGCTCACTTTTCCTCGCACAGGCACTCAGGCAAATGACACAGAGAGAAGAAAAGGGGGCAATCCCTTTTTAAAAAGATACCTTATTTTCTTTTTTAAGGGAAAAGAAAGGAGAAAGAGAGCCCTAAGAGATGATCCCAGGAGAAATGAAACAATTTTGAGTTGTGCTTCTGATTACTCTTCATAGCCTTGCTGGCCTGGGAATTGTACAGAGGGTATGGTTTGGGTTGGAAAGGGCACTATTTTCTGCCCCTGCAACAATGACATCATTGCATCTTATTGATTTCCCTATCAGGGGGAAAAGAGAAGAAGGCAAAATCTGGTTGGTGATGGCCTAGATGGAACAGCAAATATATAGGTGGCTCCAGGCTTTGGTACCACTATCAATTATGCATGCAGTTTTTCCACAGTGAATCTTTTGCAGGATCCAGTCTGATGTTTATGTGATATCAGGGCCAGGACAGCAAGTAGCAGGGCTGGACAAACCTGTAGCATGGTGATTCTGAGGAAGTGTGCTTCAATGTAAGGCCCTGGACCCAATGGGGAATAGCTGGGCTGTGGAGGGTCATGACAGGGTTAAGTTGGAAGGAACTGTTACCAGCTCAGACAAGAAGGAGTCTCAACAGGCTGGAGAAGGGCTGCATGCAGACCCGGCAACCCAGACGGAATATAATAGAGAAACAAATGAGATGATTGCAAAGTTCGTTTTACAAACCTTGCGTGGGCTGCCAGGTGCAAGCGCCGATTCAAGTTTGTCCTTCGCGAAAGTATTGCAGGTACCTACAGAACTGTACACCGCGTTTGTTGATCGGTTATATGCGGCAACTGAGCGGCAGATTGAGAATGAGGAGGCTCGGGCGTTGTTGTTGAAGCAGCTTGCTTTTGAGAATGCTAATGCTGACTGTGCGAGAGCCTTGCAGGCGATTCGGAACTGAGCAACTTGCACTATTGCAGACATGGTGCGGGCTTGTCAAAACGTAGGCTCTATACACCGTAACACTGAATCCCTTGCCATTGCACTGGCGGCTCAGTTGTACGCGCAAAGGAACAAAGGGGGAACAAAAGGGAAGGAAGGATGTTTCCGCTGTGGGGCAGCGGGCCACTTCAAAAAGGATTGCCCGAAGAACTCTGGCGCGAAACCAACCCCCCACCTCGCGACTGCCCCAGGTGTGGAAAAGGGCGGCACTGGGCCAACGACTGTCGCTCCAGGTTTAACAGCAAGGGGGAGCCTATTCCCCAGGGAAACGGGAGGCGGGGGGCGAGACCGCGCGCCCCGAGCAATCAAACAAATGCAGGTACAAACGCTTGGTCAGTGAGCTCGTCCCAGCCACAAGGGGGAGCGCAGGGCTGGATTTGGCCGCCAACGAATCCGTGACTCTAACCTCGACCGCAGTGAGCCTTATACCCACAGGGGTGTGGGGCCCTTTAAGGCAAGGATTGCACGGACTTCTAATTCGTCGATCATCAACCACGAATCTGGGACTGTTTATTTTACCAGGAATAATTGATTCAGACTATCAAGGGGAAATAAAAAGTATGGCATGGACACCCGTTCCCCCTTGCTATGTCCCTAAAGGACAACGAATAGCTCAAATCGTCCCCTTTTGCAGTATGACCCCACAAGGGGTAGGCGAAAGAAAAACTGGTGGATTTGGAAGTACTGGAACACCTCAGATATATTGGGCACAGGCAATTAATTCCTCTCAGCCAATGCTAGAATGCCATATAAATGGACTTAGTTTAGGGGCCTTGTAGATACCGGAGCAGATGTTTCGATAATACAAGCGAAACAATGGCCCACTCATTGGGAAACCATATCATCAGCATCAACCCTTGTGGGTGTCAGAGGCATGCGGAAGCCTCAACAAAGTGCCCACTTACTAACTATCATAGGGCCCAATGGCCAGTCGGGCCGAGCGGCGCCCTTCATAGCCCCCATCCCTTGTATGCTATGGGGACGGGATGTGCTGGGTCAATTTGGCACTATTATTCAAACTGCCACCGCCACACAGTCAACTTTTTGACAGGGGCCATTGATCTGCCATTCCGACAAGATGGATCAAAAATTCTGAAACTTAAATGGAAAATGGACACCYCAGTGTGGGTTGATCAATGGCCCCTAAAGAAGGAACGGCTGGACCAGCTACAGCAGTTGGTAAAAGAACAGTTACAACTGGGACACATAGTACTCACCACTAGCCCCTGGAATACCCCTGTTTTTTGTATACCGAAAAAGAGTGGTAAATGGCGAATGCTGCATGATCTTAGGGCTGTTAACGTGGTAATCGAACCCATGGGTGCATTACAACCAGGATTGCCATCCCCAACTATGTTACCTGCCAATTGGCCTTTGACAGTAATTGACGTAAAGGATTGTTTTATCTCTATTCCTTTGCACCCTGAAGATGCCCCCCGGTTTGCCTTTTCTCTACCTTCTATAAATCATGCCACGCCGATGTTACGATATCATTGGGTGGTTTTACCGCAAGAAATGAAAAACAGCCCTACGATATGTCAGGCAGCAGTGGCAGGGGCTCTGCAACCAGCCCGGCGAAAGTTTCCTGATGCTATCATATACCATTACATGGATGATATCCTGATAGCTGCTGGCCAACAGCAAATCTTACATGAGGTAACTAACGCGGTTATGCACCATCTACATCTTGCGGGATTACAGATCGCCCCTGAAAAGGTACAACGGAAACCACCGTGGCTCTACCTTGGATGGCGTATTACACAGCATGCAATCAGGCCCCAGCTGGTCCAACTGCAATTAAGCGATGTTGTTACGCTTAATGACCTACAAAAAATATTGGGAGCTATTAATTGGCTCCGACCAGTGCTAGGACTTCCCAAGGAACTGCTACACCCCCTTTTTGAAATGCTCAAAGGGGACACCYCCCTAACCTCTAATAGAACTTTAACACCTGAAGCAAAAAAGGCACTCCAGTTATGTGCCCGTGCTTTGGAGGAACGCCAGGGCTGGCGACATGACTTCTCGTTGCCTTTTTCTTTGGCTCTGATTGCTAACCGCTTTCAGCCTTTTGCAGTATTATTCCAATGGGACACAAAAAACAAAGATCCGTTGCACATTTTGGAATGGATCTTTCTGTCACATACCCCACCAAAAACCTTATGGACTCTTACAGAAATGTATGCTAAGCTTATCATCAAGGGACGGGAGAGACTGCAAACCATGAATGCTTGTGACCCTGAAGTTATTTATATCCCAGCCACAATAGAAAACTTGAACTGGTTGCTGTCAGAGGACTGGGGTTTTCAAATTGCCCTTGCTGATTTCACTGGGCAACTTTCCATTCATTATCCCCAACATAAGTTATRGGCAGAGGCCAGCAGCCTACCCCTAGTTACTCAACGCCGTTGTCGCCCTGTCCCGGTTCCTGGTTTGACTGTCTTCACTGATGCTTCAGGCAGGTCAAAAAAGGCTGCAATCACATGGCAGGACCCTGTCACACAACAATGGAAAACAGCAGTACATGCACAGGAACGAGGGTCAGTACAGGTATTGGAGATGGTGGCCGTCCATATGGCTTTTGAACTTTGTGCCAATGAACCTGTTAATGTAGTTACTGATGCCTGTTATGCCACAGGTGTTGTGCAAAGGCTAGAGGCCTCCTTTCTCTGTGAGGTCTCCAGTCCGTTACTCTTTGCAGAACTTTACACTCTGTGGACACTTATTAATCACAGAAAGCATGACTTTTATGTTTTACATGTACACTCGCACACAGACCTCGTTGGACCCATCGCTGAAGGCAATTGACGCGCTGACGCTGCAGCCATGCCAGTGGTGGTACCCAACCTTCTAGAACAAGCCAGGCTGTCTCACTCCTTCTTTCATCAAAATGCCCGCTCGCTGAAGAGGCAGTTTCARCTACCCATCCAGCAGGCCAGGGACATTATTCTGTCTTGTCCAGACTGTCAGCGGGTCGTCCCAATGCCTTCAAAAGAAGGGGCAAACCCTAGAGGTTTAAGGGCTAACAAATTGTGGCAAACAGACGTTACGCATATTTTAGAATTTGGCCGCCTCAAATACGTACATGTCACAGTCGACACCCATTCGCCATTTCTGTGGGCCACCACCCACACTAGTGAAAAGGCTAGGGATGTGACTCATCATTGGCTTGTCTGCTTTGCGGTCTTGGGGATGCCAGTGACCATCAAAACGGACAACGGCCCAGCCTATTTCTCAGGCCGTGAGTGCCGATTTCTTAATACGTGGGGCATTTCTCATGTAACGGGCATACCCCGCTCTCCAACTGGCCAAGCCATTGTTGAACGGTCACATCACAGCCTAAAAGACATGCTACAAAAACAAAGAAAGGGGGAGACACTGCTCACCCCACAAGAACGACTGCACAAAGCGTTATATGTCCTTAATTTTTTAAATTGTGATGAAACAGGTCATAATAGTTCTGAACGTCAGTATGCCACAGACATAAGATTAATACAAAAGCCCCCAGTCCTGGTCAAAGATTTGGTTTCTGGTCAATGGGTGGGACCAATGGAACTGATAACTTGGGGGAGGGGATATGCTTGTGTTTCTACAGGAACTCAGTTACGATGGGTGCCATCATGATGTGTACAACCTTATGTTGCCTCATCCTCGGAGCAACAAGCATGCCTGTCGGATCAGACACCTGGGAGCGAGGCAACGTCTGGGTGACTCTTGCGAATGTAACCAATACGGACACCCTGTGTTTATCAATGGCGACGCCATCAGACCCCTTCCGCACTTGCCTGGTTGGACTTCCTCTTGATACACAGCGCATGGGGTCTCTTTACAATGATACTGTGTTACTGAATTGCAGTGCACCAGGCACACTTCAGCCCAAACAGTGGTGCAACGCAAAATGGAGACGCAGGGGTGGGAAAAATTCCACGTGGTACAACAATATGCACGATGTAAATAATTTTCCTGCCCTGTCACTGCAACCACAAGAACTTGACTTATGGGGAATTTTCGATTGGTTAAACACGCTTGCTGTGGGACCTTGGTTAAAATGCATACTGATTCTAGGACTTATTATAGGTTTTGTACTTGTTGCAATACTAATCTGTGTGCCATGCTTATTGAATTGTGTGCAAAGGATGATTGACCAAAGTATGAAGCAAGTCATGACCCTGCAAGTTCACACAGCCTTAGCCCTTCAATTATTAAAGGAAGGGGGAGATGTGGAGGGTCATGACAGGGTTAAGTTGGAAGGAACTGTTACCAGCTCGGACAAGAAGGAGTCTCAACAGGAGCCTCAGACAAACATACGCAAGGACACYGGTGCAGCTGGGAATGATACATCCTGAGAAAGTACAGATAAACCAGCAGAAGCCAGTGGGAACCAAGGTTAAGAACAAGACAGCTTTTCTCCAACTAGGAAGCAAGTAGCAAAGTACARGACATGAYCGCTGCRYGCGTGATCGGTGTAATGATTGGCTACCTGTGACATAATCTGCATGATGACTGGCTTAGCAAAGTGTGTCTGTAAAACCACTGAAGCAGCTAACTTTTTAGTATAAATATGCTCAGAAACAAACAATAAATGTCTCAAGATGCTTCACCTCTTGAGTCTGCGCCATCATTCGCTACACTGGGCGGGGTGGTGATACCACACTGCTTTCTGGAATATATTTTACTGGTTTTGAGACTGCTCTTGACAGGGATTTCTCAACAATAAGGTCATACAGTTTACCTGAAGGTGTGAACAAGAATGTGCTGCAAAATCTGGCCAAAACTGTACGTTTAGGTTGCTCCCCTGATTTCTTCACATCTGCATCAAGGATTGGATGTTGTGGCCAGGCAGGGATTATGGCTTCAAAAGGTTGTTAGTGGCAATATACCAGGACAGAACACTTGTAGCTAAAGGTACTAGAATACTTTTGATGCGATGTATGTAGTGACATTTATTTCTACCTTCTGTTAATACATTTTATAGTAATTAAAATTATATTTATAGATAAATTTCAGTGTATTTTGTTGATTATATTGTCCTTGAGAATAACATTATGACTTCAATCACTACTCTTGAGAATATATAGCCAGACATTAACCTCAGTCTTGACACCTGCATATGTTGCTGATATATGAAATTGACACCAAAATTCCAACCCCCAAAAGCTGAACATTTTCTTTGCTTCAATTGATGTATGGGAATGGCAATAACAGTAGTAAGAATAATTTCACTGGCAAGCAGGGATTATCTTTTACACTATATGAAAAAATTTGAAAAAATGTAGTCAGAGTGGACTATAATTTTGTCAAGAACTAACAGAGGCACAGAGGTGATCACAGAAACCTTGTAAAACCCACATTTATGCTAACAAAAATGGATATCCTCATAAATGAGGTTCAAAACATAAGCTTTCACTTTGGAAAGGTGACAGCTCAAATCAGTACTGAGTCAATACATGAACCAAATAAATTTTGTAAACTATATTTCATAAAATGATTGTGAGTCAACCAGAATGGCAAATTGTGGAGGTTTTAAAGGAGAATTAGAGAAGCCTCAGAAAAAGACATGGAGTCAAAGTTACTGTCAGCTACCCGACAGAGAATTCAGGATCCTGGTGAGGGTAAAGAAAAGAAACAGGTTCAGGTTTCGAACGTCAGTTCTGGAACGGCACCTTGCCGGAGGATGGACACAATAGCCTAAGCCCAGCTGATGGTCTGAAAGATCCTTCTGTTGAGACTATCTCCTTTTGCTCTCTCTGACTTCATGCTAGCTGGTGCATGCCTCAGTGTTGGTGCTTAACTTTTCCTCATTCTACATGTAAGCACTGTAAGCAAGTCTTGTGAATTCTGTTTCTGTACTTTTAGAGTTTTCAGAGGTGAGCGCCTGTTCTTGAATGTGGAGGAATGGTTAAGCGAGAGAGGGCATGATCTGATTGGGATGAGCAATCCCGTTCTCAGGGTAAGGGAAGGAATGTAGGCCAAGGCGAGCGAGCCTTGCAGTGGCCGAGCGATCCTTGCAGCGACCTTGAGCACTACAAAAGAAGGTATTCACAAAACTGGTAAACAAGTCTAAACGGAACTAGGTTCCATAAATGTCGRCGGAGCGTGGACAGCAACCTTGCACCAATCATGTATCTGCTTTATGCGCGTGGACAGAAACTGTAGCCAATCATGTAACTATTGCTAGCGCATGCKTATTGCTTGTCTATATATATACTTTGTGTAAACTCTAATAGGGGGAGAACGATCATACTCATATTGAGACTCCGTCGTTACTCCGGGCCCGCCTCCCAGTCCGGCGTCCTCCGACACTTGAATGTTTATGGATAGTCTGCTTGAGTTACATAGTAATGATCTGTGGCTCAGAAGGTGAGATTATTGCTGTCAGGGTTTGAATTTGTCTGCTGAAGTCCAATTTCCCATTTCTTGTCCAATCCAAGGAAATTGTTGGATGTGAAGAGGCTACAAATTTGGGTTTGGGTGTAATTAAAAAATGTTACAAGCCATAAGAAATGTAATGAAAAAAATCAGTATCTGGAAAAGACAAAATGAGCTTCCAATAGTTTAAGCCTTGTGCTATCTCCTGAAACAATATCTCCTGATGTTGTTTCAACTTTAAAACATTCCAGAGATTTGAGGAGGAAATRAAAGTACAATATCCACTGTCTCTTAAAACTAAACCAAAGCAAATCAAACTTATGAATTATTTGGATGAAAAAGAAACCTTGCCCTGCAATTTTCTTTCTATACAGCACAGAATGACCGATATGACAATATAAATATTTAAATGGCTTAGTATGCATTTAAAAGTAAGTTTCAAGCAAACATCTTAGTGTGATCTTCCTCTTGCAGAAACTCCGAGTCAGATTCTGTTATTTTATTTTAATACACAATGTGACAATGTGTTTGTATGATAAAATTAATATCTCTGCTTTGCATATAAAGCATTCCCGGAGATACTTATGCTGAAATTCAGCAACGCAAGCATATTTCATACCCATTAGTCTTGAATTATAATTGAAATATTCAAGCGCATGATTCAAACTTCAACTACAACTTACTGTAGTAGAAAAATGTATAAATACATTAGTATATGAATCATTAATTTAAGTCAGAATTGGGAGTCTTGGATTGTAAACAGAAAAGAAGGAGCATTTTTAACTCTTAGCTTGCTTTAGAAAAGACCAACAAAAAGAGCTATAAGCATATCATAGGTGGATTTTTTTTCAGCAATATGCTTTAATTTCATGATTAGCTAATATGATAACCATTGTAAATAGTTCCATAAGCACCTAGAACTAACGGACAAGTCCATTGCTCCAGATATTCTGTAAATATACACTGAACTTCTATCACCTTTATTGTCACCGAGGAATGCTTTCTCAGAGAAATATCACATTGGATTAAATGTCCTTATTTAGTAATAATACTAGTTTAGCAATAGTAGGTGTTACTTCTGTATGGGTGTATTTGTCACAAAGGTAGGAAATCACCTGCCAAATGTGAACTTGAAGTGAGCAGACAAACAGCATCAATGGAAACTTGGCTCTTCTTGCTTCTCTAAGACAATACCCTGCACACCTAGATAAGCATGAACAGGTTAGTAATCTGATACTCATGAAAGTAGTACCTTTTGAGAGCTTCTGGATGATGTTACTATGTGTCGTCTTATGCAAAAAAGTTATATAAACATGGAGCCTTGTGATACCCATAGGGAGTAACACGTGTGGCTGAAACTGTTTTTTGAAATAGTAAATCATTTTGCTCTGGTTTCAATATGATTTCAATAAGAGAATTTATAGGCTCATTCAAAGCAATAACATTTTCATTAAAAATCACTCATGCAACAGCTGGAGTTAGTGAATACATATCTAATGCTTCAAATAAACATACCTATGTATTACATAATAGTGTTTGTTAGTAATTCTGAAATCACTTTACAAAGGATATTAATATCATTGTCTTTTTTCACAGATAAGGCCAATTTGTGTATTCAGATTATGGAACATTTTTTCTGCTTGTATGGTAGCCCAGTGGCAGAATTGAAAAAGAAAACCCCAAACTGTTCTGTATTTACTCTGCAATAAATCATGACTGCTTTATGATGAATAAAGATACTTCCCCTGAGATTTTAAAAATCAATATTCTGTAAAAAACATGGAACACTTTCAAGTTTTAGAGATAAACTTCAGTTAGACATTAAAATGTTTGCATATGTGAATTTGCTATTGCCCTACCTCACCTCCTTCAAATCTTAATTTCTTTGGGGAAACATCATGAAATTAAACTTATTTTTGAGATATCCTAGTATGCTCAGATTCACCAGATCAGAACTAGTGTACAATATTTTCCTATATAATTTTTCTCCTTTGGCATTGATGGGTTGAGTTGCAGGCAGATGTAACTGTTGCAAGGTTTTGGAACATCCTTCAGCAATAATACCTATTCTGTAATTTAAGTTTGAGATGAATTCTAGCTGGATGAATTCAATTACACTTTGTTTTAGCTGGAAAAAATGCAGCTACCCCTTAAGAATTTAGAACTGTAAAAACAAGCATAGACATAATCTTACATGATTAAAATCTGTGTTTCCAAATTGTTTTAAAATGAAGATGGATTAATTCGCTTGTATGCCTAGAGGAGAGCAATGTGTTACTTACAGAACACTTCAGTTTTACACTTTAACAAATTAAGAGTGAATTTCTATTCAGTCAGGACAGTATCAGAGCCTAGAGAGGAATCCCACCCTGAAAACAACCCATAAATTCCTTTTATCTGACTCCTGGAATTTACTCAGGTTCTTTTTTTCTGATGCTGCCATATTGCCACTTCTTTTTCTTCCTCTTCCATACCTTTTTCTAGCCCAGCCTCTCTGGTCTCATCAAAATCTTTGAAATCCTCTTTCTAGACAGTAGTATCCAAATTTCAGTACTTGACTTACTATCAGTGTTCTTAGACATCATAAGGCATCTACTCATCTTGAAAACATATCTCAATCTGATATTACATTCTCTCTTAAGTTCCTCTTCTAATACTCTGGTTGCTCCTTTAGCGTATCCTATGCTTGATCTCTCTCATTCCTCTGTCTTTCAGTGGGGCTTCCAATCTTAGTCCTCATTTCTGTCACCTGTAATATTTTATCTCGGAGTAATCCTATTTGAAGACAAATTCAACAGCTTTACTAGTGATTCATGGATATATCTATATTCCACAACTATTTCCTTCCATCCTCACTTTTAAAAGTCTGTCTAGCATTGCCTGTGGATATCKAATCAACAGAGCCACACTGTCCACCTGAAAGTCCTCTTCATATTCTCCCTCTTATTTACTTCAGATTATGGGACCCTCCTTGTGATGTAGACTGTAAGTCTCAGTGCAGTCTTTCATGCAGATTTCTTTCTGTGTCCGGAGTACATCCAGTTCTTAAGGATTTTCTTTCTTTTCTTTGGAAATGTCTAAATCAGTCTTTTCCGTTCATTCACACAGCTATAACTCTTATCCAGAGATGCAGTTTGGTTATTTCAACTTCCGCCTTAGAAAAGAAAATAAAGCCCCAACCCTCTTTTTCCCACCCTGTCCCCCCCTGAAAAATCAGACTTGCTCTTCTCAAATATGCAAGGTGGTTTCAAATATCATTTCTTATCTGCTACTTAACCATGTCTCCTCTCTCCTAGTTTTCTTCTATTTTTTTCCCTTCTCTAGGATAAAAGAATAAACTAGGTATCTCTCTTCAAAAATAAATTTGACTCATAATGAATCACTGGGAAGAGGTTTCACTATTACTATTATTACTATTATTATTATTTGGTGATTCAGATATAAGCCAAAGAAATAACTGTTCTCTGTTTTTGGGGATGTTATCTAATGTATAGCTTGAAGCAGGCGTCCGTTGTACTCGTCCATTTCTCTCACTTGAATTAATTTCAAATTTTAAGCCATAACCATATCCCCTTATTTGTGATATAGTAGATAATTTCCTTGCTCTGTTATTATAAATAACAGTAGTAGAATTTATTTCTTAGTTGAAATAAATAATGGCAACAAATAGAAAAGTGCTTCCAGTCCTCAGTTTGCATACTCTGGTTGTGCTCTGCATATCAACATCAAAAACAATGCATCAGAAAAGTTGTCCTCATAAAAATTGTGTGCTGACACTTATGTTTGATTTCATAAAAAAAGTGCTCCAAATGATATGTGTGATGATATATCATTTCTAAATGTTTCTTGGTGTAGAAAGAGTAATCTTTGTAGAATTTATTTAAACTACTTCACCAGCCTGTGATGAGTTCTATATACTCCTTTCTGTGCTAAGCCCGACTATACCACTGTATATAGTGGTATCCAAAGGCTATGTTTCTGATGTCCGCTTTACTTTATTTCCTGCATATCATGAAACAGTTGATATAGCATTTTTAAAAAATAATCTAACTATGTCTTTATCCAGTAACAAGTGGGCTGGAGAAAGATCTTGAGGACTCCTCTGATACTGCTGCAGGGTTTTAATACCTTCTGAAGCATAGAAGACAATGAGGTCCCTTAATGTACTTGCCACTATGTGAAAGAATGATGCATAATATTTAAATGCAACAAATTGTTGCTAGTCATTTTACCCTGTGAACAAAAGTGATTTTTTTCTCTCACAAAAAACTCAGTATATATTTGCAAGCTGAGAGCTCATACAATACCAATTCATCTACACTCAAAATAAAATCCTGATTCCTGTGAAATTAAAAGGAAACTTGCACTAATCTTTACTGGGGCCACAATTTCACACTCAGGACATATGCCTTCTCTGCACACAAGTGAATTTATGTGAGTTAGTTTTACTTGTTTTTCAAAGATAAACGTACAGAATTCACAAACAGGATGTAAAAAACAACCTGTTCATTTCCTTCTTTTCCTACCCCTACCACAAGCAAAACTAAGGAGATAGTAAATTTGGCAGAGGAATTGGTACAGTTTATAAATTATTTAAAACCAAAAACCAATCGACCATCCAAACAACACCAACATTTCAATTCTTTTTCATCTTTTGCAATCTTTTAAGTCATTCTTCAAGATTTGGATTGAAGTCTCTGTATACATCTATTTTACATAACAATGGAGGATTTACTTTTCTGGTTTACAATAAACAATTTAAACTACTCTCCTTTTTTTTTTTTTTTTAAAAAAAAAGCTTTTAAAATTGTATTTTCATTACAATGTTTGATTTAGCCAAATATTTTTCACTCCCTTTTCCTGACAGAAATTTCCTATTTTATAAATAATATTATTTTTCATTCCGTTTATTGGCTTAAAGGCCAAATGAACAGTTTGAGCACATAAATGTACATCATTTGTCTTTCTCTGTGACAAACAGTTAATATGAAAAATTACCTTTTTTTTCTGGGAAGACAAATTTTGCCTTCATTTTTGCTTCCCTATTTTCTGTTTCAAACGTGTTATTTTAAATTGAAAACAGTTGTATCTCACTACAGTGGCAGGCATCTAGAGTTGGGTCATATGACCCCTGGGTGCAAGCAATCTGTACACGCAGCACATTTTCCTGAAGACTCTGTATTATCGCCCCTTCATTGCTGCTAGAACCACATGTGTCCTGGCAGTAGTTTTCTATACAATGTCCATTCAGACGAAACATCAGGACATCCTACTTCTGCCAGATTTATACTAGATGAATGTATTTCACAGATGTAGAGTATCTGCTATCGTAGTCAGACCCAAGAATATGCAAACAAATCATTTTGCTCTGTGAGCTGTTTCTCTGAATTAGTTTATACCAAATTAAGAGTAAAGAACTGATTTACTATCTAGTCTCTGTGCTTCTTAGTAAATGCAGAGGGGCTAGATTTTCTCTGTAGTTCATCAAAGCCACCACCTGCTGCATACCTTCTCCCTGCTTTGTACCTTAGGATAGGAGACATGTAAGGAACATGGTGATGCTCCATGAAGTTTTAGTCCTTGAACATCACAGCCGAATGAACTAGAGAAGTTGTAGGTAGTTTCAGGTTTCACTTGGTAGAAGTGAAAGTAAAGTTCCCTGCCGTTCCTACATTGAATTCTGCATGGTGTTAGGAAAACAGTGAGTCCATAACCTCGGTTTTATCACCACTATTAATCATAATGAGTAGTTTTACAACTCATTTTCTTGACAATGATTGTTTTATTTTGATTCTTCTGAAGTAGATCTTACATTCACTTTTAGCTCTGTGTAGGAGTTCTTGTTTGAAGGAAAAAATGCTTCTTGTTCCTACACCTTTCATGACTGGGAGAGGAATTGCAGTAGTGGCTACTAATTCCTATATACCTGGAATATGTCTGTCAAAACTCAGAGACGAGGCAATCAGAATACATCCAATATGTCTTACTCCCCTATAGGGACTCCTCTGCTGAAAGCCTCTTATGAATAATTCAAAAAAAAAAAAAAAAAAAAGTTACCCTAAAAACACCAAACCATAAATAGGCACAATTCTAAGAAGGTTGCTTAAGATTTATCCATCCCAATTCCTAGTAAACTGTCTCGCCCCTCACACAACCTCTTCTGCACTTCCTTTTCCTTTCAATGCATGTCACATATTGAAATATAAGCATATATGCACAGCAATACAGGCAAGAGGAAGGTGAAAGGCCTTGGTTAATTTTACGAACTGAACACTTGTAGACTGATGGTTGAGTTTTGTTTGCAGAATCAAAAAGGCCACAATGCTTGCTACACACCTCTGTGAGAAGAGGAGGAATCTGCAGACAAAGTGGTATCCAAAATGTCCAGGTTCCAGAGATCCAATCCCATATCTTAAATGTCTCTCAGAATTACACTGGCACTCTCTAAAGATTTATTGACCACAACGCATAGGAAAAATCTGCTAAAATAGTGACACCTTTTGGCTAATTTTAAACTCTATCTTTTGACAGAGTTATAGTGCTTACCAGCATTAATTCAAATTCAAGGTGGCAAAGGAGGAGATGACTTTTGTAAGAGAAAATCGGAAACTTTCTGGCTGATCACAAGGGGAAAACAAACCTTTAAAAACAAATATTATTAACTTGGGTACCAGAAAGACATTTTCAAACACTTGGTATACTTTTATAATTGGAGCAGTGAAATTAAATAAKGTATTTGTTACTAACTTGCATTTCTCCATTACTATGGTCTTTCCTTCCCTCTCAAAATTAAGCAAAAAGTTTTTTAAGTCTTTCCATATGCACATATTTTCAGAAATGTTGGCTTATTACTGTGTATCTTTCTGTGACTCCATCTGAGGTGCAGAGGAAGAGGTTACATAGCAGTGGATTTTTTGTTATTCACTTCAATATCTTGTCAATAGCTTCTGTCTAGATAGTTTGTTTTGTAGAGAATAAAGGCTCTGACTCATATATGGAATGAATTAATTTGGGACAGCTGAAACAGTTACCATTCCTGCAATCTGCCTTCCCTTCCCTGCCAGGCATATTAATGTAAACTATATTAAAGTTAGTGCTGGTTTCTGTTAGCATACGGGGCTGTAAACTATGATGGTTCATCAGCATCCATGTATCTCACAGCCTGTTCAGCCATCCCTGCTGTGGGAGTGTAAATTTATGGTACAGAAGTGGGATGGAGAGCTGAGGATGGTAACCACTGTAGCTAGACAAATTTAAACTAATGCTGTGAATGAGTCAGCATCCATAGCTAGAACAGAACGTCTCCTGGACTTCATAAAAGTGGCTTTACCATTGTAACTGGCATTATCAGTTCAGAAAGGGCAGATGATGTTTGGTTTGGTATATTCTCTGGACATAAAGGAATAGCTATATCCAACAATATTCTAGTGCATGCTTTGCCTTACATTCTTGAACCTGAGGGCATGCAAGTGTAGCTAGGGCCGCTGACTTCTTCATGCCATGTTTTTCTCTTTCATTTGCTAATGTTTGAAATTCATTTCAGCTTCCTTTCAGCCATCCAGTAGAGAGAGAATTCTAGGAAAGCAAAACGTTATAGATAATTAACAGAAACTTGTGAAAAATGTGGTGAGAATGATGAATTAGAAACTAGCAATACAATAAAAGCAAATCAGTGTTCAGAGTACTTAAGAAATAACAGGAATATTAGGGTTGTATACTGAGAAGTGCCCTTTGCTGAGAACAAAGCTGAAATGCTGATCCCAGTATCACTGCAAGTGTATAGAATTTGTTTCACCTGTTTTCTCAGAATTACTTTGAAGAATAAAAAAGCAAAAGGCAATTATCTGTTAATATCTGTATAAAACAAGGTTAAGCACTGTATTTTTGGAACTCCTGAATATTTTGAATGGTGCATGAAATACACCTGCCAAAACTAATCTGTTAATTATGTCTGCAATTTTTGCATGACAAAACAGCTTAGAGATCTGTAAATATTAAAATATTTTAAGGAAATAAATATCAAAGCAAAATGGAATTTCTGTTATTTGTCAAATCTAAGGTAAAACAACCTGGAAAAATATATCCGTGTCCTATGAGTGACACACAACTTTATTGACAGCATTGAAAATATATAGACACATATGTGAAACATCTGTTACTTTCAGGAGGTACTGAGCTACCCCACTATAAGACCTGTTAGAATGTACATGTTGTCACATTCATATTGAATGGTAAATTAATAATTATTAGTAGGAAGAAGAAATTTCCAGTCTTATGTTAGTAATGATGATAGATTTAGCACCCATATGTGAGGTTTGACAAGCTTGATTGAATTCTGTCTGAAATGAAAAGGAAAACTTGAGATGTTTTCCCTTCTTTGAAACTTAAAGTAACTGCCTACCTTATTATTTATAATATTAATGCTTTTATTTATTCATACAGAATGTATGCTACTTGCATAAACACAAGTATCTAAAATAAAAATATTTGATTTTTCTTATATAAGAGGTGAAAATAGATCTAATATTTGACATTTAGCTTTGAAATCCATGTTTCCATATATTTCCAGGGAAAATAAAAGCTGTATAGGCAATGCCTATTAACTAAATACACACCTAGGTAAATAAGAGATTATTAGAACGCTGTTATAGAAGTAGAAGGAAAGAGTTGTTTTAAGTCACCTGATGGGATTCTCATGACCATATAGATTGTCACTGTGATTAATATATTTATTTCAAAACTATGCATATATGAAGATGAGTGCTGTTATTACCCAGAAAACATAGTCTGGGCCCGTAAAGATGCTCTTCAGGACAGTCCAGTGATCAGTGTGCTCCCTGATAGCCAAGATTAGCCTCACTCCAAACACTTCCTTTCAAACTATGGCAATATGAAAGCAYCATATGGATTTTACAGAGCAAGATCTTGATCATATATTCTCTTCTTGCTGCTGGAGAGATTTCCTGCTTCAGCCAGCCAGTTGGTACCTGCACATCTCTCACCCTCACGAGTTATTAGTTTTCCCTCAGATCTGCTAGGTGATCTGTTTGTATGGGTATCCTTTGACCTATTACAGTCAAAAATTCCCAAATTAGTCTAACTATTAGGTTTTGCTAACACTATTCATTTTGACAGAAACAAATAAGGGAACATTTGCAAAGCAGCTCAGCAGATAGATTGGGGGAGATGAAAACCTCCCAGTGAACATAGCAACAAGCTGCTGGGATGATGAAATCTTTCCCTGACATAGCTGCAATGGGAACTGGATGTGTGATCAAGCCCTGAACGTAGAAAAAGAACATACCAAAACAAAGAAAACCTGCTTTGCTGTGTTCTTTCTGGGAAAGAAGCAATGTTCATCCAGTGTCAGGTATATTAAAGCTACTGTTTATGAACGAACTCTGCACCCCTAAATTGGGACCCAAGTGATTCACTTCAGTAGCAACAGATTCATAAGGCTTTAAAGCCAGAAGAGACCATAATGTCATCTAGTCCGACTTCCTGTAGACGATATATCTTTTAACAGTGATTAACTGAGGGAAACAACATGCAAAATTCACATAGCACTTGGAAAGCTGACTTGCACACTGTTGAAAATGCTCACTTGACTTCATGAGGAGTGCAGAACACACAGGTGAAAAACTTAATGTTTCAATTATTTGCCCATTTTAATAAGGATTTAATATAGTCAGGTTAGATGTGTTCTCAATTCACATATTTTCTTAAAATGCCTGTTTTTGCAGAAAGCCCAAAATATGCGAATATTTGCACTGTTGATACATAAAAAGTTTTCAACTGCACTGTTGATGTATGAAAAGGAGTTATGAGCACTGAAACAGAGAGGTTAAAGCTGAATATTAACCTGCTTAATTGTACATATTTTAGTGCTTGTACCACATAGGATACTGTATGTGAAGTATCCTGCTGTTCAAAGATCTCTTTAATGCTGAGCACAATAAGGAGAGTTAATGACTCTAGAGAATTTCTTTTTTTTGCCATACTAAAACAGACTTTTAATGCAGTGTTCATGCAGGTTTTGTTGTCTGAAAGATAATGTTGTGGCAATTGGGTCTGGGTAAGAGAATTAACATTGCTTAGGCTTTTTAGGAAGTGCCAAGAAAGCGTTTGAGATGGTGACAGAGATAGTCAGGGTGCCACTTTTTGCACAGAGCGGTATGCTGTTCCCTGAATTTTCCTGGTATTGCAACTGAGCCCCTGTTTCTCCCTGTGGACTGAACCTCTGGGTTTGAGCAACTGTGCTAGAAAACCTTGCAGTTGTTCCACTTCATGTGGTCATAGCATGATTGATAGAACAGCACAGAAAATAAGCAGCCAATCGCCAGCTCCCAGCTTCTTATAAAGACTGATTTTTTTTGGCTTCAGATGTAAACCTGACTTTAGCAAAAACAGATTTAACAAGTGGATAAATGTGGAATAGACTAGCCACTGTTTTCAGTTCCTGAAGTTAGTGTAGCAGCCTAGACGTATGCAAGCTGTTCTGTCTGAAGCATATGGCCTGGTGTGTCACTTTTACAGATCCAGCATATTTTGCATATTTTACAACATGACATATGGGTTGTGTTTGAAATTTTTAAAGTCTTGAAGTTCTAAGGAAATCTCTGTCTCTGCCATCACCCACAAGTGGGGGATGGGAGACTGGGTGAGCCAGACAAGTCAGAAACTCTCCTCGCTCACTGGGAATCACAGGACTGGTGTGGTGCCACCGGGCAAATAACAGGCACTGTCCTCCAACTGTTAATGCAGCTGAAGGCTACAGAAAGAGGTGGTCAGTGTGGACTGCACTCCATGCAGTCCCTACGGATTCCAAGTGTTGTCCCCTATCGCGTGGTCTGCCACTGCCCTTTTTGTCCTTTCTTCTCCTCAGTATAAATGGTGCCTAAGAGCTGAGCTGAAAGGCTCTCTAGGTGATTTGAAACCAGAATTTTGTACAGCTAACACAAATATGAACCTGAGCTCATAAATATTGTCAGTTGTTGCTGTAATGGCGTATATATAAACCAGTCTGCCCTCCCATGGTTTTCACAATATTGCCAGAATATTACTGACCTTTATGGCCTGTGCACTATGAATAAAAGTGGAGAAAAATTATCTAATTCTGCAAATGCTGACAGTATTCTAATGAAACCACACATGAAAACATATAATGGATCACCTTTGCCTTTGGCACAGCTTTATATAAAATCTTATGGTAACTTAGCTTTGTGTAGCATGAACTACTGTCTGCACAGCGAATCTAAACTTGTTTGGTTTTGATGTTTACCCTTCTCTAAAACTAAGATTCAACAATATAAAACCAATCTGAGATCATCACATTCAAGTAAAATGTCAGGCAGCTGGGAATATTTGCAGGGGGTTCACAGTCAGAACTTAGAAGGTAGAAATCGCTTTCGAAGTTGAGCATAATTAACAAATTTTGATATGAGGGACACAGTCCATTTGAAATCAGTCAAATGGAATTCACCTCTCAAACTCAGAAACTTGAACAGAGTTAGTGGAACATTTTTGCTTCTGCTCAAAAAGTCTTATTTAACATTTGATAATGAGAGGGTCATTTAAAAGCTTGGTGTCTAGATTTCTTTGAAAATTCTACAGCTCCAGGGAAGGTCTGTAAGATTTACTCCAAGGTTTAAGTGAGTTCATTTTATAATCCTATTGTACAGTTCTTTTTCTGCTCCTCCATATTAGTCTCTGTGATCAAGAATCACAATTTTAGTCGGGATCAATGGATTCATTTACATGTTGCACTGCTTGTCAAATATGTTGCTTTGCACATTTCTCAGGTGTGAGAACTGCAAAGTGAAGTTAAATGGTTTTGTCACACTGAGGACATATGAGGCAGCATTTTTGACAAGGAAAGAGATGTGGGAGTGCATTCATTAATGTATTACTACATAGAGAACCTGCACTCAGCTCTAAATTACCGGTACAAGTCTGCTTAAAAAAAAAGAAAAAGCAGCTTTAAAAGTAAATCTTTTTTTAATATCACTTTTTCCCAGGATTTGCGTAATGATTCTTTACTTTATGCTGCTTGTGGTCAGTTACACAATGGAAAGCATCCGAGAAATTAATTACCAAGAACTTATATGTCATGAAAAGTGTCACTGCATGGGAAAATGTGCTTTTCGTCTCTCCTAACCAGCGATAGGTCAACTTGCTTGATCACAATAAGTATCAGTGGACACCAACCCTTTTACGGGTTTGAATTGGTCAAAAGAAGGCAAAGCAATCAAGGTTTCAGTGTGCCTTGTAGTAAAGCCTTGTATTAGGGACATGCAGCAGTCATTCTTGAAAAGTAAATCTGCTACTAGTCATTTCATTAAATGATATTTACTACCTGTCTGCTCGTCTTTATAGGTAAATGTAAAAAGGATGGCRCCCAGGTAGTATCGTTTAAAATATCATGTCCCTTTAGAGGATAGGTTGGATTTTTGTATACTGCAGAACTCCAGGATTGTGAAGGTCGGGGCAGAGAGATATATTCGCTCTCTCTCTCTCCCAGTGTACGTATTCAATCTTTACCTGCATAGTCATGTYTATGTCGTTCTCATCAGCCTTTTCTTGAGCACTCAAAATGCAAGGAAATAGCATATTCTCCCTGAACGTCATTAAGATGTGTAGTGCCAGAAAGAAGGGAATTCAGAAGTACACTTTCACAGTACAGTAGTTTGCAGCATGATGGACCCTCAGGAATCCTTACAGAATGCAGTACTGTACAGAATTAATTCACCTGTTTATTCAGACATCCACTCCCAGAGAAAAACATAACAGCTATTCTGCTCCAGCATGCCACATGACAGTATGAGAAAGGGGAAAAGAACTATATAAAAAAGTGAAATATGAGATTGTGTGCCGTAGCCCTTATGAAAAACGCCACTGAATCTTCTGTTAATTTTTAAGCTTTCCCACTCATTTGAAAGGCTGCCTTTCCACCAACACAAATCCTTGGAGATTTGACTGAGATTTTTATTCCAGATCAGATTTGGTGTTCTTTCACAATTGTGAAATTGTGAAAATTTCACTCTTTGGAGAGRTGAATACTTAAGAACTGATAGTGAGTCATAGTCTGCGTGAGGGAGACATTTAAGATGTTGGAGAAAGGTCCTAAAAGCTGGAGGGCGTATCAGGGAAAGCTCACCCATGTCCTCTTTCTTATTTGTGTTTCCTAAGACTCTGCTAATGGCCAAAGACAAGCTCTGGGAGAGATTTACTCTACCTCTTATGTAAAGATTCTGATGCAAATTTCTGTTAAATATATTAAAGTCCAAAATTTCTATTGTATCCTAGTTTTATATGCAATTTTTACTAGTTTGCTACTTGGAAGGAATTGTAATCAGGAAGTATTTCTCTCAGCATTTTAGATAATACAAAGAAGGAAAAATTGGGGATTTTAAAGTTTGTCTGGATTCTGATGAAATACCTGACAAAGGCAGAAAAAAAAAGGAATGCAATAACAAGTGAATGAAAGTACCAATCCTATTACATTCATCATTAAAATAATATCTAAGCTGCCTACACTGTTACAACTTTTACAAATCTCAACTTTCATGCAATAATAGCTCCACTAAGTATTTCATATGTCCCAGCTTGAAGCTGGCAGATGAGTCCTATATCTTCTGAACCATAATGTTCTTTTTCTTAACACTTGTCTTTCTGCTGCTACAGTTCAGTGGCCTAAATATAGGATGAGTTAGAACCATGAAATAGAATTGGACACTTTCTTTTCAGTGAAGATGTACAAAATTTGAGGAAAAAATGCATTTTAGATTGGGCTGTAACTTTTAATAAACCTAATTCAGCCAAAGTTCGCCAGAAGACAAATAAACAAAATAATGTGTAAGCATTTCTAAAATGGAAGGTTTCATTTCTACCAACATCTGCTAAGAAAATTTATTTTGATCTTTTTAAAGATGTGAAATGTTTCATTTTTAAATGGCACTAAAGATTTTCCTAAACTAAATGAAAAATTTAAAAGAAGGGAAAGAAAAAAAACCAAATTTAAAGAGAAGTGAAACATTAAGTTGGTGCAAAAATTGTCCTTTTTTTTTTCTTATTTTGTTGAACTTCCCATATTCTGTTTCAGTTTAACCTCAATAGATTTTAATTTTTCCAGTTTTTGTTCCAGTCACCATCCTGAAGACTTTGTTACTGCAAGGTTTGATTCCCCACTTTGCCATTTTCTGTGTGTGTCTCTCTGGGAAAATCACCTTCCTTACATGAGAGTCACTGTGGTATATGGAAATAGAAACACTACTGTACTAGATGCCTATTTCATAGTGTTGTTAAGTTTTAAACAAGGTTTGAAAACAAGGCTGTGTTTCTTCAGGGTTTTTCACTGAAGGATCAGAAAGAATTATTTTGTCAGTGGAACAGATAGTTTCTCAGCAAGATGCACTGACTCATTGACTTAAGATAAAACACTGGTAACTACTACTTGGGCTGCAAAAGCAATCAATTGTTGTGTGAGTTTTGAGCTCAGCCTCTGCCGGGCTCAGCCTCAGTGATTTTGCTGGCTTTTAAAGATTAGTTAAATATTATTTATCCAATAGGAAAAGATTGACAAAATCTGTATTTTGCAAGCCAAGATACAGAAAGACAAAAATGAGTTGTGGGACAGGTGCTTCCTGTTACAGTAGGGCTAACATTGTAATTGTTATGAATGTGAGTCATTTCACATCAGTAAGGATTCAGTGAATATGAACATCATTTGTTTTTTGTTGGAGGCACCTAGTGCAGCCATAAAATAAGGCTGGAGATAATGAAGAGGACAAAAAGAGTCAGATTTGTTTTTTGAACGTTTATATATTATTTTAAACTTAATTTTAAGCCTGATTGACTTGCAGTTAGAATAGACATCTGGGTGTTAATGTTCATGAGTAATATACACTGCTGACTCTTTTTTTGTTGGCCCCTACAATCCAGGAACAGATTTTCGCAGCTACTGGGAACCCACACCTCCCACTAACATCAGTGCTACTTCCTACTTCCCTTGTAGAAGTTGAAGTCAAAGAGAATGATGTTATATTTTCTAACTATATGAAAAAGGCACACACAGTCATAGTTAAATATACTACAGTTTGTATGTCAGAAAGAGCTGAAGGAAGTCCTTTGTATGGGTAATACAAAGGAAATAATGTATGTGACTTTGCCACAGAGTACAAGCAAACAAACAAACAAGCAGAAGCAGTAATACTGAAAAATTAGTAGAATCTTGTATACATAACATTCAGATCTAGTCTCATCCCCTAAATTATGAGTAAGGGAGGATGTACTACTGATTGTAGAAAAAGTATTGAAAAGGTATGAAATTTAATGTCTTGTTTAAGACTAGACTGTACCATTTTTGTGCTGGTTCATAGTAATATTTACCACAGGTACAGCAGAGTGCTCAGCAGTCCTATTATTGGCACCACCTGTYCTCAACTCCTGGCCTTTCTCTCTCCTGTCCCAGCTAATAATTTTGTCTTTTCTTCAAAGTGGGACAACATCAACAGGAGAAATTGAAAGCAACTTACAGAGAATATTTTTTGTCATAATGGATAAGAAACTCTATTGGTTGGCCTAAATAAGGCAGAATATAAATTTAAACCTTGGTTGTCTACCTATCAGAGAATGTCTTAACCATTGCTTCCATTCTTCACCCAAATAAGATTCCAGGCCTAAACAATCCCATTCCTCCCCTCCTCAAACTCCTCTGGGAACAGAGCATCTGTCTGAGACTTTCCTTCCTGGTTCTTACTTTGGCAGCTTCTTGCTTCTCTGTACTACCGATGGTTGGCAGTTTGGGCACTGAGAACATGGGACAGCTGTTTTCAATTCTTCTTCTTGGCACCTTAAACTACATCTATACTCATAAATTAAACATCCCCAGGACTGTTCTCAACACTGAGGCCAGCTGGAATGGAGCATCCCACATCTATATTATTACACTCTTTTCCCTTCCAACAAGGATGACATCATCCAAACTGCCTAACAGGGGTAGTCCTTGACTGTTGTAACTCCCAACTGTGTATGGCAGTTGTTTGGGAGAGTTATAGTTGACCCAGAGCCAGAACTGCATCAGAGACTTTTCTGCAGTATAGATGATTATGTTCCAATGGCTGGGAATGTTCCCTGCATGATTCTGACATAGATGCAGTTATATCATTTTACTCCAGAAATAAAAAGTAGTTGCAAGGAAAGTCTTCTTAGCCCTGTGTTAAGTATGCTCAGATTTCCTACAGTCTAATAGGGATTAGATGGTAAACATGGTGCTCCCAAATTTTATATTGAGCCTTTCAGGAGAGAAATTTCTATTAAAACAAGCCTGGCAAAGTGACAAGTAACTGAAAGGACCTGAAAACAAGGTCTTATATGTGTATGCAAACTGGTATTCTGTTAATAGGCATCTTACAGTTGTATTTTTGAATATGTAAAGTACCATTTTTCTGAAAGGCTTCATTTTCAAGTCTATCAGCAAAATTTCCACTTGCATTTTTGCACCTGCAACTTATATTATGAATACGGATCTGGATACTTGTGACTCTGATGAGTTTATTGTTTGTGAAAATTATGTAGTTGAGAGTTACAAGTACTAAATGTTAGTGTATTACACTCTCCTCAAGATTGAGAGTTTCTGTGGTTCATTAGTTTCAGCTAGTTGTGCAATTTCACAGCTTGTGCACGAAAATGGAAAATATTAATTAGCAATTTTCTCATTGTTTGTTTAAGAAAAAGCATTACAGACTACTTGAAATCTGCTCTCAGGTTTCCCTGTATTTACTCCAATGTGCGGAGGAAATAAGTTAATAGCATTAGATAATAGTGTTAGAAAGTATTAAAAATATAGATATCTAGCCTTGGGGAGTAGAAATTAGCATGTTTTTAATTGATCACAATATTAGGGAAAACATTACTCAAAGAGAAAATTAATTTTAGAGTAGCATATTTTGACAAGCACATGTGCCAATTTAAAAATCTGTGATCAACTTAAAATAGGTTTTAAAGACAACAAAGAACTGTTTCTAGCAGCCTAAAGAACTAACACTGTCTTAAAAGCATGTTTTCTCCAGAATTTATTCACACACTGTATACAAATCCCCTAAATCTTTTGACCTTTTGTTGTAGAACTCTGAGACCCAAAATTCAATCTCAGTTACACTGGTGTGAATAGAATAATTCCTTTGAAGATAACAGAGTTACCCCTAATATATACCAGTGTCACTGAGAGCAGAACTGAGCATACAACGTCCTTGTCTAAAAGAAAAAGCCAATTGGCTTCAAACTGGGAACACTAAAGGACTGCTTGCTAGGCAGGCTAATCAATGGCACCTCAAGCGCTGAGTGGAATTTTTAAATGCTCATTAATATTAGATTGCTTTTCCATTTTTTCTCCCTTTTGTATTTTTTTAAGTTTCTTCTCTAACTGGCACAAGTGGATTTCCATCAGTTTTTACATGATTACCTTAATGTGACTTAACCTCACATACAGCAGATAAAGTTGGGGAAGTACAAGTAAGCCAACTGCTGCTTGGCAAAGCTGCTAACTTAATTTGCTTTTATTTCATAAAAAAGAGAAAAGAATTCCCTAGAACATGTTCATTAACACACAGGTGCAGGAGTCATCATTTATTTCTGAAGGAGTAGGGGCTTAAGTGCAGGTGAAGTTGTGCATATTCTAGAACATCAGGAACTTTCCTGCAGTCTGGATTTAGATATCTACACTTCTGCAAGAGCTACTTTGCTTGCCTTTTCATGCTAAGAAAGGTCTCCACCCCCTTTGCTGACTTGTGCGAATCCCAGTCGACTTTTCCTTTGTTTTATAGAGGACAGACGTGGGTACCTCACACCGGCTGTCCTAATACCTGGCAAAGCAAGGAATTCTGTATACAGTCAAAATATCTAAACAAAGTCAGTGTCAATGTTACCTCCTGAAGAACTGCAGTAAAAGTCCAACAAAAGTCCAAGGAATCATCCTATCCCTCTGTTTTGGACCTTGAAAGCTGTCAAATATAAGCATGAATTCTTACGAGGACAAGCACAGAAACTGCTCTCCTTTCTCAGTAAAAGGGAGTCTCATTTAATCTAATTTAAATGTAATTCATTTTATATAGCAGCATAATCTGGATGTTTACTCAGATAATGTCAAATGATTCAAATTTCTTCAATATGCCTACAAAAACAGGGCTAAATCTTTCTTAGCGTGATTTTCTTCAATGCAACTACTGTTTTTTCTGTTCCCCAAGTGGAAATCAATGGATTACACCATAGATGATACTGAGTTTATTACGTCTATGTTGTAGAACAGCTGTATGAAGGGCAAATCAACAAATACAATGTTCTTCCCTTGAATGATTCCATAAWACACCATTTCTAATTTTCCTAAAGAGTAAATAAGTAACAGATACACGCTGACTTACGAAAAGAAATAAAGAGAACAGAGCTGGATAAATGAGGTATATTAAATCATGTTTTTGTAGACTTCTGTCTTTCCTATTTTTAAACAGCATCCATATACAGATGGATTTTAACAATTTGCTTGACATCAAGACAGCAAAGATATCTTGCTCCTTCATGATTAATATTCAGGCTTAACAGGTCTGTACCTGTTAAGGAAAAAGGATGCACTGAGAAGCCAAAGGGAGTTGGCTCAAGGCATCAAGGAAAGGAAAGGAAAGGCAAGGCCAGAGCAGGGTGGAGAGCTGAGATAAAGACCTTGGAAAGCTAGGCTGTCCTTGCTGTCAATGGACAGAGCTGCATGTGTGATAGGTGAGGGAGAATGACAACCGCTATACAAGAAGACTACACACTTAAGAGACTGGTTGTTTGGGCTCTTCAAGACACTGCAAAAGCCAACACCAGTCTTCTACCACTCTCTCAGCAGTCCRACATGTGAACACGTGCTTACTTTGCCTTATCTCTAAAGCTGCTTAGATATAAATCAGTGTAATTTTTTTAAAATAATGTTGTCACTTTTAGACATCTTAATCTGCTAAGTGCAGTAGTAAGCACTATACACATACATTATGGATATTTAGATAATAAACAAATTTGAACTTGTTCTGCTAGCTGGCTGCATGTTGTTTCCAAACCAGAATCTGTGCTTAGAGTGGTGGTTACTGAAAGGCAGGGAATATTAAGTTCAGGTCCATGTCAGGCTGATATGGCTACACAGCTTCTGGATTCAAAACCAAATGGCTTGGACCAGTGCAAAATGAGCAAAAGTGTAAAAATACAGTCATTTCACATGTGGCACCTGTCCCAGAGATTTTACAGATGAGCTACAGAAGATGAAAAGCTGCATATGAAGCACAGAGACTGAAAAAGGAAACATCTAATTCAAGGTCACACAGCTGGCTACTGGTAGAATTGGGAGTAGTATTCATGTACTCTGGCCAAAAGTCAGCTTAAGTGCTAAGCTTTAGTGTCTCTTTTAACACAAGTACAAACAAAGTTTTGCTTCTTGTAATTTTCACAGAAGGCAAATCAAAAGATTTGAGAACACAATTGAAATGAAAAATCTAATCAGAAATCATCAAAATGTTTGCAAGTAATTGTTCATTATTCATCTTGATGCAGTCAATAGTCTTGTCAACTATTCAGTTTTATCTGTCTGCTTTTTTTATCCAGTGAAATTAAATACAATTTGGCAAGATAAGTAYGCAATAAAAGACATCCTTGACCTTGTTCCTCAAAGCTGCATTTTATAAAAAGTAACAATTGTCTTTTCTGATTAATATATTCTTATAGTAAATAATACATAAATTACATTTTGAGTTGCAAAAGAACAATCTCGGTGTTCATTTCAAATTCAGAAAACACACAGATTATGCTTTCAGGTGGCAAAAGCTTCAGGGTTCCCTGGCTGTCTTTTGTGTTACACAGTCTTGTAGAGTGCTAAGGGCTGACAGATGCTTATCAAACATTCATGTAAACACTGCTATCAAAGCTGTGCTTTCTGTTACTGGCTCCACACAAGAGGGTCAGCAAGGAACATAATTAAAGGAAGGCCAAAGATAGAAATGTCATGCCACCAGCCTTTGTTATATTAGAGGGCTCACACAGTGTTCTCTTCAGTGAACAATGACAGTGCTAGAACAAAAAGAGAAGGATACAGAAATTAAGGATTAAGGGTGGAATTTTTAAAAGCGTTCACATATTTTAAAACATGCATCCACCTGAAACACAATTTCTCCCAAGCTACTTAAATACTGTTTTTCAAAACATCACCAGAAGTGTTTAAACAAAAAAACTTTGCACTCCTATACCTGACTTTAATCATCTGGATCATAATTAATATTAATGCACTAATTTTTATTAACAGTAACTTCTAAGTACTTCATCTGTCTGCCTGTCAAAAGATAGGGGATGAAGAATAAAGAAAGGGATAATTCTTAAGGCGCTGAAGTCACATTCAAAACTAATTTTGGGGTACCTAGTGCTAGAACCGCAAAAGAATTTAGGCACTGCAGAAGTGAGCATTGTAACGCTATTTGTTAGCAGAAACCATAGTGCCACTCCAGGCATGAAATCTCCTGCTAAGTAGAATTAAGGAAAAGCAACTAACCTCTATTTTCAGATGCAAGTGGGTTGAGCAGTCTGCTGGTAAATCAGGCATTTGAAATTGTTTAGGAGAAGCATCTGTCTTAAGGAAGTCCAGGACTGTAGTTGTCTTCATGTGTTCAAGAGTTATCAGTTCCAGACTTTTCATACGAAACAGGAAGAAAAAATATTGTCCAGTGCATAGGAATGTCACCCAGAATGTTCTCATGACCCTAAAAGTATTTACATCTACAACTTTATAAATAAATATTCCGGTCCTAAGGTTTTAGAATATCTTTGTAGTTAAAGTCATTCTGACTTTAACTGGCATCATTATTTTTAATTGGACTAGCCAGTAAGTGAATGTGAGAATGACTTTAGAGTCCATTTAATGTAAAATGTATTTTTGGAAAAGGGGTTGGAACCCAGATTTACCAGCATAAGAAAAGTTCACTAAGCACAAGGCTATACAGTCAGTCTCACTTTCTTCTTTCCTTTCCAAGTTAATGAATATTTGGTTATTCCATACAAAATATAATAGCTTATTTTAGACAGAGGAGAAAAAAATCACTATGCACCCCAAAATTACCATTAAAACAGCATGTTAAAACATCAGTTTGGAAAATGACAGCCCAGGTTTCCAATCTCCTTATTCTGCAACATGTAGTGCACAGACACTCTGGTGCTAAGCTTGAATGAAATTTCTAGCATGGTTAAATAGTCTATGCTGCTGTCCCTAGATTTCTTCAGGTACTTCAGTTTATTAGCTGAAATATCTCTAGCTTACATCTCATTTTTGCAGAGTCATTGTGATTCTTTCTTTGACTTCTGTGACTTTGCGATAAAGTTGTTTTCACTAGTTTCTGAGA
Organism: Apteryx rowi; assembly: GCF_003343035.1. NCBI lineage: Eukaryota > Metazoa > Chordata > Aves > Apterygiformes > Apterygidae > Apteryx > Apteryx rowi. The sequence goes on along the minus strand of NW_020449197.1, from coordinate 19,906 downwards.
ATATGTGTAAGTAGAGAAAGGAGGAGCTCAGAATTAGGCCGTTGGGTGTGAATAGAATGGAGAAAACATTAGTAATGAACATAGATTGTTTAAATCCCTTTCCTTCCTTCCTTCTCTACAAACTGTCCAATGCTGTAATACATTATGTTGCTATACAATAGTTCTGGATTTTTTGGATGTTATGGGTATATAGCACAACAAATTCTACATCTAAAAATTTATAAAGATACATCAAAAGGTCAAATCCACTTATGTTACTCAGACTGATGACTACTGTAGTTATAGTTCTATCAGTACTTATGGACATTCAAAATAATTTGTAATTTTCTACTCATTATTCAGAAAGGAAAAGGAAGCGTGTTCTGATAGTATCAGAAGCAAATAAATTGAAGATTAATATCACCTGCAAACTTACAAGTGACAACCATACGCAATATATTATCCTTCCTATTTTCATGCAGTATCAGCATGAACAATTGTAGCTGTGGCAGCAAATATGCAGGAATTAGTCATGAAGAAGAGACCAGAAGATGAGCCACCTGTGTAAAAAGTATTAAGGGTCAGACTGAAAAAAACAAAAAACAATCTAACCATCTGAGTTCTTATTATATCTTTTATTTTCTTTGACTTCTTGTTCACTTTTTTTATTTGAAAGTGAGAATTTGGGGAGGTATATTCTGAGTCATGAACTCTCTCTGTAACTGAAAGTAACAGATTATATACTGGAATGATACTTCAGATTAAGAATTGCTTATATATCCAAACAATACCTATTGTGCTAACACCAGTACATGAAAAGGACTTTGAAGACAAATAAGCTTGCAGTTAGTCTTTTTACTTCTCCTTTGTAATAGCATTGGAAATAACTTCTGCTAAATGGTGGAAACATTATAAGTCATAGGAGAGYGGCTCTCAGCAGCAGCAATGGGGAAGAGAACTATATCTGTGTATTTTTTCAAGTACTACTGTGCATCATACCAGACACATCCACTTTCTTGTTGTTGCCTGGCTGTCTGCCATCCACTGCTACATCTTCTATAGTAACACAAATCCAACTTTACAAGTACCTATAACAGTTTCCTTAATCCCTCTCTGTCTGGCAGACCGATGCCAAGAGGAGCAAATAAATAACCAACTGGGCAAATAATGTTTGAGAGGATGTCTGAACATGACAAGTCATCTAACTCTGCAACAAGTGAGCTAAGTCATTGCATCCACGGTGTTTTTAAGGAAGGGAAAAACTTCATAGCTGGGATGACATATGAATAAAAATGTCTTTTTTTATTATCCATTCATATGGCACATAGTGTTACTAGTACTGAGACAAATATATTGACTGTATTAACTTCATAGTATTACCCTGAAATCACTGCACATGCTTCAGTAGAAAGGAATTGTCAACTTTTAAGTTGAAAAACATTTTTAAATTACGTTCCTGCATTTACAGGGACACATGGCTAAATGGAGGAATAAATACTTACTTGGTGAAATTTGTTTGATTGAGCTTTTTTTGAGCATCCCAAACAGTAGATTAAGAGCGCAGTAATTGTGCATATGAGAAATGAAAGAAAAAAGGTGAAGTTGGAATGCATTGTTTAGTTTACCCCTATGTCCTTTCCACAGTGTTTATAGTTTCACAAGATAGGATAAATATATGTGCAGTGAAGGCTGAAGATTATAACACAGAACTGTTGAACTACTAAAAAAGTTATTTTTTCTGCTCTGGGTAAAATTGGGTCAGACATAAAGGAGTTCATTATAACTTCAGTACTTGTCAGCAGTCCCCACATGAGGATGCTATATTCCTGGGATAGCTATGTGTAATTTATACATATACATTACCCTATTGATTTAACAGTTAAAAAAAAATCACTGCTTAGTGGTCTATAATAACAGAAAAGAAGCAAAAATAAAGTATTGCGAATATCAGAAACAATTGAAAATGTCTCCTCCTCCTCCTTCTTCTCCTCTTCCTCTTTCTTCTTTTTTTCTTCATAGCAGTGATTTAGTAATTTAGAAATAATATTATCAGGTAAAATTAGTTCTTGTGTAAGAGTGATTATTTAAAATGGCTTCTTTTATAATGGAAATTTCACTTTAAGCTTAGAAACCTGTGGAAATATTTCTCTGGATGTTTCATTCGGAATGGATTTCTAAGAATATGAGGCATGATATAAGGGGAATTTAAACTGGAGTATAAATTGCTGTTTAAGTATTGTTCTGAAATTGCTTTGAATGGACTAGTGCTGCTCACAGGATTAATTCGGTACATAAATAGAGGACAGGCAACTCTAGGGTAAGTAATAGCTGTTCAGAATACATTCTGGGGGTGATTACAACTCACGACCCGAACATGAGTCAAGAGAACCATGCTGGTGTGAAAAAGGCAAAGAGTCCATTGTAATATATATAAGCATTTCATTGTCCTGTTATGGGGCACTGAATTTCAAGAAAGATATAAACCAATTAAGAGAGTTCAGAGAAGAAACGCCAGATGAGGTACAAAGAAAGACTGAAAGAATGGGAATTATTTAGAATAAAGAAGAAAAGGGTAGGGAGGGTTATGATGAGGCTTATGCACTAATTTTGTTGAGGAGCTATACTGAAAGTTATAAGATTTAGGGTTTTTTGTTTTACTTGCTTTTTCTTTTTCTTTCTTTCTTTTTCTTTTTCTCTTTCTCTCTTTTTTCTTTTTCTTTTTTCTTTTTCCTTTTCTTTCTCTTTCTCTTTCTCTTTCTCTTTCTCTTTTTTATACTATTTAAAAATAATAACATTCCTAACTTTTGGAAGCTGAAAGAATCAGTGAATTAATACCACTTAGAAATGGTCTAACTCTCGGTCATTACTTTAGCTGAATAACTTAGAACAGAACATAAAGTGGTGATGCAAATATTTGTCAAGCATGGATGGACATTTTTTTTCTCAGAAAACTCCCTTCACTAACTTCTCATTTGCTTTGCTTGCCTATCAGATGAAATAAATAGATCAACCAAAGTCAGCATGTGAATACACCAGTAGGTGGTACTGCTGGGGCTGAAATACAAAGAGAGAAAACAGGTGTAAAWAAGATACAACTATTAGTGTCTAAAAATCATGCATGGATTATTAAATATTTCAATGGCAAATTTATTCATATTTTAGGATTTTTTTCAGAGAAGGAGTTAAGCAGTAGAATAGCRTCCCTAATTGAAATAGCATAAACATTCCCTGCTTTCTGACTAGGTCTTGTGCCAAGCTGAAATCAGCTGAATTCTCGGTTTAGTCCCATTATTTGTAATGAATAGATCAATCAGTTCTACTCAAGATTACTCTCTCAAGTAAAGAGAAAGTCATTAAAATGTCAGTTCATTCTCCTTGATTCTGTCCTAGTCTTCTCTGCTGATCTTGCAAGAAAGAGTTTCCAAATACATACAACTTTAATGAACACTTGTGTTTAATCAGAACTGGTCTGAAGCCATCTTCTCAGTTCACATAGATGACCACAGTGTAAAAAGACTGCAGTTGTACCTTCTTTAAGCTTAAGAGAACCTGATTTGGTAACCTAGATGAAAAAGACTCATTACACAGGGTCCAGGTTTGCCCTCCCTTCAGTTTCTCAGGAGAATACTTGCAATATGACAAATCTTTTGATTGTATTGCATGTGACATGCTGCTATTTATGCATGTCCTTTTAATACTGAAAGTAAAGAAGCTAGTACAGTCCATTTGACAGAGTCCAATGAAGTTTCATCAGCTATCGATGAGATTTGTGCAGAACAGTGGCAAAGCATTCTGATGGCATTGAATGCGAATCATTTACAGACAAGTCTAAATGTGAACAAAATATATATTGCAAGATACCAGGAGACATATTGCTGTGTGAGTGCTCACCAATAATTATACATGAAAGTGCACGTTTGATAATGGCTTATGCAAAATGGCATAGCCCTTCCTGAGCTGAACAACTAGATGTGCTGACACTAGTAAAACTGCTGCATTGCTTTGCTTCTCTCTCATATCATTCCAAAAGCATTTTTCCCATCATTTTCTTTTCTCATAGCAAAACATCTCATTATCTATACGCATTGTATTGATTAGCAAGTGCAGCTGTTTTCTGTGTGCGCTTCATATTTAGCCTCCAAGGAGGCTACTATTTGAATAGAATTCACTTCGAGAGGAAAATATTCATTTTTCAAGCAAGACAATACTGATAAAGAAGCATCTCTTCATTAAAAAACTTAAATCAGAGGAAGGACCATGTGAAGCCAATCCTTTCTTGTGATGTTGGAAAGAGCCCCAAGTGATCTTTCTCTTTTTTAATAGGAGTACTCATTTATCCCACTGAGATAGATAAATGAGTTCCACCCAGCTACTGAAAGATTTGAGCATTTTACTCAAGACCTTAAAAACAGAGGTCCTCTTTGTTCTGTGTATGTATAAAAGGCCTAATCCAAAGCACAGTGGGAGCCTTTCCTACTGATATCCATGTATTCCATGGCACTTCTGTTAAAAGATGAAATTTAATGTCATCTCTTGGATCAAACATTTTCTTCTCTGTATATCCTATGCAATATGTTGTACAGCTGATAATCATCTTGTGGTTATTGGAAAAAAGTTTTCCAAGTTGGTTAAGGGCATTTTCACCCCCACTAACATGGTACTTATTCCTGTTTTACATGGTGTGTTACTTTGGCGTTAAAACCTCTCTCATGACCTTCCAACTTGTTTTGTTTTGAATCACAGCTTCATCCATCCTTGGTGTTATTCTCTCCTTCAAGGAGACTAAATTTCAATGTGGTTCTGAAATTTTGACATGAATTTTGAGAATTGAAAATGGAGGTGYGATGAGTGAGTAGAAGCAGACAAATATTTTTACCTTGGCATATGATATATTGCAATAGTCCAGAAAGTTCTGCTGTACACGGTGCTTAAAGGATGTTGAAAAAAATGTGAAGAAAGGAGTGCAAAAGTCACCTCAAACAAAGACTGGAGGGATGTCTTACAGCTGGGACTTGCTTAATTTTGTCAAGAAGAAGATTGAAAGGTGACTCAGTTATGGTGTATAATTAGATTCGTAGGAGTGACTGGCTAGTAAACAGCTATTAAACCTTGCAGAGAAATGCAAAACAAGAACCAATGACTGGAAACTGAAACCAGAGAATTAAAAGCAGATTAGGTAGACCTGTTTTTATTTTTAAAAACAGAGAGAGTGAGTCACTGTGGAACAAGTCACCAAGAGAGGTGACAGCTTCTTCCTGTCTTGCAAACTTCAGAATAAACCTGTTTACCTTGCTGGAAGATACAGTKTATTCAAAAAGTAATTATGATTTCATCAAACATTAGTCATTGACTTCAATGTAGAAATACTGGGATGAAATATAATAATGCAGTGGGAGAGATTTAATGGCATTTGCTGGCTTTAAACTCTATTAAACTGTGAATACCTAGAGCTACTTTGAGATGTATGGAGTAATTCTTTTAAGTATTATTGTTCACTTTATTTTAGCCATCCTGTAAATTTCATCAGATATATATCAGCTATTTRTTTTTCAATGAGGGCTGCCAGAGAGCTTCCAAGTGAATATGTTCTTGAGAAGAAAAAGATTATTTTTGGTTGCAGATGTCTACACTAAGCTGAAGAAAAGCATTCTCTGAAGGGCTACTTTAGGGCTGTATGTTTAGTGATTCAGGTGGGAAGAAAAACTTGTTTATCTAAACAAGATATTAAAGACACATGATATATACTCTATTTGACCAGCGGCATAGTTTTCTTGCCCAGAAATGGCAGACATTTGAATAATCAGTCAGTATTCATTGGCCCAGCATGTAAAGCTCTGGAATGCCATACTGGCAGGTAGCTTGCATGGCAGCCAGCAATCTGTCAACAGGTTCCTGGAGTGGCTTTGGGTAATCGTTCTTAACATAGTGTGCTTAATTTCAGCCTATTTCTTGACTGTTTTTTTTTTTTCCTCATCTTATCCTCCAATAGGACACAGCTGAGGAGCTTAAGAATTAAATCGCCATACCAGAAAAATAAAATAAAATGTTGCAGGAAATAAACCCACAAAAGTTATTATTTTAATCATTGTTTCATTTTCAGTATAGTCTTCCTTTCAAAGTTTGATAGCTTCTAATAACAAAGCATAAACCTCCATTAAATAAATCTGTCATTGACATTCTCTACTGTATGAGATGCTGAGCTTTCATTTGGTTGTCATATGGAATGTACAGCAAACATTTCTAAGTCTTGTATTCCTTTATCTATTTGAAAAGAATGCTACCATTTCAGCCCAACTGTTCACAACACAGTCTGTCCTGGTTTGGGTCATAGCAGTGTAAAACTGGACACTAAAGTATAAACATCTACATCTGTCTCTGACAGAGAATTATCGGATCTAGTTAATTAACTGGCATGGATGTATTTGAAGTAAATTGATTAGTTCTGTCCTATCAAATGTCTATGAAGTTTTTACCACATGAAGCCAGATTCTCAGGCTTTACATGTGTGAAATTGGATGGAGAGTGTACATATGTAGCAGGGGGATTTTCATCCATTATGAAATCTGCTGAGTATTTGTTGAGCTGAAAGTCACCATGGCTACCTGTATCTATACCACCACACAGAAATATTCCATTCAGAGTATTTAAAATGAAATATTTTTCTCAAAGTTTTATAATACTAGCTAGGTGTTTCTGATTGATTATATAATGTACTACATCAGCATCTCTCTGCAGCATCCTCCATATAAGCTGGTATATTTTTATATAATGTATATAAAACAGATTTATATTTTATTTCTGTGCTCTGGATATTATGCTCTTTAAGCCTGACTATACTATCTTTTAATGGTTTTTATAAAGGAATATAGCATCTTCTACCTTGACCTGTATTGTGGGGATTCTTTTATATTGCAGGAATGTAATGCTTTAAAAGAGACTATCCAGTAATTTGTGACCAGATGCCATCATGCACCTTTCTAAAAGACTTGCAGTACAAAGAGAAATTTATTATGTGATTATGAGGAAAGGTAACAGTTAGGCTGACTACTCCTGAAAGACAGTGCTCTTGCCTTTCAACTAAGGAGAAAGCTTTGCAAGTTCAAGCCTGCAGTGGGACTGTATACCTCACATTCACTCCTGTCTGAACCATGAACTAGAGAGCTTCCCTTTCAGTAGCTTTTTTGCTTTATTTCTTTCAGGTCTTTGAATGGCAGCTAGGAGATGGAAAGTATCTGTTCTTGGGCTGGGACTGCTATATTTTCTCTAAGAAGATACTATACTGCAGGAAGGTGAAGCTGCAGTCTTTTCCATCTTTAGCTACTGCGCTCATTTTGAGATACAGTAATGACTATTTCAGTCCTATCTTTCAATTATACCAGCCCCACGCAAATGTTAAAATGCTCAGAAATGTATTTCACTTTGGATGAGCAATGCAGAATTTTCACATTTGTTGTACTCATCTGGGAAATGAAGTTCTTATAGAGAAACTGGAGGACTAGCTGTCAGATTTGGACCCCAAGACATGCCTTTTCTCTAGAATAAGAATTTGTCTTGGCTCAGAAGAAATGCAGACAGGACTGGGGAGCCAGGAATAAGTCCTTGATTGTGGGGGGCTACCACTGGCAGTCTGACTGCCACTAATGGTCTAGCTGCCCAGCAGAGCAGAAGGAATATAGCTGGGATATGTGATACCACAGCCTGGCGAATAAAGTCTGTTATGATGCAGAACGTGTGTTATCCTGGGGGGACTGTTGTACTAACACTGCTTCTGCCACAGCTTTTAGGAAGATAGGTCAGGAGTCTCTACATAGTACTACATTGTACCATGTACGCATACCATGAGAGCATGCAAGGTATCTATAATATGACATCGATACATAAATACAAGTATTTTTATTTGAAGCATGACCTAAATTGTAATATGCTTTAGGGACTTTTTTGATTAAATATTATTCCACTGATAAATGCCCATTATTGAAAACCAGCCCTTTTCGGAATAAGAATTATTTTCAATGTATTTCCAGTCAAAAGACTTTTTACTGCCCATTTCGTCTTCCCAGTTTGATATCTTTGAAAGGAAAATTTCCATTAGCTAATTTGTCCAAGCTCAGATAGAAAATCAATGAAAATGTTTGAAAAAAGATTTCTTTAGTTTTACTGTGGATGCAAGATGGCATATTTACTTTTTCATTCTTTCTTCTAACTGAAATAATCTTCTAGTACCTCTTGTGATAAAAGCATTGACAATGTTGGTGAAAGTATTACAATTTGGCTTTCCTGCAGCCATGTTTTCACCCAAATGTATTACTTAAATATGATTAAATTTACATTATCTGATTAAGGATATATGTCATCCAGCCTTGTACTTCCATATGTGAAAATCATCTTCAAGCATGTTTGGCATATAAATTATGAGAAACTATTATCACAAGAATCTCTAGTGTGAATAGGAAATATAACAGATGCTCAAAGTAAGATACAAATTCATATGTTCAGATAAATATGTTAAATTCTATTTTTTTCAACATGTAGATCAATAAAATAAGAAGATATATTTATTCCCAAGTGGCGGAATCTAACATTTCAGAAAGCAAAGAGGAAGGGAAGAAAATACCTTTCATCACCATGTTGCATGTGTGTCCTTACCCCGTAGCCTCTCTATTTGTCATATCTACTAATTCTTTCAAATTGACAATTGTAGTAAGGACTCAAGCAGTAAAGACTTTTGTTTTCTCAGAAGAAGAAATATGCAGTATAAATTAAAGCTTTCTAGACTGAGACAATCAAAATCTGTGGATGCAACAGCTGAGTAACTGTAAAATCAATTTGGAGATACCATATTTCTTAGGGTTTGTTTACTCTTCACTGGAAATTGTTATCTAAATAAGAAGCTCTTATGAAGATGTTGGTTTGAAAAAGTTATTGGCTTAGCTGTAATTAAGAATATATGAATATAAGTTTCTTCATTTGCCTGTAAAATGTTTGTGAGGCTAACAATATATTTAAAATATATTATAAACCTCATAGAGATATGAATGTTTGTTTTGAAAAGACAGCTCATAAATCAAAGCTGGATTAATAGGGCACTTCAAGCATTCATTTCATTGAAACATCACATATTGCTCTGAATTTTTGTAAGGGATCCCTTTAAAATTGACTGAGCCATATCTCAATCTGTATAAGCTGGTGTCCGCATTCACTTGCCCCTTTTTAAACTAACAGCAATTCATTGTGAGCAAAAAAGGATCCATTATTGACAATCCCTACTGAAGCTGTTTAAATGTTTTAAAAATGCATTTACAATGTGGCTATCCTCCTTATTCTTATGGTGTTGGTTGAGTTGATAGTGACATTTTTGGCTAAACATAGAACATTTTTTAATTTCAACTAAAACAGCTTAAGTATTCTTTGACAGGGATGTTAGGGAGAAATGTTATTTCTCCTTTTTAGGAAACAAATCACATCATTTTGGTGAAGAAACCTAGTATTTTCATATTTTAAGCAGGGTCTTRGTATTGGGGAGCTGGGGAAGTAGAAGAGAGGGTCAACATGAGGTCAAAGAGCTATTTTGTTATCTGTGTGAAGGACACCTGTCTTTGGCTGACTTACAAGCTTCTGAAAAAATGTCGTTTGCACATGCTAAATATGTGTTTGTGAGTTTCTGCCAATGTATTCTCTGATGATGCCATCTGCATTGAGCATGTGGCAGCACAAGGAGCAAGGAGCTCCTGGCAAAACTCAACCAGAAGAGGGAAGTATACAGAAAGTGGAAAGGGGGACAGGCCACTTGGGAGGAATATAGGAATGTTGTCAGAGTATGCAGGGATGTGACGAGGAAGGCTAAGGCCCGTTTGGAATTAAATCTGGCGAGAGATGTCAAGGACAGCAAGAAGGACTTCTTCAAATATATCAGTAGCAAGAGGAAGACTAGGGAAAATGTGGGCCCTTTGCTGAACGGGGTGGGTGCCCTGGTGACGAAGGATGCAGAGAAGGCAGAGTTACTGAATGCCTTCTTTGCTTCAGTTTTTACTGCTCAGGCTAGCCCTCAGGAATCCCAGACCCTGGAGACAAGGGAGAAAGTCTGGA
>NW_020449197.1:0-8391 GCF_003343035.1 Apteryx rowi | reverse complement strand
AACGCGCCTGGATGCAATCCTGTGCAATGTGCTCTAGGTGACCCTGCTTGAGCAGGGGGGTTGGACTAGATGATCTCCAGAGGTCCCTTCCAACCTCAGCGATTCTGTGATTCTGTGATTCTGTGAAGGAGACTTCGTGGCTTCCAGGGTCCATTGAGGTTATGGGCATAGAAACCAGGAGGAAGCCGACCCCCTCCTGTGTGTGTAACAACGTGCTTGCTGTTGCCCAGTGACACTGGTAGAAAAAGAGGTTGCAACATATGCAAAAATCCACATGTATGTACATCTGGGTACACAGCTTTAAAAGATAAACGTCTCTTACCCCAGCAACTTCTACTCTGGCAAGAAAACACATATATGGCATTGACTACAGCTCCCTTACCTAACTCAGTACATTGTATGAAGCTTTCTCTTTCCACTACTGTACATATGGTCCTGATTCAAAAACCACTAAGGTCAAATAGAGCATTTCTGCCAATGTCTCACAGGTCTTATGTCAAATTATAAGCTAGGAGGAAATTAATGAATCTAGTAATTTTCACAACTTACTTTTTCTTTGATTAATAAGAGCAACAGATTGCTAACCTAATGAGATAATTGTATATATCTTTTACATAAATAACATTTCAAGAAATGAATCAATATTTTTGGTAAATATTGTGATACAAGGGATTCTATTTGTTTTAGATTTGTACCTTTCATGATATTTCCTTTTTATTGCTGTTTTGTTTCTTGTAGTAAATGTCAACAATGTACAACCTAAAGTAATTATAGGAAGAATGATAGCATGTTTTCTAGCAGTGGAAATGCCAAAAGTGTTATGTCTTCTAATCATTTTTCCCTCAGTTAAATGGTATTATTTTAGCAGGACATGTTGGCACTTTCATGGGGCTGAAAGTTTGTACTATAGTGCAGTTAGGATAGGCTATGATACTGAAAAATACTGAAAATATAGGTTATGACGCTGAAAAGTGATGCTGTGAGTTTTCAGTCATGAGCCTGCAATGAGAACAGATAATACATTAGTTTCTTTTTTCATTTTCACAGTATTAAAATTCATAAGCAAAAGAGATGGACTGCTATGAGTTGTGTTAATCTGTCTTTTAGCATTCTCATAGAATTTCTGTAATGACACCAAGCTGACTGTGTGACCAGTTTAACTGACTGCATTACTGTTTAACTGTCATGGGTCTCACCCAAAGTCAGGGCCTATGTCTAAACCTCTGCCAGAACCTAAACAAATACATTTTAGACAAAAGAGAACAGTATTATCCCTGTTTTACATGAAGAGAAAAGAAGCACAGAGAAATTAAGCAACTTTCCTAAAGTGACACAGGAATCTTGTGACAGAAGTATGAATCAAAGCTAGATCTTCTGAAGACTATGTGGAACAACTTAACGAAAAATCTAACTTTCTCCTGCAGCAGGCTATTGCAGGTTTCTATTTTCCTTTCTTCCAAACCAATCTTTTTATATCATTTGTGAGATCTGTCATGAGAATGGGTTGCTTCTGAGTCATTTTGGACTTTCAGTATGTCCCTGTTTTTTGCTTAGTACGCTAATGAAAACAAAAATTAACACAAAATATAATCTGTTAAAGAACTGATGATTAAAGTAGCTGTAAAGTTGCACCAAATGTATCCAAACTTGGGATTTGAATGGCTACTTAAAATAATATTATGGTTCTCTTTTCTGTGAGAACATGCCAGGAATRGGAGATGATACAAAATCTAATGACAGTCAACTCAGTGTCCCATTCAAAAGCTATGCTGTGAATTGATGTTTACCTGGATGTAAAAACCTTTAAAAATAATAGAAAGTTATTTGCTAATTGGAAAAAAAAATTCTTATAAAATTCTGGTCAATTTTTATGTACAGAATGTATCACTTTAAGTTCATAATTCCACAATATAAATAATTTTCTCAAAGATTAACAATAATTTGTTCTATTATACTATTACACATATACAGGATGTTATAAAATGGAATTGAAAAAAGAAAAGTGTCTATCCAAAATTTGCAGTCCTGGAATTTCAAAATCTTAGTACCTGCTGCTAAATCTCTGCAGCAGTAAAAGTACCTGTTACTGGATCAGGAATATAAAATGATGACTCTTTTGCTAGAAAAGAGAGCTACCATGTAAATGATCTGACTATATCTGACATTCCCTGATCCAGTCTTTTCTTTCTGAAGTGGCCACTGACCAGAGCATTATCATGCAACGTATTCAAGACAGTCATGAAATACAGATATGCTCTGTACAGTCTTCCTCTCTCCAAGTCATATATATTGTTTGGTTCATCTCATCTCTCCTCCAGTACTGTAACCTCAGTTCAGTTTTTGCTTAAATTTTCCTATTACTTTCTACTCCACCTACAGAAACTTAGTATCATTTTTTTTTCAGCCTGAACTTCCATTTCCTTGCTATACATGGTAGTTCAGTTCTGTTATCAAAATTTTCCTTTAGTTTGAGGCAGCACTGTGTCCTTTGATTCATTCCCATCTTCCACTCATATGCTCAGAGTTCCACCTGCCCACATCTACCATTATTTTTTGTCTTTTTACATCATGGTCTTTTTATTTAGCCAAATAATACTTCAGCATCTCCTTTGCTTCTGTACTTCCATCAAGCTCCCTTCCTGCAAAATTCATGAAGATACAAGATTTCTCCATTTTCAAGGCCCATGAAAATCTGTAGAAAGATTTACATTAATTTAAAGTGGCTTTGGATGTAGCCCATATTAATATTACATGTAAAAAATATGTTGCCTGGTGATAATCTGAGCTGAGACTTAGCTGTAAAGGAGATACCTACTCCTTCACGTACTAACATTGCTCATCACTTCAAAGCATCAGGGCTTTGCTCTTACAGGTTGCATATATTGCCAATGAAGCACATATTTGGCATAATATCAGGTGGTACTAGCAAATTTTTTAGCACTTTCAATTCAGAGATAATCTGAATTGAAATTCAGTTTATTTTCATTTGTGAACATTCTGGAAGGAATAGATACCTAATAATGATCTTGTCATTGTCATTTCAAGATCATGTGGAGACCTGCAGAGTCATTCTTAATTACAGTCACAAGGATCAAAACAGAAAGGCAAAAATTCATCACTGTATATTTTAATCATATGAAAGATCAGTTTGATGTTATCAGCAGTTTCTGCCAAATAACCCCATTATTTTAAATTAAGGATAAATTATATTTTTTCACACAAAATATAAAGTGTAGATAATAAGAATATTAATAAACTTTTCAGTTTCAACTGCTCWATTAATTCAGGCAGCAAATGTCTAATGAGGTTAAACTGTGTGCTGCAGAATAGCAATGAAAAACATTTTTTTTCCTTCTCTGACCATTGAAATGCTCTGATCATGCCTCATACATTTCTATATGGTAGCTGATATCACCCTTTTTCTTTCTTTTCTTCTTTCTATTATGATTGCTGTAGGAAGATGAAGCATTTCCTCCTAGCTGGGAGAGAAGGAAAGCTGAACAGCACGCTGAAAGAGAATTGAGACAAGGATAAAGGACAGTTATTAAATTTGTGAACTCTATCAGGGGACAAGAAAATAAACTGTATGACTGACTAGAAGTGTAYTGGAGTACGACATTTCATTTTTATGCAGGTCTCAGTGTGATAAAGGCAACATTGAAGAACACTGCAATTCCACAAATGCAGTTAGTACATTCATTGAATATCAACTTGGCTAAAATGCTTCTCTTTTGTTGCTACCTCATGTTTTTATGTGGGGCAATATAGTTCAGGGGCTCATGACTGAACATCAGCCTTTCCACTTCTATAGAAAGTTTATTATAAGTTACCTTTTTATTCCTCACAGGAACATAATCTCTAGCTGACATTTTATTTTTCTCCTTTCAATTTTTATGGCTCTATTCATTTAGGAGTTTTCAGGCTATATGCATCTGAGCAAAACAAAATGAGCAGAAATGCAAAAAGGCGTGAGTGGTAAATCGAACATTAGGGGTATCTTGAATATGCACTGAAATAAAGAGCAAAGGGCTAAAATGAAATGCATTTGAGTGTGAAAAGAATGTAGAATTGGGTGCAAAGTTAGCAACAGAATTTTAGGACACAGCAGGCACCAACACCATCTGTTTGGGAAAGACAAAAGAAAGAAAGGGATACAATTATTGGTTGGACAAGAATATGGCAACGTGGCTTGAAATCCCAGGCTGAGCCAGCATAATCTAGACTGCCTCTGTAAAGCCAGGTTCCTGAATTTGGCAAGTCCTTGCTACAGCTAGGCTTCCCAAGCCTGTCTCGGATTCAGGACATGGGAAATCTAATTGTCCTAGTGTTGCAACCAGTGAATTGTCTGCCAGATTGTGAAAACAAGTGTTATTATAAAATATTCATGAATGGCTATCCTTCTGTGAAGAACAGTTTTGTCCTCTATTCTACTAAAACTTTGAATAGTAGTAATAGTAGTAGTAAAGTCCATCAAAAGGGATGCAGTTTTGGTCAAAACTCCTTACATATGGATAAATCTCAAATGATACCATGTGCAATCTGGTTTGTTTAACAAGCATTTGAGAAAAAAAAAAGTTTCATACCTATACTACTGAGCAGGCTTGACTGTGAATGCAAAGTCTGGATCACTGTACTTCACTATATTATAAAAGCAACATTCTCCTTCGAAACATAGTTAAAACTTCAAATGTAGTCACATAGGATGCACCTATGTTACTGACTGGTGCTGTACAAAGAGGGAAGAACCAAGGTTTGATTTTCCATTGCAATTATAAGACCATATGTTCACAGTACATCTTTACCATCAATGAAATTTGCACCAACTGTTGATTGTAGGCGCACACTGTGCCGCTGTACCTAATAAGCAATGCAAAGCATATTTTTGTACAGCCATCCCAGATTGCTTAGCTGTCACTACTAATATCCTGCACATGTGTAGAGAGCAAACTGCTAGAAGGTCTTGCATCAACATTGCAAGTGGTGATGTCTAGATGGTGCCCTTAAGCACAGTTTAAGTCTTGGCTCAGCCATGGGGAAAACCATACTGAGTACACAATAAAGTTCTCAAGTGCACAACACATGAATCCAGGTATAGACACAAAGCAAATATGCACCTGAAAAGAGCCCTTCCAAAGCACTAAATCATCAGTGTAGATGTACCTGCAGTGGCCTGTCAACAGGTCTTTTTTTTTGGTCATACTATCCTGAAAGAATGAAAAACTCCTTCTCAGCTGAGTAAGAGGCTGGATACTTCTACAGTTCCAACTAATCCAGATCTCATGCTCGCTCCAGCTTCTCCTCTGCTCATCAACCACATGCATGTGCATCACCTTGTTTCCGGGTTCCCTTTCAGAGCAAATCAGTCAACTCCCTTTTATATAAAAGTCTTTTGATGGAAGTTCTCTCTAGGGATCATTCTTGGTAGGCACTATGGACTGAATCACATAAGCTTGGCTTTTTGCACTCCACAGTCTTTCAGAATCATCTGTGGTGATCTTATGCTATTAATTACTCCCCCCATACCCTCAAGTGACATGCATCTTCTTTAATATAGCCCTGACATTACTGAAAACAAGTATACAATAAAAATATGTTTCAAACACAGAGAGACACCATATGGGGTTTGGAAGAGAGCCTGGCAAAGCGTTACACAGTGTGGAGATAGCTTGTCCAATCTGGTGAAGGTTAGCCCTGGGAAATATGGAGATGAGCCTTTCTGTACCACTTGTCCTGGGGACCAGAGATCATCCCCCAGGGCTGGATGTTTTCACAGTTAGACTTAGCCATTAATGTGGTCTAGGAGGAGAGCCAATAATCCATCCTATACAATTTATAAACTCTGTATAAACTATGATGTGCCTTTATTTAACAAAGATTGTTTTAACTAATACTACATCTATAAATTAAAGTGCCACTGTGTTTTATTAGGTAGCTTACTTAATTTCTTTAAGATTTCTTTACTTATATACAGACTTAAATTCTCTGGGTTTTTGTTCAGCTTTTCAGCCCAATTTAAAAATGCCACAGAAGAATAACCCTTTTTGTTTGTACTGCATCCCAGTGCATCCAATGGATTCTCTTCTTTTATCTCCATACTTGCTCAGAGTTGAAGCTGACTCAGGACTTTTATTCATTTTTTGTGCACCTCCACTTCTTTCTAGGGTGAATTAACAATGACAGTACAATCCAGTTCAACTCTGTTTTGCTGATCTATACACGCAGAGAAATATGTCTCTCTGAGCTTCTTCTTCCAATTACAATTAACTTATGTTTTTCTCCACTAGGATGAAGTGCATTGCTGCACTGCCCCAGGGCAAAAGATGTAGCCTGTAACCGAGAATCATACTTGTGTCTTATCCTACCACACTTGGAAAAAACAAATCATTACACAAGGGAGCTTAATCCCTCAGATGATCTTTTTACCTGAGTGGGGGAATAAATGGAATACCTTAGATTCATTAGCATTAAGAACAAGCATAACCACATCATTATGGTCTCTTAAATTAATCTGTGTACTGAGCCCAACAACATTAAACCTCTTGTCTTGATTAAGACATATCAAGAGAAGGAAAACCCTTTTTTGTTCCTCATAATTTATTTCTGTGTTAGCTTCTACAATTTTCTAATTTATATAACTTTTCATATAAGTCTCCCCATTATCTTGGGCTGTTGTGTAAACTGTTACACTCTGGCATGTGGTTGAAACATTGCTTTATTTTTATTCTTGTTTTGCAGTATTGATAGATTAATTGAAAGAAGTTTAATTCCAGACAATGGGTCTTGTGTGTTTAGAAGATACCAAGGTCAATGGTCATGTTTTTTTCCTTTTTCTTTTTTGGGGGTGATATCCACCACAGTGAGATAAGTGCTTAAGCTTCCAGTTAGAGCATCCAGTTTGAGCATCAACAGAAATGTCTGCGCAGTGGTTTCAAAGCATCTTATTTCTCTGGATGAATCCTTTGTATAATACCATTCATCATCCATTCAAATAAAGATAGAAGAAATTGCTTTTGTTTGTACAATTAGAATTCTATAAAATCTACACATAAAAATCATGGATAGAACTATGTGATAGACTCAGATGCTGACTTCTGAAGACATTATGTCTTACAAGTAGAATAGGTTACAGTGTGAAGCAAGGTTTTCTTTTCATGGTTAGCACTCTTGAGAAGATTAGCATAATATAGCCTGTTTTTGCGTGCTATATTTAGATTTTTAGAAGAGAATAGCGGAGGAAGAAAACCATAACAACAAAGACAATGAGTTTGGCATTTGCAAATCAAGTGTTCATAAAATCAACTGAACTTTGCAATTTTCCATATGTGCCACAAAAAGTTTAACTTCAAGAAAACTTGAAATAAAGTTAGATTTACGATTGCTAAAAAGTGGAATGGACTTGATAAAGTTACTGAAATTAATTAATGAAAATAACTGATATGCCTGGTAGATTATTTGGCCAGATTTAATTTCATATAATGAGACATAATTTAACCAGGCACTGGAATGGTTTGATTTTAATAGTTTGTTCTTCTTCAAAAAGCAGTCCCTGTAGACTTTTATTTAATCATATTATATAAATATATATTTTTTAATATTTATGAAAAAGCAGCATGTTTTTAGAGTGTAATAAGCCTTGCATACTAAATATAGTTGTGCTAAATTTCCAAAATAGGTTGTATATAGCATACATGTGGCTGTATTTGGAAATTTTCACTTGAATTGTCTGAAGAAATCTGAGTATTTTCACCACACAGTATTGTGAAAATTGACACCAAGTGTTATCAGAGGTGTTACTACCCAGGCCTGAAACCACAACTGAATTTGCAGATTTAAATATGTGCACATTTCTCAACTACTACAATAGTAGCATAGCATGTGGAGACAACTTTATTCTTAGACATCCACCAGGTCCTTGAGAATTTTCCAGTTCAAGCTTAGAGCTAGTCAAAAATTTTCTAGAGGAAAATAAGGATTCAATACAACTAGGTTTTCACAGGAAAATTATGCTAGCATTTCTGATAGGAAAATACTGAAGCTTAGTTTATACTTTATGATGATGATATTGTTGAAAGAAAACGTAACAGCTAAAAATTTCAAATATTTATTTTATGTGCTAGGTATATATATATTTATACTTATGTAAAGTTATGTATATAAACATTTAGAACAGTATACGTGTTGTTACCGTTCTCGTTCTTACCGAGGAGGCACGGGGCCTTCTCCCCAGGCCCCGGACCATCACCACACAGACACCAATATGAGGAGTGGCAAAATGGCGTTTAATGAAGCGTGTCCTACTCTATTATAATGCTGTAAAGCCCCGCCTTCTTTTCCGGCAGCAGTGCTCCGCCCGTTACGACCTTCCCATGTTCCGCCCCGCAGTGCCTCCCT
>NW_020449196.1:4628500-4663482 GCF_003343035.1 Apteryx rowi | reverse complement strand
TTTCCCACAAGCTTTTCCCAGGAGAAGTCAAGGCCTCCTGCAGTTGTCCTTGCCTAGCTTCCCCTTTCCTGTTCACAGCGATCACCTTCTAGGTCCTCGGGGGTCCTCAGAAAGCCCACAACTTCCACAAGATCCTCAAGTTCTAGTCAGAGCCCAACCACTGCTGCGCAAACTGCTGCGTCTGTTCGCTGCCTCTGTTAGCTGCGCTCAAACCTCCTGAAGTCCAACCATGCATCAACAGTTGGACATGAGGAGGCCACCACGATAATTTTGAGCTACCAGAACTAGGCTGGAGACTGCTAAAAGCAAAACCTCAAGCCTTCTCTCTCTGAGTGGACAGCCTTCTCCTGCCCCACACACGCACTCACAGGCATGCGTGTACATAACGGCAACGCCATCCAGCAGCCACTGGTTGAAAGACAAACCATGGACCCATTTCTGTCCATGACCAAATAGAGGTTTCTGAGGGTAAGGATTCAAGTCCTGGTGGCATTCAGCCCTAGCTAACAGGCTCACAGACTAGCCATGCCTACTCAGTGTGGTACACTTTTTTTTCTTTTTTTAAATATGTGAACTTCCACTGATGTGTGTCACTGATCTTCAGATTAAAGTTTCCCAAGTACACATTGACATGATAGACTATAAATCTATCGTGTAAATAATCATCAGATTAACGGTCTCTAATAGTATATAATTAAGACGTCAGACAGGCTACAAGCCAGTTGTTATCAACTACACTCAGCAATACACGGATTATGAGAAAGCCTTATACCACTTTCATTACTGGTATCAGGGAAGCAGAAGAACTGCTAAAAGGAGAAATAAAAACATATGCATAGCAAAATGAAAATACTTTAACATGTACAGTTTAACTGGAGAGATACAGAAGGTTCTTTCAGGCATGAAATTAAGGTACATGTCAAATTTTGTATTTGTTTTTGCTAGAGTTTTAGTTACATCAGCAAGGATTGTTTCAGTTTTCCTTGTATTGTTACAATGCTATAATCCCTCTTGAGTGAATACAGCTGAACTGGCAGGAGGTGCCTCACCGATAACACAAATTCTGTACAAGAATAGAAACACATATCTAATTATATGAATTTTACAGCAGTGTCAGCTATGGTCAAATTAAAGCTTCCATTAGTATAGTTATCTGCGTAAAAGCCACAGTGGGCATAAAAGTTATAAATGCAAATGAAAACCAACCATCAGTACTATTTATATTGCACATCAGAGCATCACCAAACTGCTTGGAGATCGTTTGAACACTGTGCTTCTGTAACTTTGGGGCAGTTTCATCTGAATAAGTGTTAAAAACAGATGTAGTTTTTTAAATATGAATTTATAATCTTTTATTTTTAAGAAACATTACTATTAGGCACAAGCCTCCAATTAAAAATCAATCTGTTATGGAGTCGTTACCAGCTTACTGACAAAAATTCTTCTTTAAAATACATAGAGAAGTAAAAAAAAAAAAAAAAAAGAAATATCTTTCAGCTTCTTCAATGAAAAAAATTATGACAGTTGTCAAGCTATCCCGACCTGACTATTGCAGTGCAGAACAGCAGCACTGGAGCTTGCTTGTTTGTGCAAGGGGCATTCACACAAGCCAACCCTGAGACAGGCTCCCATCCCAAACCGCTGTCCAGAGGAGCTACCCTCCCTCGCTCTCCAGTGACGAGAAAGGGAACTTGGGGAGGCAAACTAGTTATCTTTCCTGGGGAGATGAGATGCCATTGCCAACAGAAGGAACCAAGGTGAGTAAATAAGGTCTGTCCGGCTAAGAGAGGTGACAGATTTTGTATGGCATGAATATCTCTCAAAGCTCAGAAGTGGAAATATGCTCAAAAGAATGAAGAAGCTACCAGACACATTTTAAGTCGGGAATCCTAAGGTGCAGAAACGCATGATGTTCCTTCAGGCAGTTGCAGAGAAGGATCTGCACGAAAACAAGAAAATATCTCAAGCATCTCCACATTATGCAGGCATACATTCTTTTACTATGGGAATATTCCCAAGTGGACAGACAGAACACCTCCCATTGATGCTGATGGGATCTGCTTGATTAACGTTCCACAACCCAGGTGGGGAACATACCCTGTAGTAATTTCATCTCTAAGAAAAGAGGAAGAGCTATAACCCAGTGACTTTTTGGAAGAGGCATCACTGCCATGCAATGACTCAGCATAGTACGGAGTGCAAAGTTACTTGAGGAAGCACATTTCTAGAATACAAACATTGATTACAATACCTTAAAACCTAAAATCCAAATAACATCACTTTTACATTTGTTATTCATTCTGCCAGACAACTTGCACCCTTCACGCATGATTTAAAGCTGGTTTTGTCCAGCACAAGGATCAGAAGATCCAGCAATGAAACCCTTGCTCTGAACTCCCCGCAGATGCTATGTGCAGGTATCGGGCACAGCAGCTACCAGCGTAAGCAGGCTGGCAACACAGACAGCAACCTGCTTCCAGCTTCCTAGACTCAAAGTACTTTGGCTTTCACCTTTGTAAACAAATCCCTTTTTATTTTATTATGTGAGTAGTTCAGTCAGGCATATGGCTGTTGGCAGATACGTATCACTGAACAAGACGACCAGCTTGGATTTATTTATTTTTTTGTAAACATAGTTTCTTCATTTTATATGTCATTATCTTTTTAATCCATTAAGAAAAGCCATGTGCAAACCCTTATGCTGTAAAGAGATTCCAAAAAACATATGGGAGCTGCGACAGAAAAGTTAGTATAAGATGGAAGTAAAGTGTTTTATTTTTGCTCAAAGGGACCTGGAAATGCTGATCTTATGATGGTGCTGAACAAGGCCCTCTTCCAGTCATGGAAAAGTGTGAGCAAAGAAAAAGAAAATTTTCAAAAAAAGAAATTTTCAAAAGTAAATGATATGCAGGAGGACCTGACAGCTCATTAATAGCGAGACTCCAGCAAAGCTGTATTTGTTTAAACACACCCAGATCTCAGCCTCATGGCGTTGAACACGCTTCCTGGGTTCTCTGCAACTGCACTTGTTCCCAGAAGTTACAATAAAAAAAAGCAACAACAACAACCTGCYGCATACAAAGAAGCCCTAAAAAGTTACCAGAAGGAGACAGTCTGGTTTGGCACTGCACACCAATCTGTGGCAGCTGATGCAAAAAGGGACT
Source organism: Apteryx rowi (assembly GCF_003343035.1). Classification (NCBI taxonomy): domain Eukaryota; kingdom Metazoa; phylum Chordata; class Aves; order Apterygiformes; family Apterygidae; genus Apteryx; species Apteryx rowi. Next base: position 4,660,318 of record NW_020449196.1, on the reverse strand, counting down.
AGACCCCATGTAGAAGTGGCTAAGGCTATTTGGAGAGGTTCAGAGATGTAGTAGGATCACTGTAGAGAAGGGCCTGAGGTGCAATCGCAGAACTTGAAACAGATTTAGGAGTATCCTCCTAATAAACGCATATGAGGAGGAGTGTATTCCACAGCACTGCAAAAGTTACTAAGAAAATGGAAAAATAAGAGGGAAAAAAATATCAAGCTGCTTTTCAGCTGCTCCCTCAAATAAAATAAGATCCTAAATCAAACTGTAATGGAGTCCCTGTTTGAACCAAAAAGAATGAAGCAATAAACGTTTGTTAGAGACCTGTTATCCACCATTTTATTCTTTATTTTTCTTGTGAGTTACTTTAAGCTTCAATACAACGATCAGCATTAAGAAGTCAGCATTTGCTGCTGTCACCTCAGAGAGGGAGGAAAGATACAATCGTGTATATGCAAAATAGGTAAGAACTCTGATAACAATACTTTGCCTGTAGGCAAAAATTGACTTTTTAAATGGCAATCACTGTCATAATGTTAGCCTAAGACCCACCCTTGTAGGATTTTCCTCTACTTAGTAAAAACAAGTTACACAATGGAAGGAAAGATAAAGAATTTGGGTACCTATAATGACAAGATGGGGACCATTTTAAAGGGAAGGGGGGAAACAAAATCATAAAATAAAAATAAAAGGTCAATCTGATTAAACGATTAATACCTTTGCTATAGAGAGATGGAGAGGAGTGAAATGGTACTTCTGTAGCCGTACAGTCAATAAGCAGCACAACCAAGATCTGTTCCCCAAAGCCCCAACTGCCAGCTCCCCAGTGCCAACCAGTACGCAACACTCCTTTCCTTACTGCGTAGAGACTCCTTGTCTCCCCATTACACAAAAATCCTTGCACGCATAACACATCATTTGGGAAAAACTGCCTAAATGGCACAGGTCTCAAAGTAGAAATCTGAGTGACTTGGGGCAGACCATGCCTAGCCTTTTACATTTCTATTCCTTGCGATTAATAACAGGAAATCTATTAGTGCATGAGAGAAAGTGTGAAAACAGGACTCTCTTTCTAATTGCACTAGAAGCTCATRAGGCCCCCAAAATTCATCCGGTGCAACTCATACACCTGCATCCCTCGGCAGGGCAAGGGGAATGAGGCCGAGGCCGCCTGGGTCTGTGCTCAAAAGCCCTCTCCACCCATCACCCGAACTGTACTCAATGGTCGTGATGCACATCCAGGGAAGCCATGTGCAGGAAGCGTGGCATGCACAACAGTTGCATCTTTGCAGCTAGATGAGCATCAATTATGCATTGTGTCAAAAAATGAAACACTAGAGCATGGAGCAACCGATTCAAACAAGCAGCATGAGCAAACCAAAAGCCAAAAAAATGAAAAATATGTCCAAAATTGTCACGTACTACTTGGCAACTTTTCACATGACACTGTTGACCGTCTTTCATTGTGAAGATCTCAAATACTTGGGAAGAGATTACAGAAACATTCAGAGATACAGTATTTGTATTTTGAATGTTAATTTGACACAAAGGAGTGTGCATGAGGGAATGTTTATAATCAGCACTCCAATAAACTCACAAATGACTCTAGTATTTTATAAGCTTGTTAGAAACAAATCACTCCCTTAGCTTATATTTACTTACTGATGAATCATAAAAGGCCTCAATACACAAAGAGTAAATTCAAAAATGTTTTCCTCCTGTTTTATCTTCTATGACAATACTGAAACCCTCTCGTTTAGACTATGAATCTCAGCCATGCACCTCATGGTTTTATGCCTAAATGTACATTTCCCTGTAACAGTACAGGTAATTTTGCATCACAGTTCCGCCCCCCAAACCCACTGTAAAATAGTTGCCCTGATCTAGAGCTCAGCTGAACTAGTTCAAGTTGCCTCCTGTCCTTATGTTGCCTGGAGAGGTGTCTATGGGAGCAAATCCAATTGTGCTAATTTACATAATGATGAAGCTCTCATCTGAGTAGTCAGTCTTAGGAGGAATAGGAGAAAATATTCACCGCCTTCTAAATAAATGTAAAAGAAAGCAAAGTAAAATGCACAAAAAGAGATTCTGCAATACATTTACAAGCGTGCGCAGGTCCTGAACAACTGTATGAGCTGAAAAATACATCAATTCCTTCAATTGGTTTTCAAAGGCACAAGCGAGGTGTCGATATAGGCCTCTATTACCATCAAAATATCCTTCGCATTCTGTCTGTGCAACAGACCAATAATTGACCACAGCTGAAAACCCTTTAGCCTGTTTAAAAACACTATGATGCTTTAATGCAATACAAGTCATGCTTCAGTGGACAATATAACACCTACACCTTCCAAATGCTATTAGTTATACACCAGCTCAAACCAATAACGCTCTGGTTGCAAGCACAGGAGACCGGTGCTAGACATCTACTTCTGGCAGTAACTGCACTGCATTACCAAAGTGTGACATGATAGCTGGATTTTGGAAGTAATTGCTTCATAGGTCGGCATACCGTATTCATAACCAGCAAGCAACACAAATGGAGGGAAACAAAAGTTGGCAGAACAATGCCTCGTTTTTCTAATGTAACTAAGTGCTGCATGCAGTAATGGGAGTGGTGGGAATACTCAGCTTTATGCTCTTATTTACCGGATAGAAAGAATATTGGGTTATTCTAACGCACATTTTTACTTAATGTACAGTTAAGCATTACACAAACACTTTATTGTGGTCTGTAAAGATGATCTATTTACAGTAGCTGAAAAATCATGCACCGCGTTCAAGCCCAAGTGCTTGCAGTAGACAGACAAATGCATGGCAACTTTGCACATGTAAACGTAACATAGACTTTGATTCTTGATGGCCTGATTGCTTCACGCACAGATATCAAATGCACCTACATGGCCCTTGAGAGACAAGCCAAGCGCCACCATGGACGTGGCTGGCTGGACCCATGTCAGCATTGTGCTAAGATGGTGCCGTGGCCAACCGAATAAACACGGCCGGGGGCACCAGCACCCCCACACCGGGTAGGGGAGGCATGAGAGGGAACTGGGAGCTCCCACGCGCCAGCCCCAGCCCAGGCCGCTCACCCCCATCCTGCACTAGGAGACTATGGGCGAACGCAAGGTTTGAAGGAAGGCAGAGATAAGGCTCATAAAAATGCCCTTCAGAGATTGAATCTCTATAAAAGAAGGCAGGTTCTTGTAAGATTTTGCAGCAGTTTCTGTAACCTGTCCTGTACAGCGACTGGCCTGGCGGTACCAGCAGGATGCCGTGAATCACCCTCGCTGCTGCGGAGCATGGCTGTATCAGCAAGGGCTGCCTGAACTCGGGCAGCCTCGTGCTATTATTAAGCATCATTCAGACATGTATCGAGCTGAGCTGATGAATCATTACAAACATATATTCCTTACAGTTAAGGACTCACATTTCCGGAGTGCATTATAAGATGCTTTTATTTCTAGAATTTTTAATGGCAGTTACAAGAATAATACTATTTTTAACCTGTGCACAAGCCACAAAGCATTAGTATAAGAATTTACTAAGAGGTGCAAAGTTGACAACTGGTGCACTTTCAAAATCTGCTTATGCTGAAAAATAAGACTCAGGGCCTCAGCGCCACTGTCACGGGCTTCTGTGAACCTCTGAAGGCCGCAGTGACAGGGACACCTCCAGCACCGCCGAACGGAAACAGTAGGGCCCTTCGGCTCACTTGGCCACCCAGTTTCACTAACTGTTGCGGAAGCGGAGCTGGGGCATCCCTGAAGCAGAGCCCTCCCTGCTCCTGATCACAGAGGGAGCAGAACGAGCACGCGGATCGTGCTGTGCTGCTAGGGAGGGGTTCGAAGAAGGAAGCCGAGGACACAGGAAGGTGCGGGAGCTACCTGGCATGACACTGTTGACTGACCTTCTCCATGCTTGCAAATCACTCCCATGCAAAAGGGCCTTTGCTGCAGGCTTCCCGTTGTTAAAAATAATGCAATACATCCACCATCAGAGCCACTGGGCACAGCTCTCGGGAAGGCCTGCCTTTGAAAAGCAATGCCCGCGTCAGAGCCTGCGAAAGCACAGAGTGGCAGCAGGGTTTGCAGCCTGCACCCCTGCGTCTCCCCCAGCCTCGTGCCTGGGGCCGGGGCGGCTCGCTCAGCTCCGGCTCTCCGTACGGCCGGAGGCGCGCGGGGTACACACGCACGCTCGGAGCTGGAGAAGTCCTTAAAACATTCAAAGAGCAGCACTTCAGCCCAGAGAGAGAACTGCAGACTTGTCTCAAACCACTTCAATAAACAACAACTTCTTTAAACGGGCAGCAGGAAAAAACATAGTTTCTCAGAGAGGAAGAAAGCGACTGTGACAGAATGTGGCCATTTGAAACGCTAATAACAGGAAACAAACAGCTAAAGGAAAACATGCACAGGCCATGTCAGCAACACGCAGACAAGACACGGCGGTGGTTGCGGAGGCGCCCGCGTGCTATTCTGCCTGGAGTCACGGGGAACTGAGCCTTGGCAGTGGCGCCAGACCTGCGCGCTGCAATCCCGCCTGTGACCCTGTTACAACCGAAACGTGGACGTGAAAGTGAAAGAAGTCACATCATGAAGGGAATAAAAAAACAAACTTTCAGGTGGGGAAGGGGCACGATCGTCTAAATGACAGGGTACAAATAAAGTACAGTGCTCTTATAATTCACCAAAGCTCTCCTAAGGATGGGTATCTCCAGCATTCTTTTGGGATATCCATTTATTTTTGACAGCTTCTACAGAGAAATGGAGCTCCTTAAAAAACTGTGAAACAATAACATTTCTGCTATTCTTTTTCAATAAATACATGAAAATTCTGCAGGCCAGTTTGGAAAATCTGCTCATTTTGTAGAAGCACTAAGTAATAAGTAAAGGTAAGTTATGACTGTGTATTAATGAAACATAGGCGTCTTTTTTGTGTGTCATCAAGTTTCGTGATCAGATTAGAAGCAGTAGCTAGTTTTAGGACAAATCACAGAAGAGGAAAAATGTCTATTGCATCAAGATTTTATACCAAATATTTCTGCCAAGAGTGTCTGTACCAGAAGTTACTGCCTCAAAGGATATTTTAGTTTCACACATTGAATTATTTGCTGTGCTGCACCAGACGTAAATGGAATGGGTTCACCTGTGCTTGGCAGCCACCAAGATCAAGCAACAACTGAAGCATCTCATCATTTTTGTTTAACAGCGGAGTCACGTGGGTAATTAATACACAGACAATTGAGCACCCGTAGTATCATTCCTTTCTCAGAAACCCAGAACTTCTGCACAAACAGCATAAAACCTTGCTCCTGTCCTCCCACACCTCTCCTGCCTGCCTTTAGCTAAAACAAGTGTACTGGGCAGTGGTACACTTGCTGTAGTAAAGTACACAAAACGTACACGCACTTGGTGAAGGACACCTCGCGCGCGAAGCAGAAGGCGGCACAGAGCGGCCCTTGCTGCTCACCCTTCCCTCGCTCACCGGAGGGGGGGATGCGCTGCCTGGGACAGCGTAAGGGCTGCTACATGGGCTTACACCTATGCCAACTTTTCAGTGGTCTCTAGTATTTTTTGGCCTCTGGTAGGATGAACACGTTGCACCCTTTTCCTGTAACACCCTTCAAGGCCTGGGCCCTCCATATCCCATTCACACTCTCCATGGAAACTTGGAAATGATGGATGTGAATCCTGCTCGCTGCCCAGCACCCTCCTGGATTACACATTTGCCAGGTTCCTTTATTCCTCCCCCTTTCTCCAGGGAGCAGGCGGCTTTGGCTCTGCGGGTGCTCGGCCAAGGTGGCCCGTCGGAGCTGTGTCAGCTCTGGGCAGCAGGACCGTGGCCATTGTTTGGGAACAATGCACTTTGAACACTGTTTATTTCCAGGAATAAAAACAAAACAAAACAATCCTCCAACAGCTGGCAGGACACGCAGAGCCTGGGCCGGGGTAACTCCGAAGCGCTGCTCCTCTCCTTCCGAACAAGGCATGCTTTTGTCAGGAAGGAAGCTGGATCAGCTCCTTTCAGTCATTACCAATTCTAAGTTTAAATCAGATGCCTGGGGCACGAATGGTGGAAATCCCATGACTTCCTAACAGACTGGTTTTGATGGACCCTAGTAGTGCCAACAGCACCGTTACGTGCTAGGGCCTGCACCGAAAAAATCGGAGAATCCCAGCCACATCTTTGGGACTTAGACAAAAGTGATGTGAAAAGCAATTTGAAAAACAACTCAAAATCTGCAACAACATTTAGACTGTTATTTGGCAGGTGTTAAAAAACAACAACAACAACAACACAACATTAGCGTATTCCAGTTAGACACAGGCAAAGTCAGAGGAAGAATTTCCCCTCACAATCCTTGCATTGCAGTTCATTTATTTTCCTAGTATGTTTTCATTTACCGTGCTTGGGATTAGCCTTGCACGCTCACGGGTGCCCCGCCAGCGTGGCACGGCTTTTTGTCAGCAGGGATTTTCAGCAGCAGGCAGTATGGACGCTAATAGCTCTAGCAGGCCATGCATCTGCATGTCAGACATCTGAAACAATATTTGAGCCCAGGTGTTGCGTCTCTAATTATTACAGGGTCTTTACCACACACTCACATGCACAGAGTTTAAATAGCAGGTGAGGATGTTTAAGTATTTTATTGTACCATTTGGTTTCCTTTTGCTTTTCAAAACAAAGGATATATTAATCAATAAATATTTTTTTAAAAATTAATTATCACCATCATCAAGTAAAACTCCCTGGTGCCTAGCTCTCTAACGCCTGCCCGTGTCATCTTCAATTCCAGTGAAGAATCTGTCATCTACGCACTGTCCTCATGTTTTGGAACCTTAAAATACTATTAAAATCAATTCAATTGGTGTCAAAAGCTCTCATTCTTTTTGCACCCACCAGTACAGCTGTAGCATTCATCAGATTTTTACCACCAGGATTAATGTTATAAAATGTCACTTGCTACAGTAAAATTTATCAACATTATTATATACCATAGAAACTGCCACCACAGACAAATGCACTACATTAAAATTTTGTCTAGAGCTCCCTAGAGGAAACATTTGCTGCAATTTGTATAACAGTTTATATATTTATGCTATTTAATGGTACAAAGCAATAATTATGACTTCATTCACTGATAAGCAACAGCATTATATAAATCAGATGCGGATTTAGAACATGCCAGCTTTGTCACTGGCCTACTACTTGTAAATTATGTTGCTGTTAAAAAAAAAAAAAATCTAAGCAAATATGAGTTAGCAGCAGGAAGCTAATAATGTGCCTCCAGCTGTTCCAGTTAACCTGCAAATGTGGCCATCTGCACCTCAGGAGAAAAAGAAAAGGAGAGATAGAGGGAGGGAGGAAAAGGAGAGAGAGGAGAGAAGCTACCGCCAATGCCAGCACAAAGCCTAGGCCCAGAGCAGTAGGAATGACCTTGCTCCTTATGACCAGACAAGCACATATTTAAAATCAGAAAAGTTACTAAAGAATAAAGGACCTTTTCTCCCCTAGACCCACCGAAAAAAAAAAAAAATCTTTTCCACTGCCTTTTTTCTAGAACAGGCTGTCTTTCACCTCTGGGGTTATTATTTACTGCATTGCAGGTTTGTCCAATGAGCAGGTTTTCCTTACAACTTCTGCCTTTCATTTCTACTTTTTAACACCTCTTCACAGACCCACCTTGTATTATTAAAAAAAAAATATAGTGCTTATTGTAATAGATTTATTCCTGCTTCAGACGATTTAAAATGGATCTGCAGGGCACAAAGACTGAACTATCAAACAAGGCCAAAACTCTCAGATAGAAAGTCACAGATCTTCCCGTGAACAGCCGCTTTAGTCCTCGCTTTGGATTCATGGGGCTGAGGTGTTCCTAGGACRTGTGAGTAGTGCTCACTCAAAGACCATTGTGCAAGAGACTTCTGTGAAATCTGGGTCATAAGGAACTGTCACAAAATATTCCCTTTGACATTTATCCAAATACTGAAGACACAGTGGCTAAAAGTGCATCTCCTGTACCAAGTTACACTTTGGTAATTTGACAGCTGTTTATTACTCAAAATTCCCTGAGATTCTTGTTCCTAAGTGCTCCCAACACCCCATCCCAGCCTTGAAAAGGACAGGGAGGACCTCAAAGGGCCTCAAGGGATTTTTTTTTTTTTTTTAAGGTCAGATTCTGTAAAACAATGAACTTAACTCCTACGAAGGGTTACAAAATCAGAGGGGTCAGCATCCCTTGCTGGAGTAGCTGAACACCTCACCTCCTGCCCTGCTCAGCAGGGCCCCCATACTGCAAATCCCCTGAGGTAGCCCCAAGAAAGTCGTCTTCTGACACAGGCTAATGAAGTAGCAGTCAGTCTTGCGATGCTTAAACAGACTCAGGATTATAAATCATTTTTAAGTAAAAAAATTTATCTTACTTCTTTCAAAAGAAAGCAGTCCAGTTCTTTTATTTCTCTCCTCATTTTAGGTGCATATCTACTTTCAACAGTCCAAGTGTCATAATTTTATCTTAAAACATTGAAAGTTGCCCAATATGCTGAATCTTCTAGACCTCAAACTTGCAGATAGACAGTGTGACCACCAGAGCAGAGCATATCACAGTAATAAAGCATATGGGGTCTACAGATGAAAAGCGTTGTATGGAGCCAACAAGATTTTTCACCAAAGAAAATGATTTATCTTCATGCCAATTTGTGCAACTATAATTCATTCCGATGGTAACCCCATTTACAGGGATTTATAACTCACTTGAAAGATTAACTGGCATACATCATTTCTAAGGAATAAAACCACGTTTTTCTTGGGAACACCAAATTTGCTTTAAACTGATGAGCTGTGATACTGTTAGGGTATGTGTTTGTTTTTAAAGTTTCCTTTAATGATTTTCTCTATTTAACGGAGTTTTGTGACCCACTGTTGTATAATGTTGACGAGTTCATGGTATTCTCAAGTGAAGTAACCTCAACTTGATGGTACATGCAAAGCAGTTACTGCACATTTTTTCCAAACATTTTCATTACAGTTTGGGGAGGTTGGTGTATATGAGAAAAACTGTGATTCGTGATAGGTTAAAAAACCAATAGTTTCAGGATGAGTCAGTAACTTGCCGTTATCTACCCTTTGAATTGTGTTAACCAATGCTAAGTGTCAGCAGTAAGATCAGTGAACAGTACTAGCCATCTCTCCCGGGGGAAATAATCATTTCAGGTACACCTGTAACTTAGCTGTCCTTTACAAGAATAATTTAATACAGAAATTGCCACATCTTTGAAAGCAGTTGGGGTAATGCTGAGCTTTCCCATACAGCACTGGAAACATCGATAACAAACAACGTACATGAACGCTGCAAGTGCTGATGAATAACTGCATTTACATGGGACATTTTCTGCACCATAGCACAGTTCCGGCGTTTAACCGAGTCCTGCTTAATTACACCAAACCCGAGTTTGGTCCATTGGTATCTCCAAGGGCAGATAACGAGGAAAGCTGCTAAATATTTACTTCAAAATAATACATATTCACATGCCCCTCAATCGCCATCAAGATGGGCGATTAATAACTCATGTTGCACAAATTGTGTCTGTGTATATGGTGTTACTCAGATGCTTCTGTTGACCAAGTTTTGAACACCACTCTCTGATGCAATGGCATGCATCTACTTTCTCTCCTTATCTGTTCACTGCTAAAAATAACACAAGAAAAGAGCAAGGCTCTATGTATATTCAAATGACCAGTAATCCTCATTTATAAAGAAACCCTTTCGTATTGCCTCAATGAGCTAGGAGGGTCATGTCAGATGTACTCTTCTGTGAGCATCAATAACATGAGAGAGAAGCAAAGGAAAAGGGGGATGAACAGCTATTTCCAAAACTACTGATAAAGGCATGGTAAAAATGCATTGCTCTAAGATCTAAAACTACATATTTAATCTATTTATTTTGTCAGAATACTTCTGTTCCCCTGCTAGTTCTTATGCAGGTGGTAGGTCTTTGGAGGTGTCTACCAGCACCTTCTCTGCCTCTTCTCTGCACATGGGAAATCTCTCTTTTACTTGTCGACTGGCATTCCTGAGGGTCCGTAGGGTCTCGCCATCGTGTGCCAAGGAACAGAACGACAACCGAAGTAAGCTTGAACTTAGCGAGAAAAAAGTTTGACTGGAAAAATTCAACTCCCAAAGAGACTCTATAAGAAGGTCAAAAGATGTGACCAAACGAAAGGCCCTCCAGTACCTCAACGAAACCACAAGTACTAAGACAATGCAGTTAAAACACACAGGTGAATAAATCAAACCATCTATCTGCACAGAACTGTACATGTCCACAAAGTATTTTTGTTGGGATATAGTTACAGGAAAAATACCTACAAGCTCACAAACAACACTATGACATTTTTGTTCTCTCCTTATTGATCTGAACAATTTGATCTGGAACTATTATGCAAGCAGTAGAAATGCAAAATGAATTTTTAATAGAACTGTGTGTGAAAGAGACAGAACAAAAGTTAATAAAATATGTTAAAGTGACTTCCATAACACTGGTTTATGTAGCTCTCCACAGAAGTAGGCACTCTAAACTACAACAGTTAATCCTGACAATTTACAGCACATCTTAACTCACTCCTGCTGTACCAAGGAATCATCTTTAAAGTGCAGGCGATCTTACAATCATAGATGAACTACAACACTTAAGTACAATGAGATAAGTTTCATGGTGTCAGTACTAATTTTGAGCCTTGACTTTGATTTTCCCTGCCTTGGTGGGTTCCGCTCAGACCCTCAGTGTTACTCTAATATAGCTTTTTTGTGGTTTTAATATGAATATTGTGTCAAAGATCTGAGATATTAAGAATGACAATACATTATTATTGCAGCAGGGAAATCTCCAGAGTCCTAGAGGCAGGATTTCGAAAACCACAGTCAAAAATCAATGGTAATCCACAAGAATTCATAAAGGAAACATGTCAGGTAGCATCTTTGAAGAGAAATTTTAAATTTTATTTTAAGCAGACCGGACAAATACAAGTCATTTAAAAGACAAAGAAGGAGGAGCACCTGCCGCTGCATCAGGGGCTGCGGGCAGGAGCCCTTCGCGCCCCCGCCAGGCGCCCCCCGCCTCCGCGGTGTCACCATGGGACCCAGCACCCGTGCGGCCGGGCGCGTGGGCAGCGGGGACGCAGCGCGGCCGCAAGGGGAGGCTGCCCGCCTCCCTCGGCACCGCGCACAGCCCGCAAGGACAGGATGCCTCCCTCGAAACTAGCTATGTCCTATGGAAAGTAGGAAAAAACTACACTTCCTGGTAATAAATGTGATAATGAGAAGAAAACACTAAGAACTGCACATGCTCTCCTTGGAGGAATTCAAAGTCAGACAGCTGTTTGCAAGGTAGCACCACTTATTCTAGCTTGGATTGGATTTACATAACCAAAGATATCCACAGAGTTAATTAACTAAACATTTCATTTGTATATGTCTAACTATGTATTAATATGGTGTTATTGAAGCATCCTAATCATCCTCCCAGGAAGATGCTTGCTTAACTAGCACAGGTAAGGGACGGTATCGCACACGGAAACACCCGCCAGGCAAAGGCAAGCGCACGGCGCTCGCCATCAGAAAGGCTGCCCCGGGACCAGACACATCAGTATGGAGCGCACAGCTTATTCCCTTCATTCAGGTCACTCGCACTTCCACTCAAAAGCGGTATTTGAAAGAAAAACCAAGTGGAAAGGTGCTCAAGATAAATGGCCTGGCTCTCTTAAGTAAGAATATGCAGCGGTGCTCAGACAGACCAGAAATATTTCTCTGGACCTCACTATTCACTACCAACTTGCACAACAGAAAAGCTGGGTTTGATGCACAAAACAGGTGAAGTTATAAGCAAAGCAAGCCCACAGTGTTTTGAGTCCATATCCAATGAAAGACATGAAGAGCTGGCCAAACGCTCCCAGCACCTTCCCACAACCATGCAGTCCCTGTGCCTTCCCACTGCTCCTCACAGCAGCCCCCAAAGTATCTGTTAGGATTTTGGAGGGGCAAAGGCCAYAGGGGCTGTACCTGTGGTGGTGGTGGTATAGGTATTCCGCTCCCACCCAGGAGACTCCAAAACTGCTTTTACAGGGGATTACATGGCGCTGCCGAGCTGGGCGACACAGGGCTCCACTGAACGGCCAAGGAGGAGCCGCATGCAATGGTGCGCCGCGAAGCCGTGCAGCGCTGAGAGAGGCCTCCGTCCGCAGCAATACCCCTGCCGCTGTCGGGGGAACGCCACGAGAAATTACAGCAGGCTTTGAGGGCAACCACTCGGCACCAGTTCCTGCACGTGGACTATTTATTATGCGTGTTATTTATTAATTTATGTAGATTAGCAGACTGCGTGACCAAAACCATGCTAGCAGCAACAAAAGGCATCCACGCCAGCAGCACAGCCTCGATCCAAAGTCCACTTCCGTCGCGGGAAGATTTTTCACCAATTTCAGAAAACTTTGGTTCATTCGGGCCATGAAGGCACTTGGAAGAGCTACTTTTAAAGGAGCAGTCACAGCAGAGATAGTCAAAATCTCCATCACAGCGGCTCTGTCACAGGTACCACAGGACAACAAATTCATTCAGAGAGCCCTACTGATACTAGATTTGTTAGATCTCAATTGCAGAATCCTCCAAAGTGCAATATCCAGTACTACAAAATCGTTTAAGCTTATATTCACCTTTCTACTGTATATATCAGGCCCAAACACAAAGGATCACTTCTCCATTTCCAGAGAAGAATTCTCTGCCATGTTCTGACATATAACACAAAATTCTATAAAAGCTTTTTCAAGGTTTTGTTTTCAAGAAAAAAAAAAAATTAACACCACCAACCCACTGACAGCTAAATTAGCATACTGAAACATAATGCTACTCATCTTGCTTCCCCCATACCCTGCACCTATTTATTCCCAAGACAGCAGCACCCACTTCAAGAATGATTTTTTTTCCCCCTCGTTTCATCAGGCCAAATTAGGAGTAACTTCACTAAAGCCAACAGTGCTACACTGATGAAAAAATTAATCAGCAGTGGACTCACACCCTGGGATTTTCTCAAAAATTTGAGAGTTCTGTTTAGTACTGAATTCTCAGTCTGCCCTAGTTAAACAAACGCAAGCTGGAAGGGCATTAAAAGGACAATAGATGTGCTAATATTTCCTAAATAAAGTTAAAAAAAATCTTGATAAAAGTAACATTTCTAATATATTCCAAAGCAAAAATTCTTTAGTTTAAATACTTTTTTTTTGCTGAATTGCCTGTTTTTCTCTCTCCGTTAGCTCTCACAGCCGAACTCCCAAACCTAAGACGCTCATTGTCAATAAGCGGTACAAATACATTTAAATAAAGGGGATCAGCAAAATTAGCTGCTTGCAGTTACTGCCTTATCCACAAGAGAGCACAGTAACCTGAGTACACACAGAGCCTTTTGTAAATGCCTAGTGTACGTACAGAGCGCTGTATAACTCAAAAATTATAATTAAAATGTCTTAGCTCCTGTATTTATAGTAACATTTAAACTACTGTGCTTTCTTGAAGTCAGAGTCATTTACTTGAGAACAGCACACTTTACGGTGAACAGATCTTTGAAACTATACCACGGGGATATGGCACAGCCACATGTAACTCAATATATGTCAACAGCTGTAAAAATATTGGTAGGAGAGGGAAGAAAAAGCCATGAGCACAGATCAAGTGCCCCGTCTCTCACATCTGACTGTTTTCAGATTCGCCCTCCCTCCTTTCCTCCCCGCCCCCCCCAAATAATTGGGCAATTTTGGTGCAAGCTGTCATAAAAGCCAGGGCTTCTTTGAGGTTGAATGATCAAAAAGGTTATAAATGAAAATGATTTCAATGTTGGAGGCCTAGCGAGTGACCAAGGCACTTTCTGTAGCAGAAGGGTTTGTTCTAATCTTACCCACTGCACGCTTTCGTCAGAGCATATTCCTAGGGAGTTCACAGCTCCCCAGGGCGAAGCTACAGTAAATTCTGCCTAATCCCCTCTGCATACAAATGAGCCCCTGGTAAGAGAAACTGCAGGGTCAGGCAGCTTATGCTCAGCGCTGAGTCTCCAGGTCTGCGCCTGCAGAAAAGCAAACAAAATGGCACGATATTTTCTTTCCTTTTTTTTTTTTTTTTCAACGGGACAAGGTTCCTGAAAAATAAAGGCTTACATCCTTAAATGCTGGACAGGCTAAGCAGAGAGGGAAACGAGCACCAAGGGAAAAGATCGCCTCTCGGCGTGTGTGCGCAGGCAGCGCAGTAAACAGACAATATCATCTGCTTAAAAAAATTAACGAATCGAAACTTTGACTTGATTATGGTGGGCTTACGCTAAAATTTAATGCAAAAGGAACATGGGCGCAAGATAAAATATTTATTAGCCTATTATAAAATAGCAAGATCTAATCCTGCATCTTCATTGGCTGGCAGCACCATATCAAGACACTACGGAGCATGGAGTCATTTATATTCATTCCCTGGCATTTCAAGCAAGTCTTTAAATGTTAAATTCTGCACCTATTACTGCTTTAAAAGTCTTAAGCATTGCTTAATGCATGATGTGATTAATTTTTCCAGCTGTGCATTATTTAATCACAAAGCATATTCTTTTTATAATTATTAACTCTTCATAATATGGGATACCTCTGTTTCACAGAAATTACTTTGAACTTTTTGGATATATGACACCAGCCATGATTGGAGCTGTTTGCACAGCCAGTAAGTACCCCACAGCACTGAGAAATGAAAGAGTTAGGGGTGCAAAATTGCCCCTTCTAGAGATGCTGAGCGCCCCGTGCTGCCAGTGATTTGGTGAGGGCCTGGGGCACTCAAGACCTTCTGGCACCCGATGCAAAGCTCACGGTGAGAGTCTCTCACAGCTTTTCGCTCTGTTGGACCTTGGAAACTCCCTTACATTTGGATATATACAAAGCCCAGCACGGCTGCACTCTGCAGCCATTTAAATTGAACTCAAAGATGCCATCCTGTGACATTGCGTGCAGTGTTTTTTTTATATGCAGTTTTCATGTATTTATGTATTCCCATGTCTTTCCAGTCAAGGTGTAGAATTTTTTTCAATTTTATAAATACTCTCAAATTTGGGTTTCTTAGAGATAAGTCTGCAAACTATAGAGACATTTGAATGCTCTAAAATTCAACCTTACAAATTCTGGCTTAGAATCCTTCTCAATTTGAAGCTTCATAAGCTTAAATCATTTTCTAACATTTTCTGTGCTGCAGATTGACTCATTTGAACCTTGTAAGCTCACCCGAAAACTTACTAGCTAATGCTTTGTACAGTCTGGTTCCAGTAGAAAAAAAAGAAGAAAAATCTAACCAACCAAACTCCAAATTTTGTTTTGGGAAGTGCTGCTGAACAGCGGATCCCGCAGAAGCCGTGTGCGCTGAGCCGGCGGCGGGCGGGCGGGCGAGCACAGGGGCACCGTGAAGCAGCACCTCTTCCCACCCACGTGCTCCGGCGCAGCAGGGCGGGAGCGCAGAAGAGGCAAACTCCCGGGCAAACACCCTCCCGCGCTCCAGGCCGGGCTCCCGCTCTCTCTCCCAGCACCCCACCAACTTGCCCCTGCCTTTCTTCTCGGCGGGAGGCCTCCTGGCCAGAAGCCGTGCTGCAGCAGGGCCCTCTGCAGCCAAAGAAAGGGAGTTTGGAGGCGGCAGCGCTCCCACGGACCCGCCACGAGACGAGCCAAAGCGTTCTGCGCTGCGCTCAGCCATAAGGAATCGCAGGCTATAAAAGGCACCGCCGCACTGAAGGGGGAAGCGTGCACCACTCCATGGAAAAAATAGTCTCCCATCGCAATCAGGAAACTGTGTTACAGGGATGACCTTCTGACACAAAGCACAAACCTATCAGTTTGCCACTTTTTACATGCTTCTGGTATTTATCTGTTCTGCACTCCCAACTCAGCTTTTAATTAGACAAACTCTCATGAAAGTCAACAAGAGTTTTGTCTGGGTTAAGACATAATTGGATCACAATTCCAGGGGCAACAAAGGATAAAATGTAGTTCTACGTGTTCTACACAGGCACCAAAAATGCAGCATTTCTGGAATTTTAAAATTAAACATTCCAGTGGGGGAAACCGAAGCAGYGGCTCCTTCGCCTTCCCGAGGAGGAAATCGTTCGCTCTGCCCGCTGCAAACCCAAAGGCACCGCTAACAGCGATGCACTGCAGCTACACACACGTGGCCCAGTGCCTGACCATGTGAGCTGGAAACAGATGAGCAGTTAAGCAATGGCATAACTGGATGCCACATCATTAATGAATTCAACATTAATATTGAAATACCACAGAAATGGCCCCACAAATAAGCTGAAATCAGTTTTATAACACATCTATAACACGTGCTCAAGCATAATTATATTTATAGGAGATGCTAATGCTAACATATGCAGCGTAAAGGAAGATTTGTTTCAACTCTATTTCTTACACAGGATAAGGACTGAATAATTAAATAGCCTAGAAGGCAATGTCAAAGCGTGGCAGCTTTAACCAGGAGTGTTCCACCACAAGGCTAAAAAAATACAGGCAGCGTGGCTATGGACTGGAAATCTGCAACATCAAACACTTTACATTACATGTTATATCTGTGCTTTATGAAAATGCACATATTTAAAATTCTGATAGAACAAATAAGGCTCCTAAGTGACCCGTATGGTGAATTTTCCTTTAAAAAGGAGGAAGAGGCTGAAAGCCAAGTTCTCGCTGTCGAATTCCTGGAAACAGTTTCCAACTATTCCAATCAAGCAGCTCTGTGGTTGGGCTGGGATTTCAAACTTGCCACAGTATGAAGTCCAGTTTGGGCTATATTCCCTTTCCTCTCTCAGCTTGATGAAGGCTTCCCCGCAAAATCAAAAGGCTTACTGTCAAGTTTTCGATTGGTCTGGGCTTCATGCTATCATATGTGTGGTGATGGCAAGGAATATGAATGCGGCTCTGGCTCCACCATGGGGCCTTGAGGTTTCGTCCAATTCATCCAGGGACCTTATGAAAGTAGAGCGGGTCTCTTTTCATGTATATTCCGACTGCTGAAATTCCCTAGATGCGCTGCAGTGTGCAAACGCGGTGTAAAAAAGAACAATAGCTTGAGAAAAACTGAGGCAAGTCTACTGAGTATGCTTAAGATAAACCAGCCGAGCTAATGTGAAAAAAACCTGACAGACATTCTTCTGCATTCGTAACTTAATGAAAATAAAACCTTTTAGAAGCAAAGGAAGCTTCTCCRTATTAGCAAACATAAAATTTTCATGTTGACTTATAAAGAACAATGAAGATCGCCAAATAGTAAATACATAATATTTAGCCCCTCATGTGTTCAAATGACATTAGATAGCTAGAAATACTCTGAATCTTCCAAAAAAATTTTTTTGTTTGTGCACCAATTCATTCACCTGTAACTATTTATGGTAGGAACAAGTTAACAGAAAACTAAAATCTCTTAGTGGTACAGATAGCAGTATACCATTCCTAAATTATAAGCAAACAATATACACGCCTGAAATCCACAAGAAATCAAACTATTACTTCAAATAACAGCTGTTAAAAAATAAACATTTTTGTTATGCACTTATTTTTTATTATTACTGATAATAAGGTACAATGCTCCTTTCTGGAAGAGCATCAGAACGGTACCTAACTTTATTTCTACAAACCGTGATATAATTCTGCATTTTAGGTATATA
This sequence comes from Apteryx rowi, assembly GCF_003343035.1. Classification (NCBI taxonomy): domain Eukaryota; kingdom Metazoa; phylum Chordata; class Aves; order Apterygiformes; family Apterygidae; genus Apteryx; species Apteryx rowi. The sequence goes on along the minus strand of NW_020449196.1, from coordinate 4,642,598 downwards.
CTGTATTTTAACTGCATTATGTATAACTTAATTTTACTATCAAGAAACTTTGCAATCCATGTATTTGTTGCAACTATATTTGCAAAGAACATACGTCACRTTAGCTTCCAAATCACAAGTAAAAATAATGTTGAAGAGATGTTTAGCTCTTTACAAGTCCTTTATACAATTTTTATGCCAACACTGGACTAACCCACAGACTTTGTTGTACAACCAGCTGGAAGTCTTGCTCTTCCAGGAGTTTTTCGATGGTTGGTAAAGGTGACTTATTTGACTTTACTATAGGCTAAACGCACACATGCACCCACTGTTCACCAAAGCAAGAGAATACTGAGTTATCACTTATGCCACATAGACTAGGAAATTCAATATATRTATTTCTTATTGGCCACTTTTAGGTAATTCATAGCAATAGCCAAGTGGAGTGCTTTCTCTTTGAGTTACTTTCTCTACACTTAAGGGATGATTACTGAATTTGCATTAGCTCTATTCTGCCACACAAGGAAAAAACATCAATATGAATAAATAATATTAAATAACTGGATACACATGTGCACACATGCAGGGTCCTGTAGAGGAGTATCAGCTCAGAAACGTGTCTATTATGAAAAGCCACATTAGAATGATTTTGCTTGTCAAACTTTAAATTCAAGGTCCCAAAGAAAGTTGCTCTTTCTGCTTTGACTGTTCTGGGAAGATCACCAATTTGGTCTGCCTACGCTTCAGGAACACCACAGCCTTTCACTGTACAAGTGATAAATGCAACCCTCTCACTTTACTATACCTTTCAACTCATTATGAACATTCACTAATATCTTAAGTTGTCCCTAATTTATATAAAAAACAGATTTACATATGCCAACATTAATGTTGGATGATGTTGGAAAATGTTGGATAGTTTTGGTCAAACAAGGAAAGCAGAACCAGGTGCTTGTGACATTAACCTGACCTGTTACTGCTCCTCATTCGTAGCTGAAGAAAGCAAGTTTCTTATTTTATAGGGGTCTTTCCCCAATGAACCTGAAGACAGAGACTGTTATTTCAGTAACCAAGTAATTACACAGAGCTGTTGCATTTTCAGTGGTGTCATGATAAATCCTTGTGGTACACTCTCCTTCCTACTATGATCCTTTCCTTTCTGCCGAGCTGGAAATTCATTATACACTATACATGAGAAGGAAAGCAAGAGGGCATACTTTCAAATTCATATAATACATTTCTGATAAGAAGTGACACACTGTAGCATCTGAACTCCAACAAATTATTCATACCACACACTATATACAGCCAAAAGTCAGTATTTTAAACAAATATTTTTGAATATTTTATTTTAAATAAGCCAGAGACAAATCTGGTTTTGGCACTTCTGGGTGATCCTGCAAGATGAACAGTCAGTTAACTGCAAGTGAGCAGAGACAGATCTGTTGCAACTGCACAGGCAAATTAGATGAAAAGTGGGTACAAATGTCCTCAGAAGCTAAAGTATGTCAATGTGACAATATAATTAATTCATATTTTTTGCTGAGTTTTTCATGAATGACCCTCTGCATTAAAAATTGAGGAGCCACTCAAAACCTGGCGTGTTTGAAGGACAAGAAGGCTGCTCTTGTTGTGGAAGTGAAGAAGCAACCAAAAGGTTCATTTATGGTATCAGCAGATGAGACACAGTCAAACAAATGCACTCTTGCCCAGAACTAACAGAGTTCAGGCTAACGGAGAACGCCAGCACGCAGTGCTGAACTCTGAATTATCATCCACAGCTGAAACCATAATGCTCAGCTTTTCCCAATTTGAAAGAGGTGGGTATATAAAGTACTAATTATGCTCGCCAGATTTCCTGAACTTGTCTTGCTAATGGGGACCTCCTCTCCCCCTGCAAAGAGGCACCAGGAATAGAGGACAGGCAATGCGGATTGCTGTTGTTATAAATACCCTTCCACTAACTGCAGGTTTATACGTGGATGCTCCCTAGAGTATCAACTACGCTTTAAGGTCAATATCAGCAAAAAGCTGTGTGACTGTGTGAGCTGATCGTCCCTTCTTACTCAGGTGTGCAATAGTTCAGGAATATTCACATCCTGTTTATTTTTCAGAGAGAGAAGCAAGGACAGAAGAAAAGGATTATTTCTGCAGTGGCCCTGATTAACAGTCTCGGGCTGGACATGCCCCTTCTTGGCCCTTGAACATTATCTCCCCACCTTTCCAAGCGCCAGCCTACTGAAGCTAACTCAACTCCTGCCCATATCTGATTAATAACCAGATGCCTTATTTTAAACTATAACTTTTCTTTAAGTTGCATCCTTTTCTTCAGTTTTCAGTTGGAAACTTGGCCTAAATGACAGCTGTGTAGGCCTCACCCCAGCTCGGCTCAGCGGGAGCTCTGATGTACTTCTTTCTGGGGCTGGGAGCTGCTTTTAATCTATCAGCACGACTCCACAGCTGCTGTAAACTAGCTGAAAATTGTCTGCATACACAGGGCTGAAAATTTTGTAACCCTTTTGGTGCAACTTGCATTTAGGGAGGAGCTCAGCAACGCGGCCACCAAGATCTCTCAAGAGTTAAAGACAAGCTGGAGACAGCAGTCTGCCAGGCTCAGAGGGCAAGCAGGAGACCTTGGAGCAGATCAGGAGTTTGCCTGAGTTCACAAGTTCAAACACTAATTTCCAGTAACCGTTTGAATGGATTTAGCCTTGTTACAAGTCTGGCAATAGGACTAGAAGTCAGGCAAATAAATATCCCTGCTTTACACTGAATGCCTTTAGCAATTAAAAACACCTCTATGTATTTTTAACAGCGATTTGCTTGTAGTTTGCTTGGCCTCTTATTTACAGTTTTTAAGAATCACAGTAAATATTGATTCTTCTTCCATGAAAGTAAACTGCAGAGGAATTACTTCACATATGCAAGACAAACTTCAAATACTCATAAAGTAAAATGCAACTGTGCAGAAGTGTTAAATCTGTTACTGCCATCAACAGAAACTACATGCAGTGCAGTAACTCGGCGTCATCTATTCCAGCGGGACTCAGAGAGGACGGATATGAAACTATTGCCAAATATTTACACTTCCAATTCTTACAAAATATCCTGCATCCCTAAGGGATTAAGCATAATCTCACATGTCAACAACCACCATCAACAAAAAACTAAGTATGGCCGCAACATCTTTTCACAAAACTTTTCTGTGGCTGCTGCTAAAAAGCCTATTGGTTATTCTGTTTTCAGTAAAGGGACAGCAAAGACCCTCGCCTGCTAGAAAAGGATGGCACTGCTGCTAGTGGGACCCCGCTGCCGTGTTTCCCCACTCCTGTGCGGAGCTCGCGCTCGGTAACGAGTTTGCAGTTTGCTTTGTGCGCCCATGCGCCTGCACAGCCACAAATCCCTGCCTGTAAAGCACAGCAGGGAGCACAGCCAAGCATCCAGCTCACCCAACAGTTTAATCCACTTGGGGCAAGAAGGCAGGATCACAGCAACCACCAGAAAGCAAAACGTGGACGTGGAGCTATTAGAAAAGTGAGCCCAGAGAACGCCATGGGTCCCACCAGTCGGGACCGGGCCTCTCTCCTACCTGCCCACAAGCATGTTCCCTTCGAATAAGCCAGGCCTGCAAGAGCTCGTGCTTTCCTGATATGCTGCAAGAGCATCCGCATGGAAGGGGTCATGCGTTCGTACAGAGAACAAGTAATTTCCTGGAGCTCCCATTCAGCCTGGGCCACCCATGCCGGACCCTACCCCGCTGAAGTTGGCAGGGCTATGGTGCTAACCCCCCTGTACCACAAGTTAAATATACCCACGGAATAATTTGCAAAGACCTTAAGTAATTCAAATTCATGGAGACCTTCACAGGCACATCTTCTAAGTGAAGAGCAGTCCCATGCTAATTTTCGACCTTTCAGCACTGGAGACGTACCTAAAAATAAAATAATAAAAACCACAACACCTATTCCAGCTTCTTAATAATTACTGTTCCCCCCCCCCAAAGAAAAAAAATCTGTTGCTATATATTTTAAACAGTTAAACACAGAACCACTGCAAGCTACAAAGCAGAAATCCAGAGGTTTGAACAACACTTGCTGCAGGATGCTCTGTAAGGAGCTCTCTTCATGGAGGGGACGTGCCACTGTCCCTGGGYGCCGTTTGCAGTCCCAATGGAAGCTCCATTGATTTTGGCAGCGTTATCCACCATGGAGTCTAGGGGCCCCCTTCTTTTGTACTGACTATGTGTTTTTTTGTATTTGCTAACTCCTTTTCTTCCTCACTCCGTGTGTTAATTGCCCTTCTCTGCTGAGGTCACTTGGGTTTGCCTTTGTGCCAAATCCTTTTGTTCCACTTGGTGGTCTATTTGGAGTGGTTGAACCTTTATACGTGACTTTAATTTATTGTATGATTTCATTGTGCAGTGCTTGCAGGCTGACCAATTGGCCCATTAGAAAGGTATTAAATTCTGTACAGTTATGTGTGCACGTACACAAACACACACCTCTTTCCTACAGTTTACTTCCTTCCATAGCCATCTGCAATGAGGCCAGGTCCCGTGTTCTGGAAGCTTTGCCTTAGCTCCTCCGTTTTAATGACTATAATCCACAAGGAGCAGTAAAAACAGCCAGCGCGGTGCCCAGGCCCCCAGCTGCCAAATGTACTCCGCACTCCAAGAAAAGGAGTAAGGAAGGTAACATTACCTGAAATTCACCTTTGTTACATATACTCAAAAAATCACCTAAGTGTTCACCAGCTTCTGAAAAGGGCCAGAAAAAACCCTGAAATCAAAGGCCAATTCCAAAATCTCAGATTCCTAGAAGAATTGATACAGCAGCAGCTGTATCTCTTTCATTTGAGTAATTATCATATAATTAAGTGCATGAATTACAAGAGAGCCAAGGCATTAAATTAAAATATTTAATGCTTGTAAATCTGAAAATGATTACTGTGCTGATGTGCAGCTACCGAGCAGTGAAGCTAATGGCAACATGACAGTACCACCAATCTCCTATTATTCTGCTCTAGCTTAGAAAAGGCATCAGAATTTTGGAAATCTTTTGCTGAGGAGGAAAATTACCTTTGATTCTTTAAACCTAACAACTGATTCTTAGAAACTGAACACCTTAAGTAGTGAAAGCAAAAAAGAAAAGGAGAATGAAATCTCCAAGCTAAAATGTAATGTTTTATCTTGCAGATGCATAGGGAGAGTTAGAAGTGGAAGTGTCTTGTTGAGAATCTTACAGAAAACTGAACAGAAGAGCCTTTCTCACCATTTTCTTTACAGTGGGTCATCTTTCATTACTCAGATTTAGCTTCACCCAAGCTCAGTCAGCAGCTTGCAGGACTGTGTTTTTAGCAATTCAAATAGAGTAGATAAGCAGAGATCGCTCCTTCTACTCAAGGCAGTCTCGTAATTAGACCACCTGACCGGAAGATATCCTTGACACTACAAAGTCTAGTTGAGATTTGGGGACAAGGTGTTTGCACTTCCCTGAAAAATATGTTACATTAAAATTCTTTCCTAAACAGCAACAGAGCCCATTCACATTTCCCAACATGCCAGCAATGTTTGCGTAAATTGCGTGGACACCACCCTAGCCCAGGAGATGCCCACGGGCCGTGCAGGAACTGTGCCTGTGCCAGATCCCCCGCAGGCCTCCAGGTGCCGAGAGCTTCATGAGCGTTTCTGGACTGAAGGCGTATGCTGCATGCATGGCGCCCTCCTACGTGCTGCCGCCGGGCCAGCCCCACAACGCTGAGCCAGACGCTCCGTGAGCCCAGGCTGCCCTGCACGGCTCAGGGCTGGACCATCCTCCCCCGCTAGGATGCAGACATGGCCCCCTAGAGCTCCAGGCCTGGGTGACTCCACACAACGTTTCAGCTCTCTTTTTATTTACACTGCTATTTAAAAAATTTGGAAAACAACCAAGAAATCCAATATATATATGGCTGGTATTTCACTGAAGAATCCATTCGTGTCAGAGAAACACAACTGCAGTGGAACTGCAAGAAATTCAGCTCATGCAGTACAATGCAATGGCTAGATTAACAGTTCTAGGCAGTCTAAGGAGTAATCCCTAAGGGTGGAGGCCAGAATATCTGATTAGCCCTTCTCCATTCAAAAGGGACAATCAGTTCCTCAGAGCATGAATGGATAGGAGTGAGGGCCCAGGACTTGTACTCCAAAAAGCTGTCTGCTTAAATACGTATATGTCTGTGTGTATATATATGTGTGCGCGTGTTTGTATATATCAGCAAAAGAACTATAAAGACATAAACGTTGCATCTATGGATACAATAAATAGGACAAATTATCTAACTAAAAACAAACTGCCATCAGCTATTCCAAGAACAACATGCTATGGGATCCCCTTCAGAACAGAAGCTTACAATCAGAATGCTTAGAAAGGGAATATATTAGACATTTGCTATCCAAATGAGTGCTTCACAAGTGTTTCTAATCTCTTCCAGCACTTCTGACCAGAACTCTTCTTGCAACTCCAAAAAGCCACCAAAACCTAGACGCTTGCCAGCACTAGTGAACTATAGTCTTTAATTAACAGGGAGAAAGATGGCTCTTAACATAGGTACCAAATGAATGGCTTTTATTTACAGCAGCTAGAAAAAGGAAGAAGCACTTTCAAAGTATTTCCTAAAGGACACTTACTATTCTTTTTAAAAAGAAAGTGGCAAAGAAAAAGACCTAATGAGAATAATCAATTTCTTGACAATCCTCACTAACTTTTTGCTTTCCTGCCCCAATGCCATTCTTATCCTATAGCCCTTTATACCAAAACTCTACCTGTAATTTTCAGGGCTCATCTCTCACTTCTCTCTCCTGTAACTTGGAAGGACAGCAGCAGAAGTCAATGAAAGCAGGTAGTGCCTGCCGAGGTGTTATAATATATAATACAGATAAGCCTGGCCCATGCACGCAAAGACTTCTGTTTGCAAGGTTGCTGGAAGGTCACATTTTGGCCTGGGCTCTGGGAAAAGAGCCCATCTTCTCTCAGCTGTCAAGTGATGCTCTCTGCTACACAGGTTCAACAGTGGAAGACATTAATACCTTATAAATACCTAAGGTAGGCAGATAGGCTAATAATTTGCGTAGTAATCTCCAAAGCATCTGACTTCCATGTGCCAAATACTTTATCATCACAAGGTGGTAATAAGAAATAGCCACAAGGGAAGAGTAACCTTTTCCTAGTGGTAAGAAAGCCAGGATTTCAGAGTAACTATGTAATTAATTCGCTTTTCAGGAATCAAAACACCCTAAAGCGAAAACAAGTTCAGCAGACTTGTAATAACATACTATTGTAGTGTTAAGTCCTCCTATTCCTCAACAAAAATCTATCCTTTCCACTTCATCTCCACTGTGAAATCCCCGACCCATGCTGCAGCCAGATCCAGCCTAAGGCGTTTCCATGGCATTTTCCTTTGCCTTGCTCTCCTTGAGTCTTAACTTTGCAATCCTTGGTCGGATCAAAGGGCTCACACTAAGACCATCTCGCTGTCCTGTGGCTCTAACTATGCTATCCTCTCGCCCAGTAATCCTTTCCTGGATTTRTTTTGCCTTACACATTTTAAGTTCACATTCCTCTCAGCTTTGCAGGTGCAAATAATTTCTTGCTGAAGTACACCTCAACAACATTTTCATGATTCTGCTAGCTTCCAGCGTGACTTCCTWAGGACTCAGATCTGCTCTCACTTTCACTAGTCTTCAGCAAAAGTAATTCCCGTGAAGCGGAGAAAATCAAGCCTGTGTGAAACCAGGGTAAGAGACCCCAGGACCGGGTCATCTGTCTTTGACAGGTATCACAGACCGTCAGGAGCCCGACAACTCCCATGTGCCAAGCTCTCCACCACCTTCTGTAAACCTCTGCGAACTGACCACATCTGCCTCATCTTAGCTGTTTTACACAGAGCCAAGGATGTTTATGGTGCTGTATAAAAGTACCAAACATAGACATGCTAATGTACTTCAAATATACTCTGATTAAAGAACAAGTTTTTTCCCAATGTGGATCATTCACAGCTGGAGTAGAAGCTACTGGTTAATTTTCAGGAAGAACCTCCCAGGAAAGTGAAGTTGTATCTGCCTGTTTTGGCAAGAATGTAAAGGGCTGTTTCCTTGATTTTGCTGTATTTTCTAAAAAGGCAACTATTATTTGGGTGTTGATGAAGATTAATACAGACAGTAGCTATAATTTTATATAAAACAGAGCTAATAATTAACAAAGTTTCTGAGCTTGCAAATGATTGAATTTAGGTACATGCTTGATGTTTTACATAATATTTTACAAGTTGGCCTTCATCAGAGATGTATCAGCTGAGAAAGAAGACAGATGTTGCTGAAGACGTTTTTGTGATCATGGGAAGCAGGAGACAGCCGAGAAGTTGAGAAGATTATGCAAGTGAAAGGATTTTTGACATAGGGGCCAGGAGCTCTACTTGGGTTTTATTCCCCTTTTCATCAAAAGGCTAATTTCCTCCTTTTTATATTCTGTTTATGTGGTTGATTTTACAAAATCCCATGTAACGTTTGCTGATTCTGTATTCAGTGAGCATGTGCAGGCAGGGAGTCGGCAAGGGACCACAGCTGACATTGCAGGACGAGGAGAGGAGCAATTGCGGAAAGGTTACTACCGACACACGCTGCCAAGGGACTGAAGTTACCAGTTGTCCTAACGGACAACCTTAATGGGGGCAATTATACCCTGCTCAGTATGGATAAACAGTGTAAATGATCTTAATTTTAACTCCGAAGAGGAGATGGGGGCAGCACGAGTAAGCTATTCATTTAAGCATATAGCACAACATATGTTTCACTCTGAAGCGGTGTATATAAAATACAGCTATAATCTATATGCCTGCAAAAGAGTTTAGCTCAGCTTTTGACAGTGAAATCGGTTGTGGTTTTATTATTGCATACTTAGTAAGCACTTAAAGCACTAAACCAAGCCATAGTTCACTACCGGGGACCAGAGCACGCTAAAATATTGAGCTCCTTCCGTTTTTTTTTTGTTTTTTTTTTTAAAAGATGTATCTGTGATCTGAATATAATTATGGCCTGATTCCATGCCCAACAGCAGCAGCAATTTTGCCATTTATTTTAACAGTAAAGTTTGAAGGGATATTCACACAGAAGTACGCAGGCAAAGCAGCCTTGTCGATGCTGAAGGAACTACCTCACTTAAAAGCCTGTGCAAGACCAGAATCAATCACAAGACAGAGTAACGCTATACATCCACGCGCACGAAATATCAGCACTACGGTCCTGCCACGGCACCTGCGGACCCAGTGCCCAGTCTGGCACACATACCAGGTACGTGTTTAACTCCTACGTTGCTGGGYACCCTCCGGCTCCGGGCAGCTCCTCTCCAACACCATGGCCTTTGCCACGCGGATTTAACACGAGAGCACGTTGCCGCTCCTCCCGGCTCTCCTCTTCCTCCGCTTTTCCCGTGCAGCCCGGCCGTAGCAGCCTGCTGCTTCAGCAGCTCCTGCCCCAACGCCCTCACAACAGCTGTGGGCTTAATTATCAAAATAACATTTTAATAGTCTCATAACTGAACTCCCTTCAAAACATGCCAGTGGAGAGGCTGCGAGGGTTCTTTTAACATCTTTTGGCTAAACTTACTAATAGGCTGCATTTAAGTGATTAGGCTGTCCTAATGCTTGCCATTTACTGCTGGAGCCATCCCTCCCACCTTAAATTACTGTTTGCTGTCTCTCATTTCCTAAGTGATGCTATTATCTACAGGAGCACCAAGGTGGTCAGCGCTCCCACACACTAGACCCCCAAAGAAAGCCAAAGACCAGGAAATTAAGCATCAAGGTATCATTCCTGCCTCTCGTTATCTTTCAAAAAAAAAAAAAAAGGGACTAATATATTGGTACCCAATCAACACTCTCAAAGAAGTGAATGTGCTAAGTGTACTTACGCAAATCATTTAAGATCACTAGAGGTTTACTTACTTTTAACACGTTAAAAAAAAAAAAATTCTACGACAATCATTAGTTTCCTTTTCTACTACCTTTACAACTAAACCATTTCTTGCTTCATAAAATAAATCCAAAGGGAGTCCAAACTAGTATTTGGCTGCCAAGTTAACCTTTCCCTACAAACTCCCAAGCAAAAGGTGAATGCGCACAGTAACAGTGGTGCTATTTCTTCTCCCTAAAAAAGCTGTTTGTTCAACAAACTTTTCTTCCCATTTCCCACTCTTTACTATTGCTTTTCATACCATTGTTATTAGATTTGGGAAAATGGTTACTCTAAACACATATTTTAATGATAGAGACAAGCTGATGGAAAAAGTGATGGCTTTATCCATTTCCCCTCCCTCCTCACAGATTTTGTGAACTACTTCCTTCCTTTTTTAAACTGTGAACATGTTTTCACTCRTTTTGTCCACTGTATGTCATACGGAGGTTTTTCATACCTATCTTGTAAGTCGAAAATAAGTATGGCAAGGTGTTTATTTCTATGAACATGAGGATCTGCTATGACAAAACCTGAGAGCGCCTCAAATGCCATCTCAGTAGCTCTCCGAATGAAATCCCAGCCCCACTACAGTCTTCCAATTGACTTTGACAGAAGCAGGATTTTATCCCCTCTCCCAACAGTAAATCTCTATCTATATTCTTGGGGGAAGAAACAGAATTTTAAATAGCCTTTTTTAAAGAGTTTATTACTTCAGATAATAGTTTAGAAAAACACCCTCTATCGTGAGCCAAGGCTCTAACAATAAAAACAGCGGTATTTGTGCTCACGTCCATTCTCGTAAAAGGTTCTGTCTGTTCTACCCAAAGAAAATTACTCACCAAGATGCAACACCTCATTTTAAGCGATGCTCTATTTTTACTCAATTTTACAGCCGAGTTAAGCAAGGCAGTGGGTTGTTGCATGAATTATCTGTGGCCACACAGCCCATCGGTCTGCAGCCGGCCCCTCTCCGCTGGTCGAGCTAACCATTTGTTGGTTACTCAAATGCATTTCGCTGGGTCTGGAGAAATCTGCTCGTTTTTTTGCCTCGCCGGCTCTGCAGCCGGCAGAGCCCAGTGTCCACCCAGCAGATGGAGGCGGGAGGGGGATCGCTGCCCTCTGCAGATGGAGCCCTTGCTGAAGTCAGCTGGGAGATGACCCACTAAGAGAGCCAAATATCTCTAATTTGTCTTTACCACTGTTTGTTATGAGGCTTCCTTATGCTTTAGTAAAGAGCACAAGCAACTGTGGTGCAATAAAATACATACATATATCAGACAGCTTTACCGTGGTCCCAGGCCATAAGCTCGTACCTCCGCTCGGATGTGAAGGAAGGGCTTCCCGCGCATCGCCGCAGCACAGGCTGCACAGCGCCGAAGGCAGTGTGACTGCAGGCGCAGCCACTTTTAGCAAACAGCATGCCACATACTGCCCAGTCTCAAAATACCCCACAATGAAATGATTTATTTTCATGCTAAAACAGAACAACGGAACGTAGAGCCCTTTTTGCTGCTATTCATTATCTCTTACAGCCTAACGGTATCCTTAAAAATCCCAGGATGACCAGCAAGTCCAGAGAGATTTAAACTATATTTTTATATTAAAATAGTCAAGGAGGTAGGTGACACATAGTGGCCCTATGTAATTTAAATGTGATAGATTTAAAGGTAAAAAGCTCTTTGCAGTCTGTTGCAGAGAGTGGGCCAGATTCCCATCTCAATTATGGAGAGAGAAATCCACACTAACAATGCTGACTTCTGAATGTGGGAGTTACTCCAGATTTACACCAGGTGTAACCGCGATTAACATATAACCTATTGTGTTCACATCTCAGTCTCTCTAAATGAAATATTTATCTCTGCATTACAAATAGACAGAAAAACCTAGTGCATGGTTCTCCTACCTCTAGCTGCCCAAATCTSCTAATTATAAACATGGAGCAGAGCTTTAAGAAGGACACTCATCTCCTTTCTTCATCACAATGATATCTTCAAAACTGGAATATTAAGGAAATAGAAACCAGGGTTTTTAAGATTTTTACAGTCTGTGCTCCAGGGGAAAACAGGCACTCAGCTACGACTGAAATTGCTTCACAACGTGTGCTTCTGGGCCTGTGTTATCCTCACTCCACAGATGAGCAGAAAATATAGTTTGTTTCTTTTTTTTTYCCCCCGGTTTGGCATCTATGGCTCACTTAATGCTCCTGGATCCTGCAATGTTCTGAGGGAGAGACAAAGAGCGCTCGCTGAATATTTTACTGGAGAAAAACCCTGCTCCTGTCTTCTCTAAGTGCTCTTTGTGCATCCTTAAAATGACCCCTCGTAGAGATCATGTGAGGAAAAATAAAATCACAGACCTTTTGTTCACAAAAGAGCAGAATCTTTAGGGCCAATTGCTTCTCTTTGAAGGGCCAAGTTAGGCTTCATTTCAAAACTCATCCAAACAAACCAGCTATCATTAAAATATTAACCTATTTAATAATAACAAAAAAAAAATCACTGGAAGGTCAATGGTACAGCTTTTGACTCAGCCCAACGATAACATATATTGACATCATATGTGATATAAGACACATATAACATATATGACATGCCCCGCTGTGCCGCGAGGCAGGCCCGCCGCCCCCTCGGGGCCCCCCGGCTGACACGCCGTCCATGGGTACGTAAATAGGGCTGCGAAGGGGCACGCTGCTGCACGCACGCATGGCCATCAGCGGCTGGAAACCGTCTCCTTCACAACTTAATTTGTGAACGCATTTGGTTTCTGGCAAAGAAGATGGCACAGTCAAATCTCATCCTTAAGCTAACAATAATCCAAGTCCTCTGCAGAGTGTTAGAAGGAAGAGAAGTTTTTAACTTTCATAAACCAGAATAAAATATTGTTTAGGCTGATCCGACGCAGCAGAAAGCTCATACGGCAAGCGTACGATGGTCTCTGGCTGCTGAGAGTGGGGAATACACTGCCTGTGCCTGGAATATGCTACGTTATTCCAGCCACAGCAAGTCCTTGCTGATTCTGACTCAGGCAATGAGGAAATGTCCTGAGAGTTCAAGAGCAGAGAAGATTTATACCATATCCGTGATATTTATATTAATAAATGATTCATGTTATTGCAAGGACCACTGCTCAAAATACTTTGCCTTCAGAATTGTGGACAAACAAAAAAAATTGCGTTTCCCCAGATCCAGCAATGTGGGTTTACACGGTGCTCTAACATAATCACAAGAACATTAAACAGTACGAAAGTCTTCTCTCTTTTCCATGGCTGATTAAGCAGTTGGGAACAGAGAATTTACTGTGAAAAAAGCAAACAATTATATGCTATCTGAGGTAAACATTACCTTAGTAATGGAAGCTGAGCTTTAGAACCTTATTGTCAGTAGGGATTAGCATTATAATACTTAAAATGACATTTATAACACTTACTGAAATTACAAGAATGAAGTCTGTGGAGACACAGAAATGAAATCAGCTCAATGTGTTTTTATAAGAATACTGAAATCTAAGTCCCTTAGAGGAAAGATGTAGACATTAACAGTTTTTGCAGGCTTCCATTAGCTGTTCAAATTTGAATACTGTTTCTTAGGTGAGCTCTAATCTTCTTTGAATCCTCCCAACACATTTTATCTGTAAAAAATTGTAGTTAAAAATTTAGTTTGATGGAATGATATTTAAGTGCTTTTCCTCATCTACTCTGTGAAAGAGCCCCTGAGAGTTTTACTGTAATTTGTTCAAACGAAATAATATTTTCGTTTCCTGGGTTCTCTTTGTTGTCTTGTGTGATGAAAAGTAACATTTCTTTTCTTTCGATCCTATTAAATGTGGCTTTCTGAATGCCAGCCGCTCAATCGAAATACAATCTGGCACACTTGCACCCAGCTTAAAAAAATGCAAACTGCCACATAGGGTTTTTGATCTAAATGTGACATGTCACCAGGAGAAGGCTTGGAGTAGTATTTCCAGAGCCATAATCAAGTGTTATAAACAATTGGTTTTCATTCAGTGACACAGTTTGTCATCACCTTTTCATTTTAAATGTCTGCTTATTGAAATTCAGTAAATGTGAGAGATGCCACAAGCAGGCCAATACTGAAGCGGTTTCGTTTCTCAGTCCGTACAGGGTCCCTTGTT
>NW_020449196.1:4561000-4626000 GCF_003343035.1 Apteryx rowi | reverse complement strand
TTTAATAGCATGGTGTAACCGAAGCACTTTGTTGTATAAAACGAGAGACCAGGCTGTTACTGCAGAAGCAGACAACTTAACACAGTTACTTTGACAGATGTTTCCTCACCCCTCCCCTTCCCTTCATAAATAATAAAGCCAAGCGCACACTCGGCTGCAGGGGTAGGGGACAGCGAGGTTTCCGACGGAAGACGGTGGCGAGCGCGGGCACCTCTCCCGGCAGACGGCTCTCGGCAGCGTGGCACGGGGCCAGCGCAGCCTCAGGACAGGCAGCGGAGCCAGCCGCCGAGCTGGCACGGCCACGTATATTGTTTTAGGGAGCAGCTCGGCTCCTGCGACTCCTTTCCCCCAGCCGCAACCCAACGCGGCGCCCTCCCATAGCAAGTCTCTTGGTGAGTCCCTGTCCGGTGGGACTGCGAGACCTTCCCCCCTTCAGGAAGGACACGTCCTGTGGCAATCAGCTCCTGCACGAGACTTCTCCCAATCTCATTTCATTTAATGTCAAGACTGGTACACAGCAAACAAGTTCCCGTCTAAATAAAATAGGAATTCATTGCATATAACCTCATTATTATTAGTGTTTCAGTAAGGCAGTAAGAAAAAAGAGCTCAACTACAAAGAACAGCCCCCAGAAGACCCTGTTTTACACCTTTCTACAGTATCTGGTGGGTGACCTTTTTGAGTTTCCAGCAAGTACAATTTCCAAACAGTCTTGTAAGTTGATCAAAATTCTGAGTTGAGGCATGAAACAATTCTCCTAAGAAAGCCAAAACACTTTACTCATTACTGAGTTGCAGATTCCAGCTGGGGACAGAATTTCTAAATAATACTGCTTAAATTCGAAGTAATTTAATCATTTTGATACTAGTACTTGGGAAGGCCCCACATTTCTGTGCAGCTCTTTATAATCTCGCAGATAAACGCATATTGAATGAAGCAACATATTTTGATGAAGAGTGATGTCCAAATGGTGATGACCTGGGGAAACGGGGGCTCTGCCCGTGGGTACAGGCAGGGGTTCCTTCAGTCCAGACATGGCAACAAAAAGATTCACAACCCCACGCTCAAATCAATCAATTTTTTAGAGAGTAAGCCCAGCAAGCGCAGCCCGTGCCTACCGACCCTCTGAGCAGCCGCCTTGCTCCAGAAGGCGTTTTGGCCTGGATTCTCCACCCCGCTCGAGCAGATCTGGCTGCCCCAAGCCTCAGCTCGCACCGTGCTCCCTGGCTTTCTTCTCTGGCCCTGCGTAAGCTCAAACTGCAGAGACAGCGCTAACGTACGATCTCGGCAGCTGCTAAGCAGGTGCAGCTGAACCCGGCCCGCGCTTGTCCCTCTTTCCCGCTCCTTTGCCGCAGCCGGGCTCTGGAGCTCCTCGCTTTCCAGGACACAGGTGACCCTAGCAGAAAAGTAGGTGCAAGCAGCAGGCGCTTGGGGAAAGCCACGTGGCGCGGACTTCCCCTTCCGGGAGGCCAACTGGCCGAGTGCCGGAGCAGCTGTGCTGGCACCGCCTCGGGGAAAGGCCCCCGCGACCCGTTTCGTCAAGCAGAGAGCAACGTGCCCGGCCCCGGGGACCCCTGTGGCCTCACGCCTGCCTGGCGGGGAGAAGCCCCAAAAATACTCGCAATAGCTCCAATGTCTGCAACATGCCTTGCTCAGCCTCACAAAGAGCGGGAGCATAAAATGGGAGAAGCCAGTAAGGGTAGTAAAAAAAAAAACAAAAAAAACAAAAAAAACCCCCCAACAACGCTGATATGATGATAGAGGAGGACTAAGTTACCAGATTAATAATTTTTAGAAGCATCCCAAACTCCCTTGGAGATCTGCAAGGAGCCCCAGATGCTTTTGTTCTTCATGCCCGTTTATTTTTATGCCAGAGATTCATACTATATTTTCTTTTGGAGGAGTATGATATTAAAAAAGCAAAATACTTTCTTTATAGCATAGCTTTGCCCAAGATTTTGTTACTGCCTGGCTGACAGAAACCAGACAAAGAAATAAAACAAAAGGGGGGGAAATGTTAAGCTTTCCATTTATTTAAAAAGCTATATTATTTTATGATTCTGCTTTACTTTATGCTAAGGAAACTAACTCAAGACCTGATCAGAGTATCACTTTTCAAATGCCTAAATCCCTGTAAAGGTTTAGTGTCTGGCTGTGTGCATTTTGCTCAGTATTAACATGTTCAATGGAGTACTTTGATTTTTTTTTTTTTTATCTAGACGCCAGAAGCTGGTGAATATATGCTTCATAGCTTCAGATAAACCTTTTGTTCTTCTGGGGCTGATCAGCTGGTGCGGCAGCGAGAGGGAGAGGAGGAAGGAAATTCACAGGGGCTCCACGGTTTCAAAAAGTCAAATTACCTCTGAGCCATGGCATTGCTGATAATTTAAATGAAAAAATATATATACAGGCTGCACCACACAACATCTCTACTGTTAGGACTTTTAATGAAGCCCCAGTTGTGATGACACTGAAGCAGGGAACGCTACGGTGGGATAATTACTTGGCTCCCTCGCAGCTGAGTTTCACAGATGCATTATTAACGGCACATTCCCTGCCATAACGAGCACCGAATGTAGGTGGGATTCGCAAGCCCCGGCATCCGCCATTAGCAGGTTGGCGCAAACACAAATGAGTGTTTTCACAAAAGCATGCAAAGGTTGTGAAATTCCAATGAATTCTTTCACTGGAAAAAAGAGTTCAAGCTGCCATGACCGGATATGTCACCTCCCAGGGCACCTCGCGCTCGGAGCGGGGCACCCTGGGAAATTACTGAATCTGAACRCATTGATTTTTTCCACAGAAAATACAGGCAGCAGCTCTGATGAAGAATTAAGGAGGAAATGTAATAACCTAATTCTCCTCCACCGTCCTCGCACACACCCCTGCCAGCCCAGGCCCCCGGCTTGAGTGTTCAGGCAGTCGTGAGGCAAAAAAAACAAGACTAAAAAATTAGCTTTCGTTTAAGCAGGTGATAGGATATTGGGCTGGATGAACTGTTTACACCAGGGCTGAACTTGGCCCACTTTGTCTCAATGTCATCAGCTTTAGGATACAACATTTCCAAGCAATATTTGTTTTATGCTACCACGTTTCATGTTATTCTCCACGACATTCATCCCCTAAACATCTTCCCTCAGATACAAACCCTTAACAGGTTTTCTCCATAGAATACTATTTACAGTATATGAAATTATTAATATTTCTTCCTCAAACCATTCTGTACATGGCTTGAAAACTCTGGAGAATAAAGAGTTTCTCCCTCTCTCTCTCACCCGCACGCACAGAAAACACAACACTAGCCTCTTCTAGTTCCTCTGTTGCAGGGCAACTTTGCCCAGCCACCTTCCCTCCTCGCCCAGTCAATGGCAGAAGTGTTCCTTACAGCCACGCTGGAGCGGTTYTTTCACTGCTTTCGGCATCAGCTTGGACGAAATGCTGTCATGAWATTAGTGGCAGCCCTAGTCTTTTTTTTTTTTTTTTTTTTTTAAGCTTCCCTTTCAAGGTGACCCTTTCCTTATTTTGCGTGTCACCCCAAGTGTTTCTGCATGCATACTGAACCAACAATCTCCCAGTAATTAACACCAGCACTTAATGAAGTCCAGCTGCTGCGATGGCAAACTGAAGGGATGCCAACCTTTGTAAACCAGAACTTGGGCTACTCCAGTTACAGCTGCTTTAAAATCACAGTAGTCAACTTCTCTGTCTACTTCTCAGAAATAATTCTTCCCAAATAAGACAAGTGTTCAAGATTAAGCATTTAATAACAAAGCTTATCTCTGAACTAATATTTCAAGCTGGAAGTGATATAAAGGGCTGGATCAACTTAAATGAATGCTGCAAAATTAATAAAAATCCAAAGCAGCAAATGAAAATTTGAACTGCTAAATACATAAGCCTTTAAAAACACTGGAACTGTAGTTCCAAGGGAAAATTTGAGACAGATTCCTCAGCAAAATCTGCTCCTCTGAACTCGTTTCCTGATCCAGCATGAGTCGCTAACAGCGAACGCTTTATTAAAACAATGCTCTCTGCCAGTTGTTTCATTGCATGCAGTGGTACGGCAGGGACACTAGGTGAGTTTCTTGTAAGAATCTTTGAAACGGTTTGCATTGTGACTTGTACCACRTGTATTTCAAAAGAAGAAAGAACTCCTTCCACAGTCTTCCTCTTTATGTGTTTTCCTAATCTGTTCCTTTATTTACCTCTTCAAATATGATTTTTCCATGCAGAGGTACCGATAATGTTGTCCAATTTAAGTGGCAAGTTTCTAAGCTCCTCCCCACAGCCCCAAAAAAATAAAAATCAAAACAACAAAAAAACGCCCCTCCAGCCTAGACGGCAGGTTACACGTCCCATGCTTTCTGCTGTACATACCAGCACCAGGCTCCCGCGCTGGTCCAAGAGGCAGCAGGTCCGCAGGGTGCTCTGCCCCGGCCAGGTGAGCCCTGCTCAGCCCAGGAGGGGCAGGATGGAGGCAGATGTACTTCGTTTTCAAAATTACTGACAGAGATAATGGCTTCTACTGTGATAAACACTAAATGGCCTTTTAAAAGGCACAAGGGAAGGGAAGGGAACTGGCTAATTTACTTTCATTTAAACTAATTTACACATAGGTATCATGTATCAATTTACAAATATATTCAGCTCCAGGAAATCCACGCTGCTTCCAAGCAGGGGTTAATCCAAGACTCACATGCTGCAATCAGTCCAATTTTTCCACCAGAGACCTAACATTGCACAGGATCAGTATTAAAAGTACATCCTCGATTATTCTGGATGTCCGTGCCCCTGAGAATATAACTTAAAAACAAAATCATTAGCTTACACAATAACACAGTCCTTGAAAAAAAATATTGTGTCTGCAGAGCAATGCTGATTTCCAAGCACAAATTCCTTTGTTTTCCTTAATGCTAGCTTTGGACCTTACTGATGACTCAAAAGGAGCTGTATTGAAATAACTGCATAACCTGGCAACACTCTGCAATGTATCAACATTTCACAGGCAGGAAGGTAGCAAAGGGCTAAAAGCCAAGAACCAAACTTTTGTTTTAATTTACAGAAAATACTGCACATATTACACCATTTATTTTCTTACTGTAAGTTTGATGTTAAATTATCCAGACTTTTATAGGAAAAGCCAATTTTTAATGATGAAAAAGCTCTTGTTACCAGACTCCACCAGGGCAAACCATGGGAAAGGAACACGGAGGTTTTGCACACCAGACCTGMGGCACAGCCCAAGGCTTGCCAGCCTCTCACATGCACTGGCCTATATGTGCGAATCAACTATGGAAAAAAGTCTGTTTACAACAAAAGGCATCTGGTAACCATGATTATTCTGTCTTAAAACTGAACATTTTAGATTTCTTAGCTCCCTCTTTTGTTCAGTTTTAGTTCTTGTGCTTACAGTTTTCTGCTCTGCCCTGTTCTTATTTTGCACGTGTTGTAACCAAGCATGACCAAAATCTAGTCAATCACGTCGCTGCTTAACAGGTGAGCATTATTAGTTTTGCCAAGAAAAGAGGTTCACAGGTATATACCTACGAATTTAAATTCATTTTGTAAATCATTTCTAGAGGCTGCTACCCTGCTCCCCCTGTAATGATGAAGCTCACAACTTACTAGCGTGGAAACTTGAGGGAATTGTCTGCTTGAAAGTAGAGCCTGAACTGCTAAATATGGATTCAGATCTGGACAGCGAAGCCCTCCTCCTTCCCCGATGTTGGGTATTCAGACCCAGCCACACAGTCTTTGCCCGGAGTTCAGACTCCGGGTTCCTCTAACATGTTGGTGTGGGTCACACGCAAGCAGATCRTGTGGCCTATATTCACAAAATTACACAGGTATCTCGCCTTTTTTTCCTAGAAGCCTCTTTTTAAAATTGCTGTGTGCCAGCAGTTTTGTGTTAAGTAATAGGCACTCCTTAGAAGATGTCAAACCACTTCTGAAGGAAGAAACCCTTCATTATGGAACTGGCAGGCGGAGGAGCCCAAGCTCCTTATGCAATACTTAAAGATTTTAAAATGTAAGGCCATAGACACCTGAAAATAGTTTCTTGTATATATTAATGAACAGAAAAGTATGGGTTTTAAGATTATGTGTGGAAAGTAGAATCTGTTGACTTTTTAATATTATATCCTACGATACTGCTGGATCCACATAGACCTGGATATTCCCTGTGCAACAACGCATACACCCTGTAAGGGCATGTGATTAACTTTCTGAATTAACTGTATTATGAACGCGGCTCGTCAATGTAAAGCAATAGGTCGAAACATTCCCTATTCAGCACTCCAGTGAACTCATTGTACCACACGCTTTTTCAAGAACAACATTCAGGATTTTGGCATCTTGAACTTCAAACACGCTCCTAATGCAGCCACATTCTGCTTATACAAGACATAACTTTATTAGATAATATTTCAGGAACGGACTCAGCTTTCTCTTGCTGAAATGAAGTGGAAAAGCACTTTTCCACAATCTTCCATGTTAGCTTTCCTGCCCTCCAGCAAGCGACCCTCTGGTTTTCTCTGCATCACGAGCTGCTCTGCAAGCGCAGCTCAGCCCCGGAAGGGAAGGGAAGGGAAGGGAAGGGAAGGGAAGGGAAGGGAAGGGAAGGGAAGCGACGCGGCCGACAGCCCCGGCCCTCGGGTTAGCACTCACGGGCTTGCGCTACTTTTGCTGTGCGCACTTGCTAGACAGAGAAATACTAATTGTCTTTTAAAAATCTCTATAGTATTTTGTCAATATTTTTTTATTACAGCAGAGCATGTATAAATATTTTATTGTAAACCGAGGGCCTAAAATAAACAGTTTAGTAAATAGTTATTACATTACAAGGAAAAACATCTGTGGAAACTGTTTTCCATGTAATTATTCTTGCTATTTTACATTAGCTCTCAATGTGAATTTCTTTGGCTCTAATGTTTCACTTGTTCTAAATCTTCCTCCTTGTTGCTATTATTAAAATCTTAAAAAGGTGCCAAATCTTAAATGAAGAAAAAAAAATGATTCGCTAGAAATTATTCATATCACAGTGAGCCTCTACTAAACCTGGCAGGGGTGCAATATTTTCGGTGAAATTAACATAAAATATACAACTGCAAATTATCCAGGAAATAGCTATGTTCTTTACAGTGCGCATTTACATTTGGAAAAAAAATGTTCTACTTATCTGTCTAGCACAAAGCTACAATCTCATCCAAAGCCTGTTTTAAAGGGATAGTAATAGATCTGCATAAGGAACTCGGTCCTTAAAGACGGGATAACAAACAGTTCTCGGGGAAAGTGACCTTAGATAATTACTGGAGGTAACAGGCAGCACTGGACGTTTCTGCTTGTGAATACTAACAATCTAATTTTAGATTTATTTCCCTTTTGGTACCCGGAATGAATTTCCTCTCTTAGGCCTAAGTCCTTTCTACTAAACACAAGAAAAACTGTAATACCATGTAAAATGCAAATTTGGCTGTAAATATTTTATAAAATTGTTGCATACATCCCAAAAGCTATAGGTCTTAATTGAGAGCAGGCTATTTTTCCAGTCAATATATGGAAATGGAAAATGCTAATTCATGTTTTTCTACTTACGAAAAACCCTGGAGAATGACAAAACCACAAACGCACTCACTTTAATATTATAAATATAATTTGGCTCCCTCTTTACGGTCCCCAACGTCCTGGCTTTTATCTGCCGATGGCTGCGGAGGAAGGATGGCGGGATCGCTCTTGCCTCAGCTGCGGAGGGAGCCGGGCCCCGTGCTCGGCCGGAGCCGGCTAACGCCGCAAACGGGAACTCGCAGGAGAAATGCCAACGCGGCCGCACAGGGAAGGCTGCTTGTGCATCTCCTACACGTGAAATCATTAGGCTGCTCGAGTTAAAACTCTCCAAAGGTCACTGGTGCTGGCTCTGAGGCCTGAAAATGGTATTATTTCCCTTTAGACTTTTAATCTCATGATTAGAGCTAAAGTTAACATGGCTGTTTCATTTTCTACCGAGCAAGAGTAAACTCATTTTTTTCCTTCTCCATCAGAATACTTAATGGCATCCTATCTCCACAAGCAACATCTCATAGTCAAACAGCAGAACAATGGAAAAATGCAAAATACTTAGCGAGACTTTTTCTGAATTTTTAAACGCTCCTTGCCTTTCCTTTTCAGACAGAAATTAACCCTGAAAAGTCTCACTACGCGCATAGCAAAGGTCACCCGCGGCAATCCCATGGAAGCCAAAGGACCTGCTCGTGGCTGTGAGAAGCAAAGTCGTGACGGGCATGGGGACACTGGGTGAGGAATCAACCTGCTCTTGCTTCAAGCTCTTAATCCTACAGCCCACAAAACTTACTCATAGAAATGTTTCTGAATCACTCAAGTAATGCAAGCGGGACCAGACATGCAAATAAGAGCTATTCATGTGAGTGAAAACCGCCGCCTTAGGCTGCTCGTGGATATTTAGATCAGATTTGTGACAAAACCTTGCTGAACGGTTCTGTGGGGCAAAGATTTACAGGTGTGCGCCAGTGTCAAAACCCAACGTACAGCATTTGCTGTTATCACAGGCAGGCATGTAGAAAAAGTATGATTTTATTCATTCAAAAGAGACTCTGATAACCAACTAGTAAAACTCAGACTATAATTTCTTATTCAGTGTTCCACATGAGATGCATTTTGCTGAATTTAACATGTTTTGCTGTTAATGGATTTCACAGTGTGTTGCCATTTTTATACAGCTGTCCAAAGAAAATGTGTACAATGATGTGCTTTTACTGTAGTGCTAGCCTGCAAATGGCAGCCACTTCCCAGTTTAAGCCCTAGGAAAATGGGGAAACTCTTTGACCAGGCCATTTAATATACATATTTTGGGTCTCAAGAGTTCTTTTCCTAGTACGCCATGCTTAAACAGGAATAAAGATGCAAGATAGATATAATTACACCTTCTACATTTATGGTCTAGTGGTATTTCCACTGAAAGGAAAAATCAAACCTCAGTGTTTTCAGGTGTTAGCAACCAAAGAGTTTTACGGCATAGTTCCAGAAATGACTACCCCACACCTCTCTATTGCTTGAAATCCAGCTTCCTCGACTGCAGGACAAACGTATATTTTCTTTAAAATTGCACACCAATATTTAGATTGCAGGGACTACCAGTGCACAAAACACAAATCACTCAGTAGTCAGTAGTTTACAGAAAATGTCCGCACTGACCTCCAGAGCTGCTACCCTTCACCATCTTGAGCAGCCTAGCAGTGAAGCATTTACAAGCAACTGCACACTTCAGTTTCAAAAATAGGTTGTTAAGAAAATACCTAGTGAGTTTTCCCTGCATCAACTCCAGAGAGTGCCTTTGGCACTCGAAGCTCAGTCCTTATGCATGGAAATCACCCAGAATCAAACAGAGGGGTGGCTCCAAATGCCCTTTTCACCCACACCTGGGTATCAGATGCCCTGAATTGGTTGTTAACACTTACCACTTTACAGAATACATCCTAATAAGCTTCAATGGAAACATGAGAAAAATCTATCTTTTCTTTTAATAATGCTCTAATAACTTCCAATACAGAAGTATTTTTGTAATATTGGGTTTATGTATAACTAATAGGTTTTACAATATGCAATTCTTTTTAAGAGACAAAGACAAATTTTTAAAAGTTGATTGGCTTAAAGTTCAGGCCATTATTTTTGCATTACTGTTATTACAAAACAAATAGAAGAAAAAACTATAAATTGCTTTTTCATTTTATGATTTTTTAATTTTCTTTGTTGAACTAAGTCAAAGGAGATAGAGCTTAAAAAAGCTTAGATTAAAAAAAAAAAAATCAAGATTCTCCCACCAGATTTTAAAATGCAAGTATAAACTAAAGTAATCTAGAAACTAACATCTCATAATTTAAATTCCCCACTCCTTGAAAGTTCATTGTTCAGGTACAACACAGACATTGTTAATCTTTGTTTCTGGCACATAAGAATTAGTCTCCAAAAGGATATTCTCTCCATTGGTGTTCTTCTGTAAGTGGAGGCACAGTTCTTAAATATTTTGAAAGATTTTAAAAGTGAAGGGTATTTTTGTTTAGCTTTACCTTTTTTCTTCTTTCAAATCCTACGTTTCAAGCATAAATGCTGGATGAGAAGATAAAATGTTCTTCTATCCYCTCTCTCTCTTTTTTTTTTTTAAGTTAAATTCTTACCAGAAAGTTAAGAAAATAGCAAATGTCACTGGAGTTCTTTCTTACCTTCAACTTCAGCTACCTATATCTGGCCCAGCTTGATTTAGCTACTGTTCATTGCATGACRTTTCATCATTTAATTTTTCTTGCCAATACTTATTCCTGGATATAATTCACAGTTAAGGATTTAAGAAATATTTGTCCATACCTCAGTAATACGTGATAGCTGATAGGTGCAACACATAACAACAGACCACTGGTGCTGGTTGATGTCAACCCTTTAACATACCCAGACTCTACCTGGAGGAAAACCTAAATCCAGTGGATCTGCCTAGGTTGAACCATGCTAAAAATCCTGCCTGCAAATACTGAATAAGATATTCTCCTTGTAAAATCAAAGTGTTTCGCAGTTATGCAGACGACATTTGTCGGACTTGCCCATTCCCTAAGGCCGGTGACTGTTCGTCAGAGCAGAACGGATGGAGCGTGTCTGAAGGCAGGCTGAAATGCTGAGCACACCACAATTTACTGACGCGGTGATTTATGCACACCAGAAGCGTGTGGTGCACTTCCTACCTGCACTGACGTCTCTCCCAGTCCTCCTCCCCACCAATTCGAGAGGTGCAGAAGAAGGCAATGCCTGGCTGAGCTGGCTTTGGCCAGCACCTGCAGAAAGCAGGAGGTAAAAGGCTCAGCTCCTCGCCACGGGGTCAGCACCCCGTTCGTCCCATCTGCCCATGGGTTAGTGCCAGCAGGATGAAGCACAAAGCACAAAGCGGAGGAGAGGCAGGAGAGAGTGCACTGGTAAAGAGGAAGACTACGGAAAACATTGTACCCAGTGAGGTTTTCTGAGCTGCTGTGGAGCTCAGTCTTCGTGAAGACTGTGGTATTCATATATGTGGTTTCTTTATTTTTTCTGTTTAGGGGGGAAAAACATTTTTTGATTTATAAAATCATCATTTCTTGCAAGGAAAAGATCAGTATTTCAACTGACAATTAAAGAAAGTATCTTCAGCTCACTACAGCCTGTCCACAGCAGCCCAACAGCACTGCTGCTTCTGTAACCTTTGCCATCACTGCGGGGAAGTCTGACAGGGACGAGCTGAACCCTCCTGCCCCGAGCTCACAGCGAAGACCCACACGGGTTACGGCTGTCACAAGAATGGTGAGTCTGAGGGGCTGCTTTTTAATTAAAGAAGCTAATTTAAAGAAAGGCACACCCCGAATCTGCCAAGTCAAAACCAGAAGTAAAGATCTGTGTAATCTCTCCTACTGCTAAAAAGGAGAACATTCAATTGAAAAACTCCTGATTCTTACAGAGGCCCAAAGCTCTCAAAAGTTACTAATAAATTGACCCAAAAGGAATTTGTGATTAAAAAAAAGTGATGTAGAAGCAAGCAAGTGCATCTGGTGAAAACAACAGAGACCATTTATGCAAAGGCTTTACCTGTGCCACGAGCCTTGAAGCGCTGAAAAAAGGTAGAAGCATTTAAATAATTTAAAGGGCCTTCATTCATCTGAATCACTTTTAAGGAACCTGTCTGTAGAAAAGTTTCCCTCTACAAATAATAAAAAAAAAAGGTACCATTACTCCAAACAGGCAGAAAAATGCAGGGAAGGCTGTGTTTGATTTGACTTGCTTGCCAGCTATGACAAAATAGAAATAAATTTAAGGACCATGTCAGTTGGTAACCTCTTACTGTAAGAGACCAGATTAAATTTTCCCCAAGATTAGGGATGCCGTTTAGTTTGAAATATAATTAAAGGCAACAGGCCAACTGTCTCTCTTTAAAGTCAACCAAGTAACAGGAGGAACAAATCTGGACCTTTAACTCCTAGACAAGCCATTTTCCTCTGATACCTGCATAGTTAGGGTTCAGCATATGTAAGCCAGTACCCTTACTTATTCAAAACCAGAGTGTTATTTCATAATAAAAAGAAGAAAAGTAAACATTTTAGGTTCAGTATTCAGAAGTGATGAATATGGAATCAGACGTTCACAAAAACTGAAATTCAGGATTTTATTAGTAGAAAAGGAATTTAATTATAGTTCGCTAATACTATGTACATTCTTTTCCCATTTTCCTATGACTGGAAACAGTCTGGAACATTGTCCAGGCTTTCCCAAAGAGGTAGAAAGACTATTTTATAAATCTGTCCAAGCTAATTCCTATCTAACCAGGTATGGGTTTTTCCAGTTTCACCACGCATTCCTGTGTTCCTTGTTCATTTTTTGTATTTTGGCTACCTTTCGCAAAAAGGCACCAACCTTGCCGTCACACAGCACAGACAATGATGTACCTGATGGTTCCAAACCGAGCAATTCATTTGGCAAATAAGGAAGAAATGAGGGTAACATCTACTTTCTCCACAGAAAACTGTCCTCTCTTAATAGTTCCCATTAAAGAATCGTAAACACCTAGATTTTAAGGCAGAACTGGTACAAAGATTAGTCCCAGAATTCACACAAGGAGAGGACAACTTCCATACAACATCGTTTTATACAGAGAATATGCCTAGAAATGACAAAGGGTCCCGTCCCCCTGCCGAAATACTCTGGTGTTTTGTCTCCAAAGGAGGACACAGAGGGGTGCCGACCGCTCCACTGGGAAGGATCCGAGTCATTTYGCCATCTGCAGGGAGAACCGACAGACCACACGGCGAGAACTTCCTTGCTTTTCCAGATTCAACATTAGCAAAGAAGGGCTAAGAAATTTGTCTGTGAACTTATACTCGGAGAGACATGGCCACACCCATACAAAATATCTGAGAAACAGGCAGAAGGCATCTCCGCAGGCTCTTAAATAAAAATACAAAAATACAACAGTTTTCAAGGCTAATAGCACTAATAAAAACGAAGAACAAGTTACACATTCAGAAAAATTACAGCTACTGAGGGCAAAGTTTACTGGAAAGCAGCATTTTTTGCCACACTGGCTAACTGATGCTGAAAGGCTGTGAGTAGGTGGAGGGGCTTGCTAATGATAACTTTGAAGAAACATCACACTTAAAACTCTGACTGATTACAGAAAAGGTGTTTTATCAACTGCTCCCTTTATGAATAAATATGAAACTACCAGGAAAATGTTTAAACAGGTGTAATCACAACTGCATATGAAAATTGAGTTTGGAGGCTGTAAGGAATCTTAACACAGTTAAGAAAGAATGAAAGCAATGTAAAACTGTGATCATAGCCGATTATGCATGTATCATGCAAAACAGGAATGTTGTCATAGCAGCTATAAAAATGTCAGTGAAAACTGAACTACTATTATCCAAGTTGTAAATGAAATGAAAAATGCAAAAGGAAAATGTGAATGAATACATTAAGGGAAAAGCTATTTCTTTCCTGTTAGATAAATGAGCAAAACAAAATACATTCTCATGAAACAGAGTGATTTGTATGAACAAATACGCCTACATAACAATTGTAGGAGGCCACATCTACACAGTATGTCTGGATAAAATTTAGATTTGGGGTAATGAATTTTCCAGGTCTTAGAAAGGAACGAACAGTAAAAGTGTAGTGTTATAAAACCAGTTTTAAAGTAAGAAACCACCTAAGTCCTGGATTCTATCAAGGGCCAATATGGTTTGTACTAACATAAAGGCAGCTTCCTCTATCTGTTAACAACGGTAATTCGGCTTTCAAGGTAACTACTCTGTTAAAAAGAGTAGCTGTTAAAATGGAACATTTCAAGCCTTTTATATACTACACTCATTACTATGTTATTTRAATGTGTGCACAAGTCCTTGATGCTAAAAATAATTAACACAAAAACACAAATTCAGGGCTTAAAGTAGGACAAAATAACATTAGGACCTATTGACATAAGCAAATCCCTCCACCCAAGAACCCAATCTGGCCAAAAGCTCCGCTCRGGTGAAGCCTCCTGCAGCGGTGCCTGTGGGACTGCAGACAACCCCGGGCACAGGCACCACAAGCTCACGGCCCGCACGCACGTGTACAAACACCATGTGTGTTGTTCGGCTGTAAAGGTAAGCACACTTAGCTTTTTTCCTTAAAATGAGTCTTTCACAATAGCCAGCCACTGCAAAATGAAATTTGAGTGCATATTGTTAATTAAAGTAAGTCCACAAAGAATTGGATATTTAAGCAAGCATTGGGCAAATATATGAAGGTTGTACCTTCGTTTCTGCATTAAAAGAGCAATTACTTGAAATATGCTTTACAAACATCAAAGTTAAAAAAATATTTTTGAGTTCTTAATGTGACCGTAATTAATTCACACATTCAGCTGTTGAGTCCAGAAATATGTTCCTGTTGATAATTTGCATCTAATGCTTCAAAAACAATCTGGCACATTTCTATTTGCCTTAATGCCTGAAAGCTATTACCAAGATAGTGCTTTACAATGTCATCATCATTGCTACCACGTATACACTTTAACTAACACTAGCGCTTAGGTCTGAAGAGTTTCCCTCAAGAATTGAACAGTTTTGTCTCAGGACGCAATGTCATGACAGTAGCTTAATGGAAGGGAATGTATTTACCAAATGGCGCCCTTAAACTTTAAATCAATCAAAATTCAAGTATGGAGTTAAACAAACTACACAAGGAAAAGGGAATTTTACAAAATGCCAGGTGAATGCCAGGTCTGCAAAGCGCTCCTCGCCCGCAGCCGCGCCATGCCGGCGCTACCGCCGCAGGCAGCAGCCCACAGCCACCCAAAGCAGGCCAGGGCTGCCGGCGGTACAGCCACGCTACAGCATTCCCAGAGTGCGTAAACTGGCAATTTGTTGTCATCTGAATTTATGAAAACTGTGACTTCCTCAATCCAAAGATAAAACTCTTAGCTTCAATTCTGAAACAGAAAAGGACGGCACAACAGGGAACATATTGTTTCACGCCTGATTTTGAATACTATCCCCACCCCTTCGCCGCTCCTTTGGTTTCATCTCAGTGACACTGGTAGATATCAGCTACTAATTCTTTGGAACATAAAATCAGTTTTGTAAATTGCTGCTTTTAAAAAAATTGATTACTGTAGTTATTATTGCAGTTTGGCCTCTTAAGAACAATAAGAAATATATTTTTGGTTATTCTTTATTTAGAATATTAGTATGCATCTGAAAGAAGAGTAATTGTGCATGGATATTATCCCTCCTTTCTGCTTGGTTGCGGCAGAGCCTTTCCAGAACGTGAAACGTGAGCTCCATGGGCAGGAAAGGCAGTTTGGATGCTCGGAGCTCTACGTGACACCCGACGTAGGATACGCCACAACTTAGAGCAACACTCAGAAACTTCTCCCCGTTCCTCCAAATACAGTTGTTTAGCGTGCTCATTCCCACCAGATCAAACACGGAGATGTTCATCGGGACAGCAGTACAAGAACCAGAGCAGAGAGCAATTTTGCTGCGACTCTGCAGGTCCTCGCCCCGGCCCCGGGGAAAAGCTGCAGGGGAAGATGTCCGTGCTGCCCCCACCGCCCCGCGGCGCACTGGAGGCGGGGGCGGCAGCGGGGGCGGCGGGAGAGGCTTTGGACGCGGCCGGGGAGCTGCGTCAGAGGCAGCCGGACCGCCGGGGGGTCGATGCGCGCCCAGGTGGGCTCCCGCACGCCTGCAACCCCCTTCTGCGCCGACGGGCGCGTTTCAGAGGAGCCTCAGCCGGGGCAAGGCTGCGAAGAGCGCCGCTCTCCAAAACCCCCACCCYGAATCCCCTGCGCCCTGGCTGCAAGCACTTCTGAGCAGATCCCTTCCTGCCTAACCCCAGCGAAGAGCTCTGCTCGGCCGCTCACCGCCCTCCGCCAGGCCCCAGCGCAAGCCGAAACAAAGCATCCACCCCGCGCCTCCTCCGGGACGCATCCAGGCTGCTCCCTCTCCAGGGGCCGCGCGGGACCCGCGTGCCGCTGCGGCTCTGCACAGGATATGAAGGGCCAGAGTGCAGAAGGGTAATTTTTCAAAGCAGTGTGTGGGAGTAGCGCTGAAAATTCCCTGCATACTGCTCTGCAAAAAGTAAAACAACTCTACCTCCGTGAATTATGAGCAGGGCCTCTAACTCCGGACCGCACAGCCGCGAGGTTGAAGACAAAGACGCAGACAACTTAACTGCATGCACTTTTAAAGACTACAATGTCAGAAATAACTGAATTCTTTAAACATAWTACAGACACTGATGCTTAAGGGGCATCATTGTTACAAAGCAGGGATTCCTCCATTGAGAGTCATTTGCACAAAATAAAACTGTTAGCAAGTGTTGAGGATATATTTCAATTATTGATTTTGTGTTTCTCCAGGTATGAGAAGAAAGTGCTGCTGAGAAGTCTGGGATTGTCAAAGCCATGGAAGGATTAAGTCTACCTAAAAATTAGGCGTCGAGGCTAACTTCCTTGCCTTGGTTTGCTCCAAAATCAAAAGGGAGATAAAAATCTCTCCCTGGAAAAGCTTATCCTGCTCAAACTCTTATCTTAGATTGGTATCAGCCATTCACTGGAGGTGCCTTCCTCCCCCAGGTGGGGCCTCAATGACTATGTTAGACCAGATACCTT
Source organism: Apteryx rowi (assembly GCF_003343035.1). Classification (NCBI taxonomy): domain Eukaryota; kingdom Metazoa; phylum Chordata; class Aves; order Apterygiformes; family Apterygidae; genus Apteryx; species Apteryx rowi. The sequence goes on along the minus strand of NW_020449196.1, from coordinate 4,609,325 downwards.
CATTTTAGATGGATAGGACTTAGCTGAGATGAGCCCAACCCTGCGCTAGTGAGCAGACACCATGCGGGAGGAAGCGGCCGCCCACGAGACAGGTCCGCACACGCTAGGGTCTCGGTGCCCCCTTGTAACACCAAAACGGAGCCTCACCTGTGGGTCATGGCGAACCCTAAACCGACAACGACCACATCAGGTAACTGCCAGGACATCGATCTGGGTTGCACAAACACCTACGAGTTATCCAACACTCTCTCTCTGCCAATCCGACGAGGCTTGGTCTAACACAGACACAGAAAACTCTTGCGCCCATTTTTTTATAAGTGATAAAACAGCCTTAGTGATAACGAGGCACACGGCCATCTCTCCTGAAGCGTGCGTGAGGGATTAAGGCTCCTGGGCTTTGAGCAAATGATGTAGGAGCAAGGCAGATCGGCAGTCTATCATCCTTCTTAATATTACTGACTCAGCACTAGGCAAATTAACCCCAAAAATCTGCACATCATTTATTGGTAGAGGAATCATTATATCTAGTCCCTCCTTTCAGCTTCAGTATTCCCCAGCAAGGAGCAAATACCAACAGCAGACTCAGTGACGGTGCCTTTTCGGAGGCAGTCACATTTTCTGAAGGAGAAGGGCCCAAGTGTCCCATGCAGCCGACCGAGACCCACAGYGTGGGAAGAAGCCTGATTCCCCTTTAGAGGTTTCTATAGTCCACTCTCTCCTAAACGCCACCATAAAGTGACAATTTGAATGTAACAAAGAGTCTCAGCCTGAATCCCAGCAAAGAGACATGAAGACATGGCCSCTAAATGGAATAAGCACATATTTTTTTATCATGTCCTGGTATTTACAACACCATAGGTGTTTGAAACTGCATCCATATGCGCCTTTCTATTTATATAGACTTCCAATTTTGTATGATAACTTATGCACATTTCCAAGGAAATAACAGGTACCATTTTCACAAAGCGCAGCACCACGCTTTTCTCAGCATCCTTTGTCTTCTACCACTGCTCTTTTGAAATAACTCTAATACTGAAACTTGTGATGTCAACTATATCGTCATGTATTATTCCAGACCACACTAATTTGGGAATACACGTAAATAATCTTCATACATGAATTACTGTAAATTGAAGGAATTACTTCATTCCAAAAGGACAAAGAATTCTCACCTCTAATAAAGCAGAACCTTAATTCAGAACTTCATGTACTACGTATTTAAAAATCACCGATTATCTACTGTATCACAACTTAAGGTGAAAGAGTGATAAGCTTGCCTAAGGACTTATTTCTTTCAGGCTTTTTAAACAAAAAGAAAAAAACTGGGGGAGCACTATGAAATCACTATGGTCCAATTAACAAGGATCTCACTCTTCAAGCTTGCAAACAAGAGATTACATTAACACCTGCTACAAAAGCAAACATTTTTAGATATCTTCATCTTAACCTACTTGACATTGACTTGAAACTCCTGCCTGGCTCTAGAATGGAAATTATTGTGATTGACATGTATATTTTTCATTTGGCAGTGGGGGAAGAAGACAGTGTCAGTCTGTATTTCTCTCTCTCTGGTATTTATGCATAATTCACATCAAAGATAATAGGAGTAACACACATGCATTGACAGGAGAATAGTTTCCTAAATGTAAAATTGTTGAAGGGAAACCATTATGCTTATGGGAGATAAATGTTGCAGGTGAACATGTAAGACACACGAAGTGCGYGGTAGGGTCTTTGAAGGATCTCATACAACGTATGCCTGCAGTGGCATGTGTAAGTAACTCCTCTGTGGTCTATGCATCAAAGTAAACTGACCTCTTGGGCCAACACATACATTTATGACATCTGTACAGACAGGAAAAACATTTCTTTGAGTTCATCAGAAAAGCAATCATCCAGCTGCAACAGAAATACAACCCATCAGATTACAATAACACTTTACTAGAGACTCTTATGATAGGACTGTAGTAGAAGGCAGCAAGAACAGCTTTATAAAACACTTGAACATCTGAAAAGTTGAACTTTCTGAAGTCCAGAATTGTCGGAAAAAGAAAAAAAACACTGAAATAACTTTTTAAGCGTTTTGTTTTGACAATGTTCCTCAGGAATTCACTACATTTAGCTGGGAAAATGCTAGCAGTTAAATCTATTCAATGTCATGACATACAAAATTGAAACATAATTGCTCCTAAGTGGTTGACAACTGGCAAGTACTTTTTACATGGATAGAAAGAAATTTATGCTATCAAATGGAAGATACTGTCAAAAGTTTGATTTTAATATAAATGAAAATGCTACATGAGGACTCAAAAGGATAAGGAAAAAAGCTCAGCAGTAACACTTTTATAACCACATATTTAAAAAGCTTTGAAGTGAAGAATCATTACATCAAAATCATTTTCCTTGAAAGATTAAAAAAAAATAAATTACAGCATGAATATTAACAAGTTATTAGAATAGTGAATTTCAAAGAGTAGCAAAAAACAAGCAGCCCATGAGTGGCCTAGTTTAAAGAATGTCTTACCAATCATATGGTTAGCGACATGGATTTGTATCTCTCTCTCATTCTCAAAGGTCATCTGGCACTTGATGCACTGATAGGTCTTTTTCTGTTTAATAACCAAAAAGAGATTAGAGAAAACTGCACCGTAGCATAAGGCAAGTGTGATCATGAATATAGCATGTTACGTGCTTCAGCTTCCCTCAACTGCGTCCTTTTCTCCCTGCATATCCCCAGCAAGACACCAAGTTGGGCTGGGCTTTCTGACCAGAAAATACACTCTCTAATTAATAACCTGCTTTTAAAGGACTTTAATTTCAACTTTAAAAATTTCAAATGATAGTATGGAATACTTGAAAATCTGATTGAGTACTTGAGCCATAATCAAATTGCTCATGACATTTAACCCACTGTAGTAAAAATTCCTGTACAGTGAAATAAAAGACACAGATTGAAAAGAGAAATCTGTTTTTTTCCAGAAAAAGATCAACTTTTTTCAAAAAATTCCATCCTTAAATAAAACTCACAATAACTAAAGGCAAAACACCTATAGTTACTTGGGGTAGTGAAGGACAAAGGGAAAAATATATTTTGTACTGGTCTCTCATCAGGAATCCTGGAAAATGGCATTACCACAAAGAATGGTTTCCTTGCACAGTCTGTTGTGTATTTTCTCTGTCACAGTCATACCAGGGAGGCTTAGCTGCAGAAATCAGGAGATAGTGTGAAGAGGCAATTACATGAACCATTTATTCAAATAGGGAAAATGGATTTTGGACTCAGATTGACAGGGGTGCATGTACTCGAGCAACATGACAGGGAAAAATCCAAGAAATCATTTGTAGAAATTAAAATGCACGTTGACAAGTCAGACATCCAAGTTATGAGAAAAATAAAAGACTAACGCTAAACTTCTGTGCACTTGCAAAAACTCTCAATTCCCAAAGCAGGAGTATGGTGCTATGGGTCTAACGTGCATGCTCAATTACTGCACAGGAATATGCGATCTAAATAGACATCTTTTGACATGCAGTTTAGAGAAACTGGGCCATTTATGCCTACTCCTTCCCATAGAATAACTTTTACTGGAGCACTTGCTGCAAGGCAAGCGGCTTCTCCTGCTGCTTCCGCACTAGGGCGCAAGCCTGCAGCGCGCGTCTCTACGGCTGGGGTGGGCAGCCGAGGAACGAACGTGCAACCACAGCACACCGGCCACAGGTTCAGTTAGCTGGCAAATGAATRGGAATCCCAAACCATTAGCCCTGAGAAACCTCATTCAGGAAATTGCACCCTCTTAGTTGATTGAAGCAATATATTTTGCAGAGTTAATTTTTTGTGCATTTTTATATACAAATTATTTTTTTCCTACAGCCTCTCCACTCCACGCCTAGGTATAGAATGACATTTTTAGGACAGCAGTAATAAGTCAGAAGTTTTGAGTTAAAGAGAGGAGTTGCTGCCTCTCCCTCCATGCATGGGATCCAATTTCCTGGGACACCTGCTGAGGAAAGAACAAATTAGGTGCTGCCAGGAGCTTCTWAACTACTTCCCATGTCATCAGTGGCAACAAGTTAGCCTGCTGGAGGCTAATGAACATGCTGTAATACCCTAATAACAAATGCAACAATCTATATGTTATGCATATTCCATGAGGTCTGTACACAGTGTATGTGTGCACATACGCAGGGCTTTCTAGGCTAAAACAACAATGGGTGATTACCAGGGTAATAGGAATAAGGACATACTCCATTGGCCAAAAACTGCCACAGCCAGCCATAAAAAAGGAAATAGTTTGGACTGGCTAGTTATCCCTAGGCAGCTCAAGAAAGTGTCCTCCTGGAGTCCATTCAGAAATCACGGCTGTTAATGGAAAAGCAGCTGGATTTCTGACGCAGTGTTTCCTGGGAATCTATTCCAGCAGACGGCTGTAAGCACACAAACACACATGTACTCTCAGACACACTGCCATACGCATGCTGTGGGCTCCTAACTTTAAAAAAAAAACAAACAAAAAAAGAGGCAAAAAACCTTGGAAGAGAAAAATGGGATYGGGCAGTGAATGATTCATGTGGTCACATTCAAAACTTGAAACCTTCCTGTTCTCTAAAACTTTAAAGCTGCCCAAGCTCTGTCCATTGTTCAACACTTATCTCTGTCATGAGGGTTCCTAAGTAACTAGTTAAGAAGGACAATATTTCAGCTCAGCCCTATTTCAAACCTTTAAAGTTATATTAAACACAGACAAATGATTCATTTTTTAAAATGATTTCGGTGCTTCTGAAAGCTACTTACTAGCAGATCTGGAGACAGGATGTCTTTGTTTATCCACAGACCCCACGCAAACTCCTCCTCACCACTTCACAAACTTATAAAAGCCTGTTTGGTGTGACCACCCCTCAGTGAAGACAGCAGATTTCGAGCTTCCTGTGAATATTATCTTTAGGCTCAGCTGACACCCATGCATGTGAAAGGACAGTCTAACTGGGGCAACGGCTCTTGCAATCGAGTACCCTGCCTGATATGCAATAACATTAGTAAATAGCTTCATACAGGCCACTAAATAACTATAACTCGACYGGCACCCAAATGTATATAGAAGAGGTGGAAGAGTTGATTTTTTGGCTCATTGATAATTCTCTTTAAAAGAGGGTCACCAAAGAGACTTCCATTCTCAATAAATTGGGAGCATTAGTTTAAATACAAGGTTACGACATCTGWGGTATCAAAGATGACCTTCTATTACCATTTTTGTGGGTACCATGGCTTCAAAGACATTTGTAATTGGCTGGATATCTCTTTTTAAAGTTTTGGTCTTTGTGAGTGGTGACAACAAATGCACCAACACTCTGAGGAGCTAATACAGTATAGATAACAGCATCAAGGTGACATAAGAGACCAGACGAGCAGACCTTCAACTGAGAGCTCAATTCCCATTAAGTCAAGATATTTAATTCCAATCTTGGCACAAAATAATAGTAATAACAACAGGGGGTTCTGGTTTCTTTGCTGAAATAACTGCTGTTCCCATGGGTTTTCCAGACTGTCCTCCTTTAAATCTGGAAATGGTTTCCTGTTCTACAAAGAAAATATTCCTCCATTCAAGTGGATTTACAAGGGAAAGGCGGGGGGGGGGGGTGAGAACAAAGAGAAGGAACTGAATCCAAGAAAGTGTGTAGGAGAGAGGGAACAGAGAAATGGAGCACAACGGGGTTCATTCATCCAACCTTCCATGCCATCTCTTTTGTTTCTTCAGTCCAAATGACCTAGGTGGTTGAATAAAGCAACACAGTTCAAGATGGAAATTTAACTGAAGTCCTGAGCATTTGCCATTGTCAATGTTAACTACAGTAGAAAGTGATAACTACAGTAGAAAGTAATAATGAATCTGTGTAAGAGAAAGAGCAGCCTGCAAAGTGATCATTTCCAGTATTAGAAGAGGCAATGTATAATCTCAAAACTAAACAGCTAGCCATGTTTCTCAGGACATATGCATTCCTCTAGAAGACATTAGAAGAAATTAATAGAACATATTAAAAATGAAAGCTCCTATGTACAGAAATATGTACAGAAAAATGAAAGTACTACTTTGGATGTGACCATGATAGAATAAAAAAAAGGTCTTAATCTGTCCCTTTGCCAGATACYGGAATGGGCTCAGCCATCGCAGTGTCTCCAGTTATTACGTTCATCTAAAAGAAACTTAGAGAGCCTTATGTGTCTGGAATAGCTGAAGAATCAAACCTATATGATGTTAGAGCTGCCTTTCACTACCAAGGGTTATTTTATTTATTCCTCTTAGTGATGTTCTGTATGAAAGATGATTAACTTGTCTTAAAATCTCTTAATAACAGACACCCTCCGATGCAGACGTTTCGTTGTACAGGAGGCAAGCACTCTGGCCATCTAGAAATCTATCTTTGTTGACCATCGTGATTTGATCGTACTTAGATACGTGTGTTCAGGAAGGAAAGGTGATGAATTCACAGACATTACTGCATGGTTGTTTCCCATACTAAAAGGTAGGTGAGAAAGAGAAAACACAGCAGCACTTTAAGTGCTTTTCTCTTTCTTTCTTATGGATAAAAGAAAAGAAAAAAACACCTRCCAAGCAATTCTGAATGCTCAAAGGTTTTTGAACCTCATCTAGCTGTCTCCAACTGGTTTTCAGAACAAAACCCCTAAAAATTCGATAGTAAAAACCCAAACAAAATATGACAAAATATTCATATTCCCTTTGTCATGCTATATGCGTGTGTGCACACACAAATATAAACATACACAGTAAAAAGGAATGATTTKCTTCTCCTGCTCTACTTTTTTTTCCTCCCAAACATTTTCATTTTTTATTCATTGAGGGCTAATATTTATTTTCCTTCTCTCTTTCTCTTTGGAGTTAAATCTTCACTTAATTTTTTTTGAAAATTCCTCTAGGCTTCCACAGTCTTTTCTTCAGTGCAAGAACTATCCCTGCTGGTGGATTGATTTCTGGCAAAGTTATGTATTTGCATGTCATCTTTTCCATTTGCTAGGTTTTCATTCTGCTTTTTCTTACTTATTCCAATGTATAAACCCACTATTTAAATCTGATCTCCCTATATTTTGTTTCTGAATGCACCTTTTTTCTAATCTTCAACTGCTTTTCTGTTTAAGAAAGAAAAATCAATAAAATGTTTGAAAAAGAAATGCACAAGTGCTCAAGAATGGGAGAGAAGCAGCTCTTGTCTGGACATCTGCAGATCACTCTACATGCATTGTGCACTTAAGATAGCTTTAGTAAAACGTTATTTTACTTGTGCACAGCATACTAACAAGACGACAAGAGAGACTGTGTTCAACTTGCTTAGTTTTGTAATGAGGCTAATGAAGTTAAAAAAAAGTTATTCTTGAAATACAGGAATTTATCACCATTTAAAAGAGATAATAATTCTTTGAAAACCCCTGTGCTAAACAGACACAAAGGGCATTTATTACCTTGAGAAACCAATGTTTCCAAGTGAATYGATATCAGAATTCAGGTCTTGTACTTATAATGAAAAGTTAGATAATAAATTATTCCTTATAACAATACATCTATTCCTGGGACGCATATCATAAAGGTCTCAGATAGTAGCGTATGTGCCAGCCATAGACACCTGACTGAAGGCGCCATAGCCAAAAATGCTGATTTTTCATGATCTTCCACAAAGGAACTAAGACCTGCACTCACGGGATGAAATTCAAAGCATTTACCTTTTTGAGGAACTTAAACCATCCTCGGAGAGTACAGGTATGGAAGCTCTCACTGAAAAGAGCGAGTTAAAGCAAGAAATCAGAGTGAAAAATGGCCATGTATGCTGCTTCTGATTGTCAATAGGAAAGAAAAGATAATATTTGAAGCTCTAGGCACGGCCATACGAAGTAAGAATGAGTCCTGCCTAAGAGAAGAGAACTGTTTAAAAGAATTTAGAAGGAAATAAAGACCTGAGAAGCAGAAAGGAGAATGACCTAGTCAGAATCTCAGCTGAACTCTCAAAAGATATCACCCCGAAGGGAGAGAGATTTCCACCCCTTATTCTTCTGCAGAGTTAGATGTATACACCAGCAGTTTTTGTCATGCCGTTACTGGACCCAGAGGGAACAATATCCCATTGTTTTACTAAAAAAGCAAATGAAATGAAACRAAACTTGTGGTGGGATTCGATCGGAAGCCCTGGACAGGGGTGTTGAGGCAAGCTGCGTGCCTGCGGCCGGCAGAGCTGGGCTCTGAGCTGGCAGGCACGGGTCAGCTCTGGCCAGGAGCCACCAAGCCGCACAGGCATGGCGCTGAGTCCCAGCTCACCAGCCCATAACAGCTCCACTGCAGTCACTACAATATGCATTGTTAGGACACACTTAGGGTCTTCTCTTACCTACTGAGACACAGACGTTGCATTCGAACAGTATTTCCAAGTTCTTTTAATGCAGTAAGGATGTGTTTGTGGGTGCTTTAATTAGCAGATTGACATAAACAGGCATCTGTGGTTGGAATTATTCATTAGGAGTTGGGTGCCTGATTTCCTTAGATACTTTTGAAAATCTCACCCCATCATGTTTAATTAAAAATGTCAGATGATATCAATACTCAGATGTGTCTGCTGTTGGTCTCCRGAGAAGATTTCCAAAATCTACTTCTCATTCCATCTGTTCCTGACAGAGCAAGGACTGACTTGGCCCATTCTTGAACCAAAACGTCAACAAATAATTTTAAAAGACTATAAACTGGAAGCCGTATTAATCTCCTGAGCAGGCTTCTGAAACCTTACTTGGATACTGCATGTTCCCAAGAATCTTGTAAGTTAAGAAATGGGAAAGCAGGCTATCTGTGAGTTCTAAAGGAGAATACACTTTGCTTTCTAATATGTAACCTGCATATTAGAAAACAAYATGCAGATTTGCTAAAGAAGRGCCATGAAGCAGYTCCTTTAAAAATCAATGTGTAAATCACCTACCRTCTGAGCAACCCCCACTACATAAGTGACTTGAGTACCAAGGTGGGTGGCGCAGCTCCATCTTGGCTAAGGCTTCCTCAGCCTTAGGTTTTTCCAAGTTTATTTCCTTTTTCATTGGCGTGCATATACATACACACACATGCATATGCACACAAACATCCAAGTAGTCTCACACCATTCACACTAACAGGCATACGCAAAGACAACCTTTTTAGCACAGAAATTCATTTCAGGGGAGGCATTCACCTAACTCACTACATTTTTCCTTGCAAATTCCTTTATCTTCCTGCTCATGATTAGTTCCCAGGTAAGAAATTATCTCATTCTTTGGGTATGATAAATTATTTTGATTTTTTTCTTTTGGGTACTTAGAATCTCCTTTTTTTCATGGAAATGTCCCAGCTTTTCCAGATCTGCCAATTCAGTAGCATCAGAAATCATGGACAAACTCAATCCCACCATCCAAGTACACCATGGATGTATCTTAGCTCTCTGCTGACAAATTYAGAGCAGTTTTATGATAAAAAATCTGATGCTCTGACACTAGGAATCAAGRAGCCTACAAGACTGAGCAACATGTAACTTTTCTATGTGCATTGCTATACCTTTCTTTCTTTTTCTTTCAATAACACAAGTAATTTTATAAAGTCACAGTTGCAAAAAAAAAAAGAAAAAAAAACAAAACCCAAAATATCAGATCTGGTCTCAGTCATATTAAAGGTCTACATTTTATCACTCAGAGATTTTAAAGTGCAGTTGTACTTACTCTGGGAACAGGGGATGTCTGGGTACCTTTCCTTTGGCCACTAGTCTCAGGTGTCAGGTCTCGGTGGTCTACCTGAATGTGGCTCTCTAGGTCTTCAGCACTTTCAAATTTGACACTACACTCTGGACACCTCAGACTGCCACACGGCCTCTCGTTCACCTCCTGTGGGGTCAAGCCCGAAGACTGTCCATTGGTGCTCCTGGTCATGCATCCAGCACACAGGCCATACGGAAGGCCATTAACATCCAATTTGACCAAGTCCTGCTTATTCCGGAACTCTTTCAAGCACAACGCACACTTGTAGAGTTTTTGCAAGGCCTGACCRTTGGGCGACGAGGTTGCAGAGTTTCCTGCCAATTTCTGCATATGGAACGTCCCATGGATTTTCAGCTCTAGGGTGGAGGTGACGGTCTGCATGCAGACAACACAGCGAAAGCCAGTGAGGGAGTTTCTGAGATCTGGGTGCATCTGGCAGTGCTCRATGAATTCCTCCTCGCTCTGCAGTGGCATTTTGCAAATCCGACATGTTCCTGTATCCAAACTCTTGCTGTGAGTGACTTTGTGCTCTGTCAGGGTCAGGAGTGATGGGAAGCGCTCCCCACAGATGGGGCACATGTAGTGCTTGGCCGGACCCCGATGGGTCTGCATGTGCTCTCTCAGGCCATTTTCTGAGAAAAAGGTCCTTGAGCAGATATTACACTTATGGCTACCTTTGATGAACTCTGCTTTCTTCCTAGAACAGTCGTCCTCCCCAGGCCGGATGTTATGATCTCTCAAACGATGGTTCTGCAAGAGGACCTCCATAGTATAGGCAGCCCCACAGATATCACAGCCATACATGGGCTCAGAAGCATCTACATCATCCTCACTGGCTTCATGACTGTTGGAAGTATCTGGATTCTTCATTAACATGTTCTGGATATCTGCACCTTCTGTCTTCTTATTTGTGGGGGTCATGCCATTAGCTGTACCATTTTCAGCACTAGCATCAAAAACACAATGTTTTTCCCGCAAGTGTTTTTCAAGCAAGATGATGGCATGAAAAGCTTTGCTACAAAACTTGCAGTTGTATTTTTTGCTGTGGGTTGTGATGTGGCATTGCAGTTCTACCTCYGTGCTAAAGGTCTCACCGCAGAAGATGCATTTGTGAGACTTTGCTGGATTCCCCAAGTGGCTATGCTTCACATGGATCTGGAGATCCACCTCCTTCCTAAAATCCCAGTTACAGGCTGTGCAACGATACATCTTCTTTTCATTGCTATGCTTGACTGCCAGATGCACTTGGATAGATACCTTGGAATCAAAAACTTCTTGGCAAAGGGTGCAGTGATACAACACAAAAGTATGCATGTCCAGCAAATGCTTCTGCAAATCATCCACCGAAGAAAACTGTTTGTCGCAGCTCTCACATACATAATGGGTTGAAGTTGTCATGTAATGTACAGTGAGATGCTGCAGAAGAGACTCCTGGGAATCAAAGTCTTCTTTACACTGAGGGCAAGACTGTTTCCTCAACAGCAGCTCCAAATGCAACTTTAAATGGGTTTGAAAACTCTCAAAATTAGAGAACTTTAGATCACACTGATTACATGGGTACTCGCCATTAGACACTGAGTTTACGCTAGCAGAAAGCCTTTGCCTTTTAGGGGAAGAGACTTCAACATCAGAAGAAACTGGACTCTGCTCTGCTTTTGACTTCTTATTGTGTGCCAGAGGAATGTTCTTGTGGTTTTCTTTAATATGCTTTGTAAGCTTCAGGATGGAGCCAAAAATGGGGGAGTTTGTGCAATAAGGGCATGAATAAACTTCCATAAAAGACTGTGTTGGCTGAATGACAGGGGAATCCAATTTTGAATTTCCTACATTGCAGTGAGTCTGCTGAATATGCTCAGTCAAGGTTGCTTCGGTCAGAAAGCCCATGGAGCACTGGTTACAGAAGAAGGCATTGTTACCATCTTGAGGGGTAGCGTTTGGGCCACAGTGAGTAATACGGATGTGTTCTTGTAAGCTATTGATATCTGCAAACATCTCAGGGCAGTAGTTACAGTGAAAGGCAGAAATGTTGCTAAACTGCATCATGGGATAGGCATGATTTTTGTGCACCTTTCTTACATGTTCGTTCAAGTTGTACAGTGTAGGCATGGAATCAAGGCAGATCTGGCACGTGTGGCTTTGCTGAGGTTTGTCCRCGTGAATGGTCTTCAGGTGGATCTCCAGAACAGCAAGGCTATTGAAGTCACGCTTGGAGCAGTAAGGGCAGCTGTAAGTAACTTTAGACCAGTTCTGGCCCTCCTCTCTGTCCACTGATCTGATTTTCTTTTGTCCTCTCAAAGGTTTTAGGGTTGAATCTGGGGTGGAACCTCTTTCCACCGAGGCACTCGAGTCGGGTGTTGCGCTGCTCATGGAGGCCACGCTCCCCAGGACCGGATCAGGGCTGATGCTGTGATTGCTGGAGTCAGGTTGTCTGTGGCTGTCCAAGTGGCAATAGACTTCCTCCACTGAAGAAAACTGCTCCGGGCACATAGGGCACTTGTGTTTTTTGTTGGCATGGGCTTGATGAATGTGTGAGAGCAGCGAGTTTTCGTCTGCAAATACTTCAGGGCAATGAATACACTGCAAATCTGCCTTCTCGGAAAGCTGTGGGTGGCGTGTCATTACATGCTTCTCCAAATCTTCAGTCTGACTGAATGTCTCTTCACAGTAATCACACATAAAATCATCCTTCTTCACCTCTTTCTCAGTCTTTGCCATATGTTCCTTGTTCTTTTTATGAGCTTGCATGTGACTCTGCAATGAGCTGGTAGATGAAAACCCACGCTTACACACAGTACACTTGAACGGTTTGCTGGAACTGTGGGTTTTCAGGTGAATTTTGAGGTGGTCACTGCGCGAGAACGCAGCCTCGCATTCGTGGCAATGGTACTTTTTATCCCCCGTGTGAAGCTTTATGTGGCGATCCCTACTCCTCTTATGCTTAAAAAGCCGGCTACAGTAGGTGCATTTGAAAGGTAATTTGTCACTGTGGATCTGCTCGTGCCTTTTAAGGTAGCTCAGGCGAATGAAGGACTTATCACAAAACTGACAGGGATATGGCAGGCCAGTCCCCCCTTCCTCCTCCCCGATGCCGAGATCACACCCATCTCCTATCATCTGAGTGGGTGATGCAACATCTTTGCTGGAGGGAGATGAAGCCACCCAGGAGAGTTGTGGGTCGTCATCACCATCTGTAATGGGAAAGCAGAAAGGAGATTAAAAACAATTCCCAGTGCATCTGTGAAATAAGGACAAAGCTCTCAACAACACTATGGGCTTCTGCTACTACAGCGCAAAAAAAATCAACTCAAAAAAATTTTTTTCTCTTGAATTTCAAAGGGTGTTTGAGAAAGAGATATAAAATATATCTGTAGACATAATCCATGAATTTGCCAACACATAGTATTAATAAAAAGCATTTTTCTTCAGCAGGTTTAACACCTGCTCACTGTACTGTAAAGCAATAAACAATGAATACAGAAAGTAAAATACAATGTGCAATGAAGCAATGCAAACATTTGAAAAGCTACAGTATTAAGTGATCACCTGTGATTTTTTGGGTCTTTTTAAATGTTACATCAAGATGATTTTAAGTAATGTCTCCATTAAACAAAATCCTTCAGTTCTGTTTCAAAACTGTAACAGAATTAAAGGCTGATCAAAAGCAAACAGATCTGAAAATCTATGCAAAATAAAAGCATCAGATTTGAGACAGCTCAACAAAATCAGAGAAGAGATTTGCATCATTACCACATTCATTCGCATGAAAGGTAATGTTGCCTGCTTATTACAAAAACAAACAAATAAAAACCCAGAAAACCATCATCATTGGAGATTTTGAGACATCACAAAACAATCAACTTCAGGATAAAATAACAATGGCCCAGCCTCTGCTTTAATGACTATTTCCTTTGCTCAGTATGAGGCTTTGGAAAATATTTTATAATTTGATATTACCATAAAGGAACACAGTGCCATCTCCAACTGCAAAACAGTCATTTTAGGAAAAATACATAAAATTTTGGCAGCTTTCATAAACGGAATTGCTAACAAGAAACAGAAGAGAGCCAGTTCAAATATACCAATTCCGATAAACGTCGAGATGTTGAGTGAAGCAAAAACGCCATGAGTCTGATATAAAACTGAACCACGGATTGAAGCAAAAATAAAATTCATGCAAACGAGGGAAGGCGCTGACCCCGCGCACACATTTGGAAATTCAGAAAGAAGCTGGTTCTCCAGATATGTTGTCCTTATAAAACATTTAATGCTCCTACTTCAGCTCTTACTGAAACAAACCAAGAAAAAAATCCCCAACTGTGGGTGTAGGCTGCCACACGCGCGCCTCCCGCCGCCGGCGAGACAGGCGCCGACGAGGAGGAGCACGTGCACCGCGGAGCGGCTCTGCCAGAGGCGCGCGGACAACGCGAGCAGAGCGGAGCAGAGCGCCGCCGGAGAAGCCGCGTCCTGGGCCACCACGCGCTTGGTCCAAGACCTTTCTTTTTCATCCCAGGAGAGTGGAGATTTGAGCTACTCTGTAAAAGCCAAACCAAATAGTCATGCCTGACACAACTTCTCCAGCACGCGGGAGCTGCCCCATTCCTGGGAGCTGCCRTTTTAACCAAACCTCCTTGCAAGGTGCACCAGGGTTTGCGCCCAGCTAACTTCCCCACGCCGGCTGGGCCTCAGTTTAAAAGCAGAGGGTGCGATGAGCTGATTTGAATGCAAACGTTTCCCAGGCTGCATTTTCTCAGCCGCGAGGTGGTCTCCCTGCGCGCTGCATGTTGCAGCCGCGGCCCGGCCGTCCCCGCGGCCCCGGGCCCCTCCGACGGGCGCAGCCGGCTGCCGGCTCCCGGATTAGCTGGCGGGGAGGTGCCGGTGGCTCCCGGCTGGCTAATTCCCGCCGCGCGCCAGCTGGGCTCCTCCGGGACGCAGACAAAGGCTGGGGAGAGGGGGATGTGAGGCCTGAACCAGGGCAGCACATGCTGAATCGCTGCCGCTACCATTTTTTTCCTGCGGGAAAAAGAAACAAACAAAAAAGCTCACCACCGTGCTAATATTTACTACTCTAGCTGCCCGGCTGCAATTTAAAGAATAAGAGGTGGCAACTTTGCAATAACTGTTAGAAAAACACAYGCTTTATAAATATCTTCCCTTTTGCAACCAAGCAGGCTACATGCATCTTTCGCTGGGCGCTGGTGTACAGAGGAGCGACTACACCAGGAGCCAACCCAGAGGGCTTAAAACTGCTTCAGTGAATAAAGCTTCATTGCTGCACTGCTAAACTAGAAGTTGTGGGCCAAATTCAGCACTGCCGCAAGCCAGGACAACCCCTTCAACTCCGGCAACTTTGTGCCGTTGCCATGCGCCCGCGCTAACCATCGAACTGGCCCACCACGCAAACCTAACCAATGTTCTAAAGTTCTCTTTTTCCCTCTGAAACGAACCAACCCACCTCCAAATGCATCCTGAGAGGGGCCAGCTCCCCTCCAGCTGCTGCTCTTCCAACATACTGGGCTACTCGGAAAGCAAAACCCAAGAAAGCTGGTATCACTTTGCGAGTGATGCACGAAGACGTTGCTGTGCTAATATAATTTGGATTCAAATGAATTAACATTTCTCAGATTGGAAAGTTATGTTTGTAATAAAAATGGAAGCATTTACATGGATGGCTGAAAGCAAAGATTGTCTCCTTTTCTTAGCTTGATTCAGACCTTTCACCGATTTTCGTGTTTAACTTTTGGATTCCTTTTATTGCACTGTTTTCTCATTCTTTTGCAATTTAAAAAGAATTGGAAAGTT
Source organism: Apteryx rowi (assembly GCF_003343035.1). Lineage (NCBI taxonomy): Eukaryota > Metazoa > Chordata > Aves > Apterygiformes > Apterygidae > Apteryx > Apteryx rowi. The sequence continues at coordinate 4,593,757 of NW_020449196.1, read as the reverse complement.
ATTGCGTAAGCCCTGAAAACAATCTACCTTGACTTCCTTACAAACAAACCACTAAATTACTCAAGGCCTAAAACTGAAGAAATTAAGAAAAAGTCATTATCATTAATCTCTTTATGGAATGAAAAATAGCCCTGTTCATTTTAACTTGCCATTTTAAATTGAAGAAAAGACCCATAATGAACTGAGAAGGAAATTCTAAGGTATTTTACCATAGTAATATTTTACTGTGAAGATATATCTGAGATGTGGTGTGACATGTCTGGCAATGATGGTTAGAATAATAATTCTACATTAATGCAATCAAAGGAATGTAGCAGAATGAGAAAAATCACTTTAAAAAGGAGATTAACGTCATTAAAAATGGCTAATCCTGCAAAGTGGGACTGTACTAAAATAGAGAATCACACGCCTGGTGCAAAGCTTTTGTCATTTTTGCATAAGAGAATCAAAACAAGTATTAAAAGGGGAAGAAAATTCAATAAAAAGTTTAATTAGGGAAAAAAAGAGCATTAAGGAGGCTTCAGAATGTCGGTAGTCTTCAGGATATATGTGTGGGTCACCAAGCTTAAAGGGCCAAACTTGATAAKCAATCTCAAAGTGGTACAGCAATTTAGCAGCTTAATGTTCAGCACGTTTACGGGACGGCAAGCATTCATCATCATCACTGAGAACCTCGTTCCAGCCTCAATGCATTCAATAAATGTATTTTTCCTTCTAATAAGAGCAATTTGGCCAAACTGCAGTATAAATCATACTTCATTCTCTGTTTGTCTTCCAGATAACACGAGCCAAGTCCAGAAATGTATTCATGAAGCAACAACAATAAAACAAAGCCTTAGAAAGCGCGACCCGTTTGGGAAGGTAGCCRTGCAGCACAGCACAAACTGTGGGACAGGAGCAGCCCTGTCTCCGCAGCACATGCTGATGGCATTGATACATTTATTATTTCCAAGTTATTTTGCTAACAGAGATAAAATCACTGCACTGCTCCCCTTTGCGCCCGGGAGACTTTCTTCATACAAGATAATGAACCAGGGCAGTTAGGTTTGGGAGATGCTCTTTTTCTGTTGGGTTTATTCCTCTAGCACACAGCTAGAACACAAGAGGAAGAGTCAAATTAACAAAAAAAAGGCCCCCAAATCAGTTGTTGGGGAAAGGTGTTTTTTTGATTGAAATTCAAATTCCTGGTTCTTTCAGAGCCTCTCTCTGCAGATCTGCGTCAAGGCACAGAAGCTAAAGCGGTCAATGCACCCAGCTGCTTTAGCCCATTGAAAGGTGATGGGACTCCAGCACCCAAAAAAACTAAGTTACGTTAGAAAACAGGCTTGGCATCATAAGACATGCCTATAAACCGTCTGTGTTTCAGTTCCTCATCTCTGTAACAGGCAAAAGACATCTGCTGCTYGGGGCAAATTACAGGGCTCACTTCCTGCACAACGCCGAGACGGCCTCAGGCCGACCGCCCAACAGAAATGCTACCAATTTCAATAATTATTATTATCACAGATGCCTAACTATGGGAATACAACACAGATTCAGAGAAAAAGACTGAGAAATTTTCAGTAGTGGCTACAGCAGATTTTGAAGCGCTTCACTACTTACTAAAACCAAGGGTAGATCATTACAACGGATTGCAGTAGGCGCTTCACACAGCATACGCTGTTCATTTACACTGCCGTGCCGGTGTGAAATAATGCAAATCAAGTTTACATACCAAATGTTTTAAGTTTCACTATTTTCAGTGCACTTTGACAGCTTTTTACTAAAAATCTTTTTTGGCGTGTTTAGTCCCATTTTCCTGCACATTTCAGGTATAACGAAGTAAACAGTAAAAATGATAATTAACCCACCAAACTCAATGTTATGCACAGATATTACCCTCACTGAATGTTTTTGTTCTTTGTGTAACAGAAGGCAATAGCGGACCACCAGCGCCACTTTTGAGCTGACACTGCACCCGTCTTTGAATGATACTGTAACAGCAGCTATGACAAACCCAGCATTAATGCACACTCAAACAACTTTACTAAACAACAGCAAAAGATTTCTACAACTAATTTGTAATTACGCCTATGTTATGTTCAATGCAAAACTAAAACTGGATGAAAAACTAAGAGGTGTTAATATAAATGGCACCACACACGGTGCCATCATGATTATCTGTGACTTAAGAAAATGCAGTTATACCTAATCACATGCTTCTGTGGTAAGCATGTTTGTTGGACTAAATGACTGGTGGTTAGTGGCTCTTTTTCCAACTTCTCAGCTTTGCACTGCCATTTGTTTTTAAGTGAGGTTTTAAAAAAAGGGAAAAGAAAGAAGATGTCTGGCTTAATGGAAAAATATATATAATCTAATTTTTCTTCTCATGCATAGAGTAACTTGGTATTTAGAATACAAAATCAGCACAAGATGTAGTGTAGAATTTCAAACGTTAAATTTTCTGGGATGTCTGCTGTAGTTAAACTATTACACATAGGCAGTTTAAACCTAGCTGTCTTTGTCTAAACCTTTCTGCTGCGATCAAGGAACATTTAATTACTCTGCCTTTTTTTTATGCTGCAAGTTAAGAGTACACACAAAGACATATATTGAAGCTTAGTTGATATATAGAAACTTGTTAAGCCACAGTAACATGTGACTGAGCCCTCAATTTCTAGCAAAGCTACTGAGACTAAGTAACGACCATGGATAGGATGATATATAATTCTACAGAGATCACAAAAATCAGAAAGTTATTTTTAACATTATTTTTCTTAAATCAAATCGTCTGTATTTTACAGGTAACAAAAAATTAACWTATCATTAAATAAGTTATTTCACACTTCACTAAATGGTGTAATAAGGGGCGGAGGAGAAAGTTTTATGTTAGATCTAGGAATAAGCTAAATGCTTTCAGAGTTGAATCACTGTTTTTCTTTACTCCCTTTGGAAAAGCAGCAGATACTATATTCTGCTGTGCATCATGGACTTGGGACTGAAAACAGCTGCACTCTAATTACATGTAAAGTGTACCAAAACATTCCTTTTATCACAGACTGTAAATCTGTTAGCATCTGTCTCTCCTTTGTTTCTTCCACAAGATACAAGCTTGTTTCTACATTTTTCTCACCTGTAGCGGTGATTAAAATTCATTATAAATGAAAGGAGTGAACACTAAAACAAGTTCCTCTGTGTACAGTTCTAAACTCAAATTAGAAACAGCTGTTTGCTAATTCATGCAGTGATGTTTTGTCGTGCTCTGTGAATCAATAATAACTCACCCTATTTCCACAGAAATGTTAGGATTATCCATATATTTTGCTTAGCAATTTGTCCTTCGGAAATGTTCAAATGCACAGTCAGTCTTTTTTAGGCGAGATTAGAGGATGATAGTGGCAATATCATCAAAGAATTAACAGAAAGATATTAATAGCTTGCTGCTCCTGCTTACCCTGCTAGCTAGCGGGTCCTGTGCCATTCCTGCCTACTTTGATACCTCCGGAGCATTTAGCAAAGATGCCACATTATAAGACCGATGTGAAAGAACAAGACTGTGCATGGGGTCACACACACAGATCACTGATGCAATAACCACACTGAGAGAATACTATAAAATCAGAATTTCAGCTATGACGTGTACAACTTTTAAATATAAAGATGACAAAGCCCTTAGGAAAACAATCCTAATAGAATAATTATTAGTTGTAACAATTAGTTACAATAATTAGTAATACTTTTTTTAATTGCTACTAATATTCCTTTGTATGATCTCAGCCAGAGCACAAACTTCCAGTTCCGCTCTGGAGGCAGCAGTACGCAGCCATCTCTGCAGTACATGCAAGCAAAGTCCTTTTCTAGTGTGTATAAAGATGTTTTTCCCTCCTCCTGTTTTGTCACTGTGCAAAGGGAGCACGCTCCTCTTGCAGCCCGGAGCCAGGGACCGAGGTTGGGAAGCACCCGCAGGGACGTGGGGAACAAAACCAGCCTTTCTGGTGGGATGAAGTGCACGAGATCGATTTTCTAGGTTTATGATTTCCTCCCTCCCATTTGATCGGGCAACTCTAAATACAGCAGGCTCCTGCTCTCAGGCTGTTTTCCCTGAGTAAGCCTTGGACACATGCAGTCCAACTGACTTGGCTTAAGCTCTTTCCCTCAGTCCATACCCACAAGTGAGCATCAGAAACTCAGACCAGTAGGTGTCTGGAGAAACTCGAATGCAGAAACTGAAATTACGCAAGGAAAGACTTTTCTCCATGAACTGACCAGACGAGTGTGATTTAATTTAATGCTTTACTGTGCTCATTTTTATGTTTCTGAATTGTACTTTCAAGTGAAGATTAAGTCATCAGTTACAATCCATTTAGCTCATTCATAAACTCCACTTAAGGGYCACGTTCTTGATGGTGAGTAGGGAAGCTCGGATGGCAGCATGACAAGGGCGGTCAGCGCCTTCTGCAGAACATCAGCATGGGCAGCAACAAGCCGGAGACCACATTAATGGCACGGACAGACATTTGGAGGAGTCAGTGCCTTTACAGCTGGGGCAGGGGTAAACCAGGGCAAAAGACTTCGGGCAACAACCTCAGAGGAGCTGCTGTAACTCCTAAGGCAAATGCACACATACTTTTGCACTGGTAGACAATATCAGAGTCGTGTCTCCATTTCTGTGGAGCTCTTTTTCAACTCTTCTGCCATATATCAGCTCTGAGGCAAAAAAAACACTAACAAGGGAGAAAAGTGACACCCGACATCCCAACTGATCTACCTCTACCTGTTTCTTCTGGCTGGGGTCACCAAAAAGTGACTGGATTGCTAGGGTGGTTTGCTATGATTAGATCTTCAACTGGTGCTATGCAGTGTCTTGACCTCCAGGCAAATCGTTTTGTAGTCCCTGTCTATACACATATGAAAAATTCTTTCCTCAAAACATAATTTTGCTCCTAAATGAGTGTTTCACGTCACTTCTCAGTAGAAGATACGTCAATTGTCATGCTGCAAACCTGAGAAAAACCTCATGCTTCAAGCCTCAGCTCTGCACAGGACTTTACTGCCAGGCTTTCCGGCCTGAGGAATTTAAAGCTGGTCATATTATTAGAGCAAGTTGCTGGGGAAAATAAAAACAGCTTGTTAAGTTAGAGAGAGTAGGCTGTTCCAGGCTCTCATTTTGATCTAGGTGGGAAAACTGTGACGCACTTACAAACTTAATGGGCTGATGTTCATGATGAATAGACTCAATGCTGGAAAACACATGTTGCCTGAAATTACTCAGCAATAAACAAACAGTAAAAAACAACAACATCCAGATTTTATATTGCCTTCAAAGAACTGAGGAAGAAAAATCAATAAATTACACGTGACAGACAGTATCAAGTACCTATTTTATAGTTATAAATATGCACTATCAGCCTGATTTCCAAACGTTGTGTATTCACATTAAGCCAAATCAATCAAATCAAAAAAACTGCAGCTGCTCAGCACTTTTGAAAATGCGAGTGACAGAAACATTAAATACATGCAAGTCTACATAGAGGTATTTTCAGAAAAGGTACACATTTCATTAATCTGCAGTCAAGGTTTCATGCAAACGATGCAAATGGGAAAGATGACACACTAGTAACCATCTTGGCTTCCCCAACGGCATATGGGGGTATTTACGTAGGTTTGGTCAACACGGCTGCTCCAAGCCTTCCCCGGCCGCTTTTGGGGAGCTGCTGCAGCGCGGGGATGCCCGCAGGTGCCTCTGGAGCCAGCGGAGCTGCCGCTGCCCCAACCCACGGCGCGAGGCGGTGGGCTTTGCGCCAGCTAACTGGCCTGCCATTCCCCGGGGACGGCCTGCAGCACGGCAAAGCACAACTCTGGGCTTGCTACACTGAACGATTCATTTTTTTAAAATATTTCATTTAAAAGCAAAAGAGAAGCCCCAACATAACAAAAACAAATGCAAAACCGCACTGCAGAATACTAAGCACATTTCTAAGTATCATTTAGTTAAACATCAGTTGGGAATCTATACCCTGTTTGTGACCAGCCTGAGGGGAATGGCATTAAAGCACAAGTAGGAAAAGAGGTTCTCCACTTATCAATACCTGATAGAAATAACTGAAAGGTCTAAAAAGAAAATAACTGTAGCTTTTGTGCCGTGCAAGATGAAAGCCAAACACTGTGGCTTACTTAGATCTGTATTTCATGGTGTATGGTAACACTGCTTCTTTTTACTAGCAGTATCTGTCATTTTTAATAAGAAACGACTTTTAAAACAAGCAAGCAAACAAAAATGCTTATCACCTGATAAGACTGTTTCTCGGAGAATCAGCATTCGGCTACCAGAAGCGTGCAGCATGGGAGACCTTGCCAGTTTAACCAGCAGTGACCCAATACCTGCGATCCAAAAACTCGCAACAAAACAGCCCCTGGAAACCTGCTCTCTTCTTCCTGCAGATCTTTGGCCTTTCGACTAAAGGAGCCCACAATAAATCCTGAAACTCATCCCCCAGATTTTCAAAAGAAGAGTGTAAGCAGTGGCTGAGGTCTTTCTCCCCAGGACACATGTTGGCTCAGCCGAAGGAGGCTCCTGCCTGGCTCTCATCAGTGCAACCCGCCCCAGCCTTTCCTAGGGAGGGCTCACTGGTGTGGGAAGGGAGGAAAAGCAAAGCCAAGGAGCCCTACTGAATTCAGCCGGAGAAGACAGCCCCACCATGCTCTCGCCAAGAAACCTGCAAAGCCTAGCAGAAACCCTACCGCTTTAGGGAACCCATCTCCAACGTCAGCTGAAGGCACCACGCTGAACGCGCACCAGAATGGGACAGGACCTTCCTTAAAGTCCTGCTAACGGCAAGATCTCTCCTCCTCCTGAATTGTTTTAGGTGCCGATTGTCCGTATTAAGATATCTGTAGTTTAACCAGAAATGTAGGCTCTGTTCTGACTTTACGTTTTTCTTTTTTTTTTTCCTCCTGCAAATGCGAATTGTACAATTTATTCTAGTTAGCGACTGTCTCTGTGCCCTGGCCACAGATGCATGAGAGTGAATTTATAATGAGGAAAGGTGCAGGGCACAATTACTTGTTTAAATGGGATTAAAATTAGGGTTGAAGTGTACATTGAATCATCTCAATTTATCCCTGAAGAGAAGGAGGGACAGTAAGCATCTTGTCCCTTACCACAAATCTCTGTTTCCCCGTCTTCTCTGCCCAACAGCACTCGGTCCATTTGAGAGCAGTGTCACACACACTGGAGTTCACAGCAGGGACTTAAAGGAAATTCTTTCCCTCATGTGAAAAGGTTTGGTACTTACACCTTGCTCCCCAGCACAGCATGCCCTACACGCAGAGAAAACCCACATATATATAGTGTATATATATATACACGTATGTATAGTGTGGCAGGGAGAAGAGATACCAAAACCTACTTCCCAAATGCAGCTGGTGGATACAAGGAAGAAGCTGAATCCTGGTTCTACCATTAGAAAGAGGCAAAATAGAGACATTAAGCCATGTAAGTTCATGCACCCATCATCTAAAACAGACAGAAATGTTGTCAATAAACCTGTCATGACTAAGTGGGCAATTTAAAGTTTTTTTGAAATGAAAAATTACTGTTTTCATAAACAACAGGAAGAGTTTTAAAGATCAGAGCAGCTTCACTTACACAAAACTTACTGTCCTAAATACTGATAAATACTGAAAAAAAAAAGTTGCTTCTCTCCCTCAGGAATCAGTTTGGTTTTCTCGTGCCCCTTTTCCAGACTTAGTGGCCAAACCCTCTGGCCAGGCAGCAGCACAAAATGGGCAATTTGGTTGTTACTACACATTTATCTTCTCACATAGGAGAACGATAAAATAGGGTATCCAAATACAATTCTCAGATAGTTTTTTTGTTTTGCCCAGGCTGTTTCACTACTTATTTTATTTCTCACCAATATGACAAAAATTTTAAGGACAACACAATTTTATGATGACAGATAACCAGGATTGCTATCTTAATTTACATGCTTAAGTATATTTCACCCTTGCAAAAGCAAAACAAGCATGTACAAATGAATGGTTTGAGGGAAAATTCAATAACTTCTTATTACATCTTTTGCCAGAATAAATACTTGTGAAACTGAATCCCACTTCCTCCATTTTATACTCATTATGACACATGAGAATACGAGTCCCAAGAATTATGGAAGTGCCAACCTTGGCTACCCAATTAAGACTGAATTATTTTTTTCATTTAAGATAGGCATGCAATATCTTTGTTCTGCTGAAAAATGGAACCTCCATCTCGATTCTGGAGCATCTGAGTATAAAATTAATCTTCTGAGTAGTAAATATTAGACTGACATAGAAGCAGTAACTGTATGATTTCAATTAAATCACATCAGATTTTGGGGTCCTAGATTTTTAGAGCTGGTTTTTAAAGAAATATTAGATTTTTTTTAAAGATTCTGTCCATTATTTAGCAATGTCATACCTTTGTATCTTTGGGTTTCCTATAAATATAACCATGACCCCAAACTTCCTGGATACCTGACATCAAGAAGATTACAACATCACATTTACCCTGAAGTCACTGTGCACAGGCTTAAGAGTCACTCCATCTTAATTCAGTTCTTCAGCTGGAATTAAGATACTGAATCTGATTTGATTTTTATTCTTACTGTGTTGCTTTGTATCATAACACTCCCATTTGCCAGTGGTGGTGCCTAACAAAACATGAAGCAGAGGTGTAGGCACAAAAGAAAGAGCCCTTATAAATGCACAGGAATATACAGTGTCAACATGTACCAGTAGCCCAATATGTGCAAAAAGAATTAAAAAAAAGACTACTCCCCCATTATTTTACAGCTTCACTGTATTTTCCATTTTAAAATATTTTACTATTTTTCTAACGTCGTTAGAGAAGCTTCCATTGCAAACAGATGAAACCAGACATCCGCTAACCATCCTACACAAATTCCTGGCAGAATTTTTGTGCAAAGTGTTATCAGGTAACAATATTTACCATGTACAGTAATTATGAAAAACTGTAAGATTGTGTAATTATGTATTTTAATTACATGATCTGATTAGGTTTTTTAATCACTTCATAAAAAGAAAGGAAATTCACTGAGGTTGTCAGAAAGTTAATAAAAATAAGGTAATTCACCACTAAAGCTCACCATGGTGCCTTTCTAACTACTTCCTTGCTACACCCCACTGTGCCTAGGTATTGGAGGTCAACTATAAGTATTAATTTCCTTACTTTTATTAACTTTGGTGACAACATTCATGCTCTTTTGGCATGTTTTTTTTKTTGTTGTTGTTTTGTTAGGAAATGCTTTTCATTTGGCTGAATGAGACTTCGAGAGACAAGAGGCAGCGTTCCCGCCGAGCCCGGTGCCGCCGCGAGGAGGTGCCCAGCAGCCCGCCCGGGAGCAGCGACGAAACCCAGGCGTTTCCCCCCAAACCGCCGCGCGCGGGGACCCACGGCGGGCGGGCGCACGTGGGGAGCCCGGCCCTGCGCGAGCCGCTCCGCTGCTTTCGGGGCAGGACCCAGCGCTGCTGCTCCAGCTCTGGAAAACAATTTTCCTAACTTTTGGATGCGGTTCTGCTCTAAGGAAACATTTTGTTTATATCCGCGCTGGGACTCTATAATGCAATACTTGGCTATGGGGTTCAGCAGCTCTGTTTTGCTCATTTCTGGTTCACTCCCTCCCCGCTCCAGCCCTTCTTTCTTTCCCGAAAAGAAACCTGGAGGCTCGGACGAAACAACACAGGCGCACRTCGAACAGTGGCCTTTGAAAGGACGTTAGCAAGGGGGAGGGCACAAAGTGATTTAAACGGGCTTTTGTAGACAAAATGGAAAACACTGTGTACAACAACATGATGCCTTTCCCTTTGCACACCATTTGTGGTTGCAGATTACATTTGCAAAGTCTAGCTTTCAACACAGTGCAGCCAAAAGCAAACTAACGGCATAATTTCCTTCCTGGATACTTTACTTTTGAATTCCTTGATGGACAAAGAGGTTGAGGTTAAAAAAAAGAAAAAAAAAAAAGGGCAAGAAAACCCCCAAGAAACCACTTCTTCCCATGTACTTCTAAACCTGTGCAAACTTACAGGGGAATATCCTTTAAACCGCTGACACAATTTACTCTGGCTCGTGGTGCAACTACTGGYTTCTGCCAGTAAATCCTCATGGCACACAGCGAGCGATACCTGACACTCTGCAAACTCAGTACCACAAAGAGTTTGCTCAGTTGTAGGTATTTGTTATATTTTCTTTCACCATTGCCGGTATTTTTGCTTTTGCACTTTTATATGGCATCTCTGCTCAATGAAGCTACAATATACCTGTAACATTTACTTTGAAGCCTGCTTTTGTGTGCATTTGTTTCTTTGCATGGCTTGCAAAAGACCATGAAACTACGGCTTTTAAACTAAGTCTCCCAACTGATAGTGAGGGCTCAGAGAGCTATGCAAGTCAAATACTGGAGACAAATGCCAGTTACTCCTGAAAACCAAAAGTATTTTCTAACATGAGTCACAGCCAACCTCTGGACAGAGATATCCAAACAGAAAAATCTCTATCCTTGCATGCTCCTCACTAATTATCCTAAATTATCCAAGCACTTTCCAGGATTCTGTTCTATGAAAGGGAATTTTTCTAATGGCAATCAGCAATTTTAAAAGTTACCATGCATTACTGGCTTCTCTTCTTCCCCTCCACTCCCATTTATCATCTTGCTTTTTTTCTCCCATTTCTCCATCCCCTCCCAAACACAAATTATTAGACTGCAAATGCAGGGCAGGTCCAGACACCCAAGGGGTGAGCCAAGATCTCCTCTCCTGGGGAAACCACCATAGTGAGCTCAATGACTATTTGAGATGTTTGCTGGTACTAGGGAATAATATTTCCCTTGGGCACTTTCTGGATAGAGTCTACCACCTGGGTTAAGTCATTATTACAATCAAGCAGAAAAAAAAAAGGGGAGGGAGAGAAAAGATGAAAAAACACTACAGCAAGCATCATTAAAGCTCATCAAAAGTGCATTAGAGAACACCTGATAATATACTCTGAACATTAATGATCCTTATGATATACCATATTAATGCAGATGTTATCAGAATTCATGGAAACAAAATTTTCCATTCACACATTTCCCTAAAATCAGTGTTCAAAAAAAAGCCTCTCAGAACTATTAGTTGCCAGCATTTTTCTCTGGCTCTGGAAACAAAAGGATAAAATAAGGCCTCTGATCCTATATGTGCTGCTGATCACCAATCTCAGACAAGAACTCTGACTTCAGGATGCTTTATTRGCATTCAACGGCAATGTGCTACACTTAAAATGGATGATGGTAAGCCAATATTAATAAAAGAGTTGTGATTACGTTGGCTTAAATTGGACTATTATCACTACTAAGATCAATTTTACTGGCAGCCTTAAAACTCTCCGATGCTGGGCAGCAATTTCCCTTGCAATTTTTCCCCCTCTGCGTTACGAGGCAGAAGCATGCGTGCCGCAGGAACGACAGCGCGACACTGCTGCAAGGCACTGAGCGCCAGGCTGCAACAAGCACCGCTAAGGTGTCTGAAGAGCCTCAGTCTTCAACCAGTAACTGAAATGGAGGCCAAAAAATTAATTCCAGGCACTGCTCAAGTCCTATGTTCCTCCTTTACGGAGACTGCAAATCATGTCAAGTTCTGCATAAATAGGTTTGTGGGGGTATTAGAGGGTGAATTACTGTCATCTAGGTGCTAGTGCTTAGTAAAGCAAGGACTATCAAATTCCTTTTGCCAAAATCCAATGTGAACTGCTGCTCTCAAAGAAAGAAGGTCACCCGACCAAGAGCTCTTCATAAAAAAACAATGAAGCAAAACAACAGAAAAACTCCAAAACACGCATGTTTTATAAATACAAAGTCACCCTTAATGCCCAGACTTATATTCCCATTTGAAAGCTGAAGTGAAATCTTTCCTAAACAAGTATCTGATCAGGTCTGCAGCATCTCAGAATTCCTTCTAGAAAGACGGGAAGCAGGAATTATTTTTAGTGCAGCTGAGAGGCCAGGCGTATTTCAGGCAATCTCCCAGAGCCTGCTTCGATACCATGTGGGACATAAACCCACAAACTATGAAAGAACCCAAATCAGTATTGTTTTCTCAAGTGACATCCATTATCCCTCATCTGAGAAAATTAACACATGTATCCAGAAGCTCAATAAACTAAGCTCAGAGCTAAAAGTCTAGGATTAACTCTTTCTGTGTCACAGGAAGTGTCATCTGTTAAGTCAGCAAACGGCTAACGCATTCTATTTTATATTCTGTGGTTCTGCAGTTTAGAGCAAACAGGGGCATCAAAATACATTTATACTCCAGCCTAGTTTCAAAATGTTACAGTACACAGAGTAATCCAGAATTTCCAAATTCCAAACAGCTACAGAGACATAAAAATGCAGATACAGAAGGGCCATTAGACCAACACATGCTGTTTTGGGTTGCATTAGGGAGAGTGTCACAAAACAAGTGAAAAACAGCTTTTATGCAAAGTCTCTTATTTTTTGACACGTGAGTTACCTGTGTATCTAGCAGTAAAACGCTATGAATATTAAATATAGGCAACCTTTGTTGCTCTGCCAAATTATTTCTACACAAATGATAATATTTGAAGATTTTTATTCCAGGCAAGTGTTATACATACAGTCTCATACTCTAACACGCTAAAATATAAGACCAGGTCTGCAGAAGAAAAGCAAGGCAAGGCTCTTCCCCCACAATTGGGCCGATTGTGCTTATTTCCAGATAATGCTCGGGGATGGCTAAATTAGGAAAGCAGTCAGGAACAAGGCTGATATTAAGGTATGAATGGCCGGGCAACGTTGTGCCGAGGGTGCGTTATCGCTCCCAGCATTCCAGCACCGCGTCTCCCTCCTGGTAGCCCGTCCTTCTGGGGGACGCTTTGCTAAGCAGCTCCCCAGCAAGAGCACAGGAAACACCGAGTCTACAAAACACTGAGCTCTGAAGCAGGGCTAATAATAATAATCTCATCGTTACCCCAGTGCTTTAAAAATGGGACCCCCTGGCCAGAAGCCAAAATAAAACATCAAAGGGGGCCTCGGCAAGCCAGGCTCAGAGTCAACATTTGGGTGAGAGCCCATCACCTACTTACCCTGACAGCAGGCAAGAAAAGTTGGCGACATCTGCTCGGAGGCCAGGGGTCAGGCCAGCTGGGGCCGTACCGCGCAGCAGGGAAACGTGGGCAGCAGGCTGCAAAAGCCTCCCCAAACCAGAAAGAAAAAACAATGCCTAAGTCTGTACCTACGTCCGGTGGGCCTGAATTTATCACGTGCAAAAGAGTGTACGTTCCATTAAAAGCGTTTCTGCTGGTAATGAGAAATGCAAGGACTTGCACACAGCATGAGTAAACACTGCTGGACTCCCAAACTGGATGTCCTGGTGACAGTCACGAAGCTCTCAAAGTCCCTGCTGACTCCCTGACAGTTATCCTGGCTATACTGGGGTTCACCACTGGCACAGGAGTAACTGAGCTGGGTGGGCTTTTTCATGAAAGAGGGAGCAGCAAGTTGTTCCAAAGATGCCTTAGAAAAACTCCCACATATTAGCAAATGTACAACATGAAGCACGACGCACASTGATTCAAAGACTGGTTTCCATGTGTGCGGAAGCACTGGAGGCCAGCAAGCAAGAAGGCTTCGAAGATGCTGCCACATTTAGAAACCAAAAAATCCATCAATGAAAGATAACCCTCCATACTTTTTTTTCTCTGTAAAAAACCTTTGATTTCTTGGGAAAATCAATAAGACTTGATTACTCAAAATGGCAACATCAACACAAACACCCTTCAGGCGTCTTGCCGAGTACCTCTGCAAAGCACACAACAGTGCTAGCCACATGCCGTGGCCCCTCTCCTGCACACCAGATGAGCTTTCTGACATTGCAGTGGATGAAGAAACTACCAAGCTAAAAACAGTGCCTTTGCTAAACAGTGCTGGGAGGCCAGCTGAGGCTGTCACGGAGAAGCTGCTCACAAAACCTGGCCAGAGGGACTACTTAGCAGCTGGGCTAGCTGAGACAACCCATATCTGTGGTGCCACAGAGCATCCAAAATGTTTCTGATGGTCTGTTGCAGAAGACCTGCTCTTTTGTGCCAGCATGCATGACAGGAGAAACCATATTTGAGACATTTTGAGAAGTCAAAGTGTCAGTGGTAGCAAAGTACTGAAATTTGCACAGTAGCGCCCAGGACAACAGCAGGTAAAGAAGCAAAGAGCAATCCCATCATGTGGACACACACATTCGCACATGAGGCCTTGTGGTGTCACTTTCTAATATACTGAAATGTATTTTTTAATAAACTCAGCCTAAAACCCTGTTGCAAGACTCCAAAAGCTGATGAAGTTAATTAAAGGTCATCCTTGATTTCTCATGCATCTCTACTATGCTGCTCCACTTTGCTTGCACGTCCTTATTCACAAGGAGATAAACTGGGGTCCATAAAATAAAAGGACTAACTCAACTCTTCAAATCAAAGCAGAAGTCCAGACTTTTTGAAAGGATGGTTTGCTTAGCCTTCCTAGCCTGACCGATGAGCACCTAAATGAATTGAGCTCTTTCTCTGCCCTCAAAAGGAAAAGGTGAATGTTTTGACATAAAGTATCCGCCAGATACTTGCAAAACAACCTTCCAAAACCACAGTCATAGCTATCACCCAGCTGCCCACAAGGGAGAGGAAAGCACAGGATCATCATCTCTGTCATCCAACCTAGGCAACAAACACTTCTGATGGGAGTTGACTTTCTTTGAGAAGGACCTACTAGATTTTGAAGTCTGAACAAAATATACTTATTTTGCAGAGACCCACATTCACTCTCCTAGAGGATGTGACAAATTTTAAATTATTATAGCCTCTTCTCAGTACGAGTATGTGTAGAAGATCCCATTTTCCACACAACCACATCACTGACCTGGGGAACACTCTTATGAACCTATGACCCCTTGAAAATGTATGTTTCCTTTTGACTTTTTAATCACAATTGCTTGTTACTCATAATTCTTTGTTACTTCTGTTATGGTGTGAAGCTTAACCTGACTTCAAGAGAACAGGAATACAATCATGATGGTGTTTTCGTTTTTGAAAACTGGGAAAGCTTTGCTTGTGAGTAGGGAGAGAGGATCAGGGCCACCTTACAGTCTACACCAACAGAATTAGCTCTTGGAGTAGCACAAACCATTTTGTCCCTCCTTTACACTGATATCTATCAGTGTCAAATCCTTCATGACTAAGTAAATAAACCACAGAGAAGGGGTAGGATAGTACAACTAACTGATGAAGAAAAAACAATAAACAGCATCTTTTCTCATGGACTTGTTCAAATAAGGTGTAAGAAAATGATGTTTTAAGGGCAGAAACAGGTGCTCAATGACCCACAATACAGACATTTAACTTCTTTTGTGAACCCAAAACAAATATTTTCAAACGTAATCATTTCTGCAGACATATGAAAAAAGGCCAGCTGAAATTCTCTTACCAGTTGCTCCAGTAAGTCAGGCATTTTGTTTACCATAATGCTGTGCGTAGGAGTTAAAGCAAGCCATAACCCTGAAGGCAGCCATCTATTTCAGATTAGCGACGTCCTCCCCCATCTCGGCCACAGGGGTTTTTCACTAAGAAACAGCAACATCGAGAGACAGCTCTGCATTTCCTCACAGTTGCACCCCACTAACACA
Source organism: Apteryx rowi (assembly GCF_003343035.1). Taxonomy (NCBI): domain Eukaryota; kingdom Metazoa; phylum Chordata; class Aves; order Apterygiformes; family Apterygidae; genus Apteryx; species Apteryx rowi. The sequence goes on along the minus strand of NW_020449196.1, from coordinate 4,578,061 downwards.
AGGATTTACGGCTGCGCTGAGGGGGCCATATGGAGTCGCAGTACTCCTCCTGCCTGTCCCCTCTTCCTGCAAAAGCAGAGACATTTAATGGGCAGTTCCCCTTAAGATGCACATGCATCAACAAACATCTGGCAGCCCGAGAGCCAGGGGCTCGCTGCATGCTTGGTATTTTCTGAAGCTTAACCTGCGATTCAGCTTGGGTCCAGACCTTGGGTGATTCCCAGAAATAAGAGCTAACGCGCTTGCCCGACAGCATTTTCATCTGCACGTTTAGATCAGACGAGCCGTTGCAACCAGGAGCACAGCTCTGCTCACGTGCATTTACAAGGCATCTGCAAGCACGCGTCCAAAGAGGCCGCCGGCACGCACTTCGTTAGAAGGTATTCTGTAACTCAGCAATATTTACAGTGATAGACCATAATCCACTTAACAGCTTCTGAAAAAAACCTATCAGTCTTTAACAACTTTGATTCCCAAAATTCAATGGCAATAGCAAGGAAAACTCTCAGAGGAAGCAACTTCGACCAAAGCCCCCTTTACAAACCTCCATGCACAGTGTTAGCAGCCACAATCATCACTTATTTGTACCTATCAGCTTTGATGATAACTGCAACCCACTTGACACTTCTGTTGAAAGGCARTATTACCAACAAGAAGTCTAATAAATATTCAACAAAATCCAGATTCAATAATTCTACTTATCTTGAAGCCACCATCTCTGAAACTGTTTCAAAATATCTGTGTGTTAAAGGTGGGGGGGGGGCATGAGGGAACCCTGCTTCTTAAATTGAAATGACTGAATTGCTGCATTAATGAACACAACTTTCTTATTTTTCAAGTTCAGTGAAAGAATGCCATCTATGCAAAATTTTGATCCCCCATTACAAAATAATTATATGATAATTACATGAGCATTAAGATGTCTACCCCCCGAGTAAAGCCACTGCACCCAACCGCTAGCAGAGGCAGGCCTGGAACGCTTCAGCTTATTAAGGAGAAACCCAGCATTGAGCAAAAGCTCCAGCTGAAGCAGATTTCCAGTCTTTTACTCCTCTGATTTCTAATTAATAATTAAAACATGTTCCTTTCTTTGGAAACCCAATTAGACTTGCGCATCAGCCTGAAAACAAACTTTTTTTTAGTAGCTAAGCTACTTCTCATGGTTTAATGGGGCGGCAGGAGTGTTTTCTACATCGCTCCACTGACACATTTCATTTATTTCTTTCTGTTCTACAATGGATATTGTAATCCATCCCTAACAATATAAACATTACGTTTGCACAGCTAATTAGGATGTTGGCAGTGTGAATTAGTGACCCTCCGATTTCCTCCAGCCAGGGCTGCTCCTGCTGCCTGCACTGCCTCAGAGTCACGATTAGGCAATTTCATTTGCAGGATCTTTCTCCCACCCTAATTCCTCACACCTAATAGGACTGTACTCGCCCGAAAGAAGAGCTGTGGTGTTTATTTTGGGGGGAGCAGGGGAAGGGAGGGAGAAGCCTGCCACACTCAACCCTTCTCCCTTTCCACCTCTGCTAACTCAACAGCAGTGAATGATAGAGGGTCTGGGAGGCTGTAAATTATTTCCAGAAATGTTTTAAAGACGTGATTATGCAGAGTGGGTAGGAGATATACTCTGGCTAGGAGTGAAACAAAGGGAAAGAGGGACAAAATAAATAAATGCTGTCCTCCGGTGCAGAGGCTACTGCTGACTCTCCTCCTAGGACCCGCTGTTTCGGAGCTGCCCGGAGACGAAGAACGATGACAAATTGGACAGAACTCAGAAGAGGGCAACAAAAGTGATTAATGGGCTGGATGGACTGATTTATGAGGAAGGGTTAAAAGGTCTAATTATATGTATCTTTGTTAAAGAATAGCTAAGGAGGGTGTAGTAACTGCTTACGAGTTTCCAGTATCGCAAACGGCGTCACCGCCTTCCCCAGAGCGAGCTCGGAGGAACAGGAGATCAGAACACAAAATTTTAAGATAAACACCAGGAAGACATCCATAATAAATATTAGAAAAGAGCTGCTTCAAAAGAGAAGAACTAGAAGCCTCATCACTCTAAAGCTGTAATGGACACAGCACTAAGAAAATACACTGCAGGGGATAATGTCTGTTTTAATGTTGATGCTTGTTTAACTCACTGACTAATGTACACTGTGGAAAAATAGTATCTTTGTTAAAGCGCAGCATTCATCTCTGAGTTCTCTTGTGCTATCACAAGTTCTCCATTAAAGCCACTTATTATTAAAGGCGCTGCGAACGTTTTAGGCTGAGTACCTGCTGTCTCCCAGCAGCTCCTGATCCACAACCAGGGAATCCAGAACCTGCCACAAGACCTGAGATTAATAAGAAGTGCAAAATTCAGTCTCTCGGTTCTCAAACGTTAATCCAGTGGTTTCAGAGCTCTGTAATCAAAACAAAACAAAACAAAACCCCAGATCCTAGACCATGTTGCAGAATAAAACCCTGTTCCATTTTCTTTAAATATGGAGTCACTTTCATGTCCYAGGAAATCAAGTGTTTAACAGCAAATTAACCTTGTCATTTATGTGACTGAAGAGCAAAAATAAATCAGGACTCAACTGYTAGAAATAATGAACCTGATACTCTTCTTATTTACACCGGAGTAAATTAGGAATACTGCCATTGACTTAAGCCAGTGGAAATACACTGGAGCAAAACTGGTATAAACTAGCAGAAGACCAAGGCAAATATAACCAAAATGACACATTTCCAGGCCATGTGCAGAACTTCAACCCGGAGAAAGCAAGGTGCAGGCAGGCAGTCGCTGGCGAGAAGAAGCGGGGACAGCTGCAGCTCCCCAGCTGAGCCAGCCCAGCGAGCCGTGCTTGAAAAAACCCGCACGCCGCGGCTCCCTTAGCAAATTGCACCAGAAGCGGTGCAGACTGCAGCACCATTGGCAAAACACCGTTTGAGGAGCAATTCCACCTACAGTTTTGCACTGCCACTATTCACAAATATAGCTATCCATATTGCCTGTAGAGATATAAAACATTTCAACTTGTAGAGTGATCTGTCCATCATCCTTCCCTTGCATGAGACTGCACACAGCCTCCAGCGAGCACAGCTGGACCTCCAGGTGCCAGATTAGGAGAAACCAAAAAGGTCCTTTTCCAAGAAAAATACAGCACTTCTTCCCCCCACCTCTGCTCACATGCATGTGCGAGAACGAAGCAGGCTGGAGGGGCTTTATTTATTCCCTGCTACATGACCATTAAGCTCTACTGTATATATTTGCTTCTGCCAAATTCTGTCATTTAATGTTTTGGATGTAAATTATAAAAAGAGATCAGGGAAAAAAATACAGTAGAAAACAGATGCTCTGGACTACAGGTTTCTTTCAATCTACTGTCTCCTTTGCAGTTTTATTTATATGTTCGGTAAGTAGAGGAATGTGACAACACATTCACTGCTGCCATAGCCAGAAAAGAGAAGACAATGGCTTTTCCCCAGCTTTGCCATTTTAAATCAGCTCCTTTCCCCACTGATCAGACAGAAAATCACTTTGACAAACTATTCGCTACCTCCAGACACAGTGGCAGTGCGGAGCAGGACATAGCGCACGCACGGCGGCTCAGGGAGGCCGCACGCTCTGCAGCGCTCTCCTCCATGCCGGTGGGTAATGAATTTAACAGTGTTGTGCCTCAGTTTCCCCATCTGCGAAATACGATACATAGCACTGAATCACTTTGCAAAGTTTGTTCAAGCATGTTACTACGAAATGAAACAGCCTTGACCTGTGAGTGCTAGAAGTTCAACTTTCAAACACCACCACTAACATTCAAATGAACTTTGAGTTCAACTTTTCAACTGACACCGCTAAAAAAATTTATACAAAAGCTTTACACATCCATGAAACTGAGCCCTCTTGTGTAGTTTACAGTACATTAAATCACTCTACGTCAGCACGGGTTTCTTTGGTTTTAGGAGAATAGTGTGCAGAAAGCCTTGAGCGCAGCAAACTGCGACACAAATCTGGAACTAAAACAGCCTTGTTGCAACTATCGAGTCACAAAATCTACATGTCACAGTGATGTTATTGATTTATCTTGAATCAAAAAAAGTTTGTAGTTCAGGAGAGAAGGTAAAATAAAGAGTACAAAGAGCCCCTCATGAAACTTGTGAAAGTCAGACTAATTTGAGATTTGCCAAGGCCCAATAATGCTTGTTATTTTCAGCTCTCGCTAGTCCCCGGCGCTGTCTCAAGTTCACCGCAACAGAAACTCAGTGCTGCATTAACACTTTTCATTGCTCGATTCAAAGCAGTTTCTCTTTTATCAAGACTTCAGCCATGTTGCCTTGTTAACTTTGCTTGGCAGAATAAGCCAGCCTCATGACAAAAATTTAGTTCCAGAAAAAGCCCCCAAAAAATCCTTTAAGCTTTCTTTTAGTTCTTATTTTATCTATTTTATGTGTTTATTTCCAAAGCATTTCCAACTGATATTTGTTTAATAAACTGGTGTATCTAATTCCTTTTAGCCACATGTATCACTCACCAACACCATTTTATTACAACGGATGTATTATTATAGCTTAACCTAGCACTTAGTCACTAATCAGAAACAATTCAAGCAAGCAAATCAAATGTTCCAGCTTAACTAAAATCTCCTCCCTTCGAGCAACAACTAAAGCCTGGCTGGCTCACAGGGAAACTGCCGTGTATCAGCACAGCCCAGCTCAATTCACTCAGATCAGGCACATTTCTTCAGTTTAAATTTAGCTGCTTGCATTTCTTCAGTTCCCAAGTATTGTGTTGACCCCATGGAGATGTTTAAAGCACAGGATCCCAAGGTGCCAGTCATAGCAAGTTTGATTTATGGCAAACGTAAGAAACAAAGTTGCTGTAACATGAAGGTACATGGTCAGGAACCAACAAACAGCAGACAAAGTAGGTGTTCAAAGGCTGAAATCTGTCTTAGAGTAATGTTGGCCATGTTATGTATTAAATATTTGTTAGCACTAAACAGTAGCATATTAAGCTCCTTAACCAGTGGAAAGGGAGAAAATTATAAAAATCTTCTATACTTGCAGGAAGGTCGGACTCACTGCGATACCTCTTAGCTCTTAAAATCCCTCCATCAACGGAAGCAGAATCAATCACTGGATGTTCATTTTTAGACACAGCGAAAATGTGCCTTCCCTAGGAAAATAGGAACTCCTGAAGCATCGCTGTGCCGGGGCAAGGCCTCCGCAGCGAGGACACGTGTGTCCTGCCCGCGCTGGGACCTGCCAGGCGCCAGCCGGCTCTCCTTGTGACACCAGACACGCTTTGCAAATGGAGGTTTAAAATTTATACAACAATACGGAACCCACCAAAGCTGCCAAGAGACATGGAACTCGTGGGATCTGTGAAAGTTCTTCACACCTGTGTTTTTCTCCTGCGCCTAATATCACGGGAGGCATTTTGGAGGCTTTCGCAAGGCAAGTTGCCATGAGACGCTGGCAGCCTCCCTCCGGCAAGTTGTCACAGCTGCAGAGGTCTGCTACCCGGCTGCCAGTCCCGGCAGGCAGGGAGCGCGTGCGGGGGAATCGCAGAAAAGGCAGCCGTCATTAGGCCGCTCCAGCCTGACGAGAGGCTGCCCAGGCGTGCTCGAGCCCTTAAAGCAGGCCTGTTCCACAAAGAGACATGCTTTTCCCTTCCAACTCAAGAAAGGGCTCTGCTACTCACCGAGGAACCGGTTAATGCCAACTTTCCCCTTTCCAACTCCAGTGTTTGTTCTGCCCTGTCTAAAAAAAGAAATTTCATCTCCCCATAAGCTTTCATCATTAGATTAACTGATGTAGTTGGAAAAAGTGGACAAGATTACAGGTTCCACGTCCCCTTGCCAGAGTGCAAAAGCATGCCTACTTTTTCCAGCTCCGCAAGCTGCTCCAGTGAAATATTATTTCTCCCTACAACCCTTGCTTCCTATATGTCCTTGGATCACCACGCTACAAAACCACTAGCACTAATGCTGAACTGTACTGGAAGAACTGAAAGAGGATTCTTCCTCCTTCACTCACAATTCAGAAAAAACCTGAGGGAATTCTGTTGAAAAAAAAAAGAGAGAGAAAGTGTGCGAGAGAGATCATCAGACAAGGACAAACACGCAAAAATTCAGCCCAAATGATAATCAAATGGGAAATTTAAAAGCACATGGAAACAAGTGGCATATTGTAAGCCATTTAGCAAAGTTAATTATAGGTATTTACTACATCTGGTCTTGGCCCCGATTCAGCAAAGTGTTTAAGCGTTTGTCCAACTGTAAGTGAGAGCAGGCTGCAAAGCCAACGTGTCCAGTCCCGTGCTGGAGTTAGGCATCTGCTTAAGCACTTTGCTGGTCCAGGACCATAACGTGTAATAAGAATCGCCCTGAAAGATATCTAATAAACAGCTGTTATGTTAAGAATTACACAAACACATCACACATTTTATGCCCCTAAAAATGCTGGTGTCATTAGGGTGTAAATTCACATATAAAACTGTTTCACACAGAGGGGTGTGTGCATGTATATAATGAATGGAAAATAAAAAGACAGATATTAAACTAAAACATAACCAGACACATCAAGCTGCATATTATCCCATTTACATTACCACAGTTAACCTTTTCTATCCTCACCGCTCCTTCTTTGCTCTTTCTATTGATAACTTGTTGTATTTTGCCTCAAATTAATTCTCTCAGGAAAACAGGGACAATATATACGTATTTTTTAATTGGTGCCCATTTAGATTTAAATCCACGTCTGAAAAACTGAGAAAATATTCAAACATCACTGTTTAGGTGGCTGAGCAGAAGACATCTCGATTTTCGGGAGTTCCAAATATCCACAAGCCCTCTGGCCTGGGGAAGTTGGGCCCTCTCTTCCCGGCATTGACAGTTAAAATGGGTGTCGTGGGGGCCCCCAAACACATGGCACAGGGATGCCAGGTGTGACACAAAACACCCTGGCACGGGGGTGCCCCTGTCCCTGGGACACCCCGGCACAGGGGTGCTGTGAGCCCCCTTTTCTGGCTCAGCCAGGACCAGGTTGCATCCCTCCATCATCAYGTCGTGTGATGAACACGCCGCACACGGAGCCATAATGGACTTCTGTGATTTCAAGACAACGATAAGGACTTCCAGCCCTTCTCCCCTCCTATGCTACTAATAACCCCCATATTGTTATCTATCCTACCTGAGCTAACAGTTTATAAAGCGCCACCCGCAGCTTGTCCCTTATAGTTTATTAACATACACTAATAAACAGTATGCTTCACTCCCACTGTGCTGCCAAGTGAAGCCAGTCAGAATAACTGCATTAGCTTTACTGTTCTTTCTCAGCACACTTTTCCCACATGGGAACAATTAGGACAAACTCCCTCCAGATTATATTTAGAGATCCATCATATTTGAACAAAAACAACAACAATAATAATCTTTTTCGCAAACGCATCTGGGGGCATCTACAGCAGATTAACCTGCCTGACGTTACCACAACRGATGGGCTGTTAACCTCCTCTGCAGTCCCCCTGTGTGGAAAGGGTTAATGCTCCCCGGGCTCCGACTTGCACCTATTATGCTCAAGTTTAAAAATAAGATGTGAAAGATGCATTATGTAAGGCCAGTATGGCTATCCTGCCCATCTCCTATTTTGGAATTAAAGATCATCACTGCTCACATCAAAGGGCCTGGGCGAGAATAAAAGAAAAGACAGGAACAATGAAAATAGCTACCCGACACAAACCAGATCAAAGGAACAGGCAGAGAAAATGAGGAACTAGGGGGTCCTTTAATTACTGTCCACATCCTCCAAGTCATGTGGTGAAAAAGAAGGGAAAAAAGTTTTGAAGGCCACTGGGTTTTGTCTTGCTGTGGCTCCTGTTTCCAGAGTCTGTGCCAGTTCCCTACAAACTGCTCCCTTTTTCTTTTTCTTTTTCTTTTTTTTTTCATTTTATTAAAGTCAAATAGGACTCCTGGACTCCAAAACTCCTCCCTGATGCCAGGGGGAGGAGAGGGAAGGAGGGCTATGAGGGGCAGCAGTGGAGACAGTCTATAGCTATCGCCTGAAACGATTTCRGGAGGACTGCTCCAGGCAGCGCCCCAGGAGCTGCTTGGGGAGGGAGAGATGGGGCTACCTGAGGCTAGTCTTTATTTGCAGGCCTCCCGGGTTGAGAAAACTTCAAATTCACATAGGGCACTGCTCCGTGGGGCAGCAGATCAAACCTGGCTACTAGCTGTTTGAGCTCAGCAGCAGAAAAAAGGATTGCTCTGGGACTGAGCGTAAGTAGAAGCATGATTAAACTTCAAACATATCCCCCCCTCCCCCTTTATACACAGCAGACAGTTATGGCTAATATTTCAATATGAACTTTAAAAATATACTGCAAATAACTTACTCCAGCATGCTGGCTGAGGGTTTAAAAATAATAAAAAATTAAACTAGCTGTATTACTGCAATGAAGTCAAATGTTCAAGTTTACCTTTCATGAATAATTAAGGGAGTGTTCAGTTATTTAACAGGATTTCTTTTTATTTAACTCAACTGTCAAGATTAAAATTTGGATATTTGACCACTGACTGGCGTGACAGATCATAGCATTTACTTCTTTTTATTTGGATTCCAAATATAGTAYGTTTCTCCCTAATTACCCTTGACTTGTGTTTATTTTTAAATGATATGATAAAAATAAGTGGTATAAGGAAAAAGTAGGACAATGATTAAAAAATACATATGTAAATTGACCAAACTTTCTAGGAAATAATAATGCGTTACCACTTTTAAAAAGATTTAGGAAGAGAATAGCTCCAGGATGTTCCCAAGGAATTGCATTTGCTAATATAAATATTAGAAATGGACACGGACAGAAGTTACTGAAGGGGAAAACACATTCCTACCTCAGGTCAGCTACTGGGTTTATATTCTGTGCCAAACTAGAGCATTAAAAGCATTCAACAGAATTTTATATGCTTTGAAGAAGGCACCTAATATCACCAAGACAACATCCAGAAAAGGGGAACAGAGGATACAAAGACATCTTTCTCCCCATCCTATTTACAGTGTGGAAATTCCTTAGACAAGCAGTAAGGATGATGTTTTAAGAGGCAACTTAGCTTCCCAACTCCAGTGAGTGCCAAGTTACTTCATCTTCTTTCCCATGGAAGTTGCCTCCACCATTCCTTGCTCTTGGACACTAACACGCAGTCAACAGCCATCCTCAGGAGGAAGCCAAGGACTAAATTAAGTAAATATAGACTACAAAGCTGCTTTCCTAAGTGGGCATCATGCCTAGGCTCTACATCTAAGCAATATGTTAGGTACGTTGTACTGAGTTGCCATTTGCTGTCTTGCAAACATCCACGTTGGGAAGCTTGCCCAAGCAAGCCTTCAAAGCTGCCGGAGCTCTGGTGGAAGAAGCTCTGGAAGCATTGGGACTGGGACATTTGCCTCCTTGTAGCCGGTCTCAAAGTATCACATTATCCATTTAGATAGCCTTTTGATTGAGAGAACTTCCCTTTTGGGCTTAACCCCAAATGCTTAGAACAGATGAGATGGTTTAAGAAAGTCTCCAGGTAAAACATGAAAAGGATGCTTAACATCYAGCTTCTGAAGAATAGCTGCACTCAGGGAGCCACAAGGGCTAGGGAAATAAACACGGTCAATTAAATGAACTGATTGAAAAGAAATCAGAGATCACTCCGGGGAAAATCTGAGATGCAGTCATACGGCCACCTCAGTCTTTTTGGAAGGTGGTAAATGGGGCAAATGCCAGGAAAGACTGGAGTGCCTTACTCATTTGGCAAGAGGTGGCTGCCATAAGGAAGGAAGTAAACTTTAAAGGAAATATAAAATACAAAGACTAATCCATGACGGGTTCAAAAGGAGGCTCAACCAGCTCACTCAAAGCCTCTTGAAACCTCAGCACTGAATAGGGAATTGTATTGGGAGAAATACGGTCAGCAGTATAGGCTCTTCAGCAAATATTCTGTGCAATGATTTCCTTAGACTGTCCCATGAAATGCAGTGATAGATGCTGAATAATCTTCCAAAACACTCCAAGCTGAATTCACAAGAATGAGTTAACTAGAGAGCAAAGTGATAGGGGCCGTACAGAATAAGACTCATCTTTTTTAACCCATAAGAAAAATACCTACATGCTCATTTATGGGAGGGAATAATTTTCTAATACTTTGGATATTTTAGATGCATTTGTTCAAAGGAGCTTAAGAGGACAGTGGGATTGCCAAATAGGACTGCTGCCTCAACCTGCCAAAAGTAAAGATTTTTAGTTACCTCCACTTTGTCTTTCCTTTACAACTTTGACAGTAGACACAGGGGCTGCGCGATTAGCATCTGCGTAGCCACCAGCTCATGAGCAACGATGGGCTTTGCCTGGGCTCTGAGCTCAATGTCCTACACAACTGAAGAAAGCTAAGCATGAACAGAAAGCATGCCTCTCCCCTAGATAAGTAGTCTGGAAAGGCCATAAATGTGAAAGAAGGCTGTTGAGACAATGCCAGCATATCTAAAAATCAAAACTAATGAGCTCAAGCTGCCGTCACTAGGAGCATGTGTGCCTTTTCCTGTCTCACTTTCTGTAAGCCCTTGGGTATTGCTGCAAAGGGAGGGAAGTCCTAAAGTAGTCTCTGACTCCAACTCAAGAGAAAGGCGTCTTGTAGAGCTAATTGAGTTATTTATCCCAGGGAACTCGAGCAACATTTGCTGTTGGGATTGTGGAATTCTGATTTTAATTGTGGAATTCAATCACCTGGTTAATTCTCGTTTAACATTGCAAGAACAGGGCACTGTTCATTAAGGCCTTTCAAACTGCACTAGAAAAAAAGCTCAGGCTTCACATTCCACAAACAACTGTGTGTGTGTGTGTGTGTGTGTGCATGTGCAAGAAGGACCGTACAATCACAGAGTAATTTGGGCAGGAAGGGATGTATGGAGGTCACCTTTCTATAAACTGTTCCACAAACTTATTTTGATGCTACCCTGAAAAAGTCACAGGGAGTACTGGAGATAAAGTAATCACATCTTTTTTGGAGGATACTTTATAAGATGACTACTTATCTGGAAACATCATGAATAATGTTCAGTCTAGACTGAACACACTGTTCATGTGGAATACACTCTTGATTTTTATCACATCGGACCAGTAAGGCTGCACTTGTTACATGTGCTCAGGTTGTCACCTTCTGATCACGACTACATAATGTTTGAGAACACATACCTGGAAGCTCACACAATACCAATTCCTGGGAATGGATGTACTTTCCATAGGATAGGAAGACATATAGTAATTAGTGTAAATTTTCCAGACTACCACTGCCAGACAGAAAGCTRACACCAAGAAACTAGCTCCTGGAAGCCTGTGCATCACAGGGCAGACAGGATGGACACTACCGCACCATAAGCAGGACATTTGCTTTGCAAGCCCTGTGCTACAAYAGTGCCTCCAAGAGCTAACGAGGCAGCAGCTGATGTTAGAAAAGAAGGCAGAGCAGTGTTCAGTGGTTGAAAAAAGTGCCCAGCAAAAAGTAAATTAAAATTGAGTAGATTTATTTCCTCCTTTTACTACATTTCTGGTTTTCTAAGCGTGGGAGATGCTATCTTCTGCTAAAGTGACTCACTGCATCTTTATACTTCTCGCTTCTTCTCTGAGTCCACAATCTTGGCCTTCATGATTTCACTTCTTAGTGGCGGCTCTGGACCCACCCTACCTTTATCAAGCCTTTCCCCTTCTTCCCTCCCCACACGGTTTTGCCATTTCTGACCTTCCTCTTGCCAGTCCACTGCCCACCTCACATTCCCTATTCCTATCTCTAGCCTTTTATTCTCACCTTCCTGTGGCAGACAATCCATCAGCCACCCCCCCCAATTTCAACACCACTCTAATCGTCTTTCCATCTCTTCCTCTACTTTTCTGTCATCTCCATGGTCAGAGCATATAAATCTATCCCTCCCTGAAGTCATTCACTTTCCCTGCCAACTGTTTTGTCTACCAGCTCTGTATCCAAGTCAAGGACAATACGGGGCTACAAAAGCAATATAAAAGGGAGGGTGAATGCTCAGCAATCAATTGAGAGGCTGTCCCAAACACAATGAAGATAAAGGCAAAAAAAAAAAAAAGACCAAACCTCCAAACTTTGTCAAAATTACAAGACCTAAGTGAATTGAATGCATATTCCAAGATCAGGAAATTAAGATTTTAGATACATCCTTCAGAAAGCCACTGTTGTTCAGGTAACACACCTTCACCTGACACTAGTGGAATCAAAAGAAGAACAATGTCACAACTATCCTGCACACTTTCATACAACCGAAACACAAAGCATAACTGTGGGGCTTCCTAATTGTTATACACCCTGCCAGAATACAGTATGTGTGTACACGCATGGCTATCTCGTATGTAAATTAACTMATGTTTTACTGAAGTTGCCCTCTCGTACTCGAAGTTGAATAACTCGTTTTACTCAGAGCCTTTATTTTTTTCAATTCTAAAACATTTTTAAAGACTCATGTGAGGTTTCTAATGCAACTATAAATCTGATGAAATCTGCAACCAATCTGACCATTTCCCTTCGAGTTTAACTTGGATGTATTCCTGCATGCTTCCACAGAACCAACTTAAAATAACCTGGAGAGTTTCCTCTCGATTCTCTGGGGCAGACGTAATGCTCCGGCTGTGCCTTGAGTGAGGCTCTGAGAGTTATCCACAAGAACAACCTCAAATCCTAACTTCCAAGATATTCACCTGAAAACCAGGCTGTGCCTTCATGATGTTGTTGTCTAGTAATGCCTTCAATGCCACGCACACCCAGGAATGGAAGGAGACCCAGGCCATGCAGCCACAGAGGCTCGTGGCAAAAGAAGGAAAGAGGAAACATCCCAGGAAGTGACTCCTGAAAGCAGGAGCTGCTTCACTGACAAGGATCCCACGTCCCAAGTCCCTTTTGCTACTGTTTCTCTCTCCACCCTTCCCTCTTCTGCTCCCTCTTGTGCTTCACCCGTTGCCATCTCTCAAGCAGCTGRTACCCCCTTGCTCTCCTGCTGCACAAATTCACCCCAGTTTTACCCTACTATGTTATTTCTCTCCTGCTGCCCACTTAAAAGCTAGGATCTGGCAAAACAAGTATACAAATCTGTTTCCCACTGAATGACTCTCTTCTTTAAAGTATCTTAACATACAGCTTTCTGTTTTGAGGGAGAAATCCTCCCTTATCCATTATCCTAGCAAACAGTTTGCCTTTAGAGGCAAAGAATGGGAATCTAGATAAAAATCACTTTTTAAAAGAAATCTTAAGTCTTTGTTCATCAGCTGAGGCTCTATTTGAAGCTCAAAGGAGAAAGATGCCACACTGATGTCCCTATTTAAAATATTTTAAAGTGATGGCCTATGGGCAACAGCTTGCTCCTGTTACAGGAGAGTGTTCTTCCATTCACAGATTTCARTAAAGGCAGTAGCATTAGCCCTGCTTCACAGCTGAAGCACAGAGRAGGGATAATCTCACCACCTCTTGAACACCCAAATTTTGTACTAGTCAGACTATCTAAAGTTAGGAGCCTAAATTCCCTCTGGAGTCACTGGAGAAAAGCTCTCGGGAGGGCCATTCAGGCCATCTGAGGTATATGCTTTAAGTTAGTGTAATTCCCCCTATATCTCCAATCTAATTAATGAAAATCTCTCTCATTTTGCAGGAAAAAAAAAAAAAAACGCAGGCAGAAAGCTGTTGTATGCAACTTCCTGAACTCTAGTGAAACCTTCCGCTTTCAGGAACCCCCAACTCGAGATATGCAAAATGAGATGGGAGGGCAGGGGGCCTGAACTCAGGCTGCTGAAAACAGACACTCCAGCACCACTCCGAACCCAGGGCAGCCCGCGACTTTGAATCTATGCAATGAGCTCAGCACCTTCATGCAAACAAGAAAAGCAAAAGGCTCAGCGCAGCTCTAAAGCTATAGCCAGCGTGTACTGAAATATTTTCACGCAGGTATTTGCCRGCTCCCCCAGTTCGATTACAAGGTAACTGCGTTGCTGGGTGCAAAACAGCAGCTTAAAGGAGTTTTCATAGTCCTCCTTGCCTCCGCCTCTTACCTGTCCTGCTCGTGGCACCGCAGAGGGGTGGCAGGACCTGCTCTCCGCCAGCCCAGCTTCGCGCACCCGCCGCGGCGGCCGCCCACGCTTCCTGCTTCCCGCGCCCGCCGCGACCTCCACCGGCTCCCGCGCTGGCCTCCCTCGAGGCCCGTCCCCCCGCGCCCCCCTCCCGCAGGCGTCCCCACAGGCTCCGCTCCGAAACCCAGCTCCCACCTCACTGTGGGGAAGGCGCCAGCGAGACGCAGCCCCGCGCAGGAGCCTCCCGTGCTGCCCGGCTGGCCACGGCGCCGAGCGCCAACCAGGCTGAGGAGGCGAGAGGAAACGCACAGTCACAAATGCACTTCGTTTTGGGGCWGAGCGGCCCGTGGGTGACATTTCTTTCAATTTGAGATCAAAATCTGCCCCCTTTGACTTCAGGCGTTGGTTTATGAAAGGTCTGCTCCTCCAGCGCAGCCCGGGCGGCGAGCCGGTGCCTCTCCGCGTCCTATAAACTGACTCAAAACCAAAAACTCAGCTTCTGTGTTGTATCGTCCCTTAGCAGAGAAACCGTTTCAAGCAGATATCTTTTTAATTTCTTTGGAAACACCACTTTGCCCTTGCGGCACACCGGCTCCCAGCACAGCAGGGCAGGGCCGGCAGCTCGGAGGGTGCCAGGTGCCTCGCCGCAGCATCCCGGCTGTCGGCCAACGCGCAGGCACGCCACGGAGCGCAGAGCTGGAGCCGCGTTTGGGGGTGCGCTTTGTCTCCACGAAYCTTGCTTGCGCTTGTGTATCCAAACGATCTCTCAGTGCTTTTCACTTAGGAACTTATTTTCCACATGGTTTGCAATACTTTGAAACCAGCCGATTAAGAGCACTGGTCAGACTTGGAAATGCTGGAGGAGGATGAAATGAGTGTGCCCAAGCACTGCTCTGTCTAATAAGACATCTTACTGCCCATAGGCATTTTATCACATGTCTTTAAGGCAGAGAAGGCCAGTGTCGCCCTGTCAGTCATACTAGTGTGGCAAAAGAGACCAGGTAGRGGCCTGTGACCTCGTTACATTTGTGAGTTTAATTATACTGGAACCTGGAACTTCAAAGATGGGAGGTCAATGGCAGTAACCCCACAGGCTCTCAAGCCTATGAAGAGAAAGCAAAAGATGTTCTTCTTTCCACACGTGCACCCTCTAATCCTCACCGAGTGCCTGCTGAAAGTTGATCAGCAATAGCCATGTTGGCACAAGGCCAAAGTTTTTATATGGTGTCTTCAAGAAGGTCTTCTTTCTTCACAGCTGACTTGCCCCTTTTATAACCAGTGGCCATGACAAGGCAGGTTACCAGCTCTGCTGCCAGGGCAGACCCATCCGTCTGTTTGATGGGATATCAGCTGTTTTCACAGCCAAAAGGTCAGGGCTTCAGGATACCCTTCTCTTGCCAAATAGCCAGAAAATGCGCCACCATTTCAGGAGCTGAGACAAACCCAGTGAACTTCAGTCTGTGCACAAAGAAAGCTCCCATTGCCGCTCTGGGGAAAACATGACGGAGCACTGGTGAAAACTCCAGCCTCTTTGCGATAAAATCAACCAGAACGTCCCACCGAAGTAAAACTTATCCATTTAACCAGCTCTTCCACAGACACACTTGTTCTGGGATAGGAACCAAGAAAATCACAGCAAAAGAAGGTTGCTGTAATCCCTGGTTTACATTTGTTTCCTAGGTTAGGGGCTTTTTCCTACCCAATGTTAGAGTACTAGTACCTGGCATTGGTACGCTGGTTGCCTGCCCAACATACACAATGTCTATATGAGAAGAATAAGAATACAATGTAACCGCTTTTAAGGTTCATTTAAGAGGTACAATACCCTCTATACACTCTGTTACTTCTTAGAGAGTAATTTTAAAATAGGCAAAGAAATGGCCTCTACCAAAAAAAAAAAAAAAAAGAAAGACAGAAAGAAAAAAAGTAATGGGGGGGGAATAGCATGTGAAAAAATGCCTGTTTAGGTCTATGGTGTCATGGTCCACAGGGGAGGTTTTTTCCCTCTCAATATTAATTACCTACCAGACAGGATACAGCACTATATGTTAAGCACCATGTCTGATTCAGAAGAAGACTTTTTAAAACGGTTTACTAGTTATTAGGTATGCTGTACTCTATATGCTGTGCTGATGTAACATTTTACTGCTTTCAGACTCCCATTTCCAAAGAATAAAAAGGTTTTATTTACTTAAAGTACACAAATTACTACTGCTCTGAACACTACATAGGGGAATCTCCTTAAAAAAAAAAAATAATTTTCTAGCTGACAGGTTGCTAGAGAGAAAAAAATGGTTAAAATAAGCCTGGAGAGTAAATGGTATAAAATACCAATGGCATGAATCTCTGTTTTTCCTCTACATGCATCTTGTGCTACAGGGCATAAAGCTGGGGGGGGGGAGGGGAGGAAAAAGAGCTAGAGAAACACCCAATCTGTGTGTGTTGTAGTGTTGTACACACCAAAGTCCCGCTACATTTCCCTTCTCTAGTGTCGCTATACACTTGCTTTGTGGGCAAAATTGACTTATTGTCCCCTGTAAGCAGCAGATATAAAGCCCAGCCACCTGGCCAAGGTATTGATTTTTCTTGTCCTCAGAAGCAGGCTCAGATGAGCTTGGAGTCGCATGCTTGTAACTTTAAGGGGGGTTCATTTTATTTAATTGTGCCTTTTCTTGGCCTGAATTTCCCCAAAAAAAGCTGAAGAGGGCATGTGCTTATTATCTTTTAGTGCAGCATGTGCACAGCGCAACCTGGGCTCTTCGGATACTTCAGTTTGAAAATGAGAGAGAGAGAGAGAGAGAAAAAAAAATTAATTGCAGGGGAAAAAAACACACACACACGCACACGCAGAGCCCGCGCTGCTACTTTGATTCAATCAATTACCATTATCTCTGCTCGCAGCCCTCGCTCCCCCCGGCCCGGCACGGCCCGGCCCGGCCCGGCTGCGCGTGAGC
>NW_020449196.1:4559257-4560804 GCF_003343035.1 Apteryx rowi | reverse complement strand
AAAGCCCCGACCCTTCCGAAGAGAATAAAGACCAAAACCACAAATTTAGATTAATAAAGCATTTGTTGATTCTACAGAAACTTAGCAGGCCCCTCCGCAAGCCACCCGAGACCTGTGCAGCTCCAGTAATTTTCTGTTATATTATCTTTCTTGTAAAATACTTCCCCAGACAGAGCCCCCAAAGGGGCTCAAATATCACTGTGACTAACCGAAATCAATGTGCACTCACCTATTGACATTTTTACATAGTTTTTGGATTTAGTATCCGGCCCAAAACACAATCAAATCTTCTGCCAAGGAAATAACAGGCACTTAGCTAGTCAGCTATTAGTGTTACAAAGGAAAAAATGTGGGCACCCAAGGGAGATGGGAGAGACGGCATTGACGTCAGGGGTAATTGGGTGTCTGAGAGAAATTGCCAACGGCTGGCCAAAACCCCCAGAGGCCCACACAAAGCTGAGCTGCAACTCTAATAAAGGAAAGTAAATTCTAGAAAGGGGCTTTGCTGCAAAGAAGCCTAGCAGGAACCAAAAATATCTCCCACATACACAAACACACACGTACACACACACAAATAAAAAATAAAAAATACATTTAGGAGTTTTCTTTCACACATCTGTTTTAGGCTAAAGTGCTTTCTACTTTTTTTCCAGGACCACATGGATTTTTATGTTGTACCGTATGTTCACCATCTATTTTTATAAACAGAATTCAGGGCTTTAAAGAAACTTATTTTTAATCGTGTGGCTTTAAACTACAATCTCTCTATCACCCACTCCACCACGGTTACTAATGGTTTGGTCTTTTTTGGAAAAAAACAAAAACAAAAACACTAAACTTTCACAGAAAATGCAAATGACAGCAGGCTCATTATGATGGCTATGGTTAAGGAGCTGTCCGACTGGTAAACCCATATTTTCATACATAAAACCTCTCTTTCTCCTGTATGATATCTGTATTTCCAATGCAGCACTCCCCGCACACACACACAGGATCTGACAGCAGATTTCAGCCCGGGTCCTGGGGGCAGTTTAGCGAGGACCCTCAAGGTTTTATCCTCTTCTGCCCACTCAGCCAGATCTCCAGCATATCAACATAAATCTACTGTTCTCCTAATGCAAGACCAAAGCTGAAGAATAAAGCAGATCTGAGCAGTTCCCACTATGGCATGTCTTCCTCCTTCCCTTCATCAAGACCTCTATCACACTCCACCCATGGCAAGACCCAAATGGCTAGTTACTAATTGCTTTATAAAGTTCAGATTAGTGATAACTGTCAGAAAAAATGTTTATGTCTTCTATACAAAACACAAAAATGACTTTTTCATAGATGATTTAGAATTTAAACAAAGTTTCATGAAGAACAAGATAATCAGGATCTTAGTAGGTTCAAATCAGCTATTACCCATACTTGTGTACACATCATAACCATCATCATGGTGCAGCTACAGGGGTCCGTATAAGCCTATCAGGGGAGTGTTAACAATGTCATTTATAAGCTGCCCTCCACCCAGCCAAAGAGCAGAGGAGGCAGAATTACAGTTTAGA
>NW_020449196.1:4534257-4554257 GCF_003343035.1 Apteryx rowi | reverse complement strand
GAGTTTTGCGTTTTTGTAGTTTGAGTATATAACTAAGAATAAAAATACAGTGAGGAGCAATCTGCCATATCCGCCAGTCCAGATAGCGAGAAATATGAAAGAAATACACTAAACTAGGAGGAAGTCAGTGGCTGCAAAAATCTTACCGAAAGGGTGCTCAGCCTAGCTGCTGTGCTCCCCGGCAATTCTTAGAAACACTGCAGAGGTGACTTGCTGCACCAGTTTCACCACAGACACCAACAGCATTTCCAGCCAAAAAACAATCTTAGCTTTTCTGAAAGGTTTTCTAAGAAACACTTTTTTTCCCCTTTAGCAAACCATGACTCATTGCTCTGTATAGAACAAACAGCCACCAGATACAGAAGCTTAAGTGCCAGAAAATGCTCCACCAGCTCAGAGAGTGTTTCAAGCAAGCGCCTCAGAACAGCCTCCAGAACCACACTCATGTTCAAAGGAGGTGCTGGAGAACGCGCCTGTGTGAAATTTGGCACTACAGCTTCACTGGAAGGAACAGGGAGGTTAGTTTTGGCTCACATCAGATTCTCCACCCTGTATTTTGCTTTGAACAGTTTTAATGAAAAACGCAAAGTGAGATTCAGCTGCAACCATCAATTTTTATCTGAGGTTGGTCAAAAGCAAAAGAAATTTGATTTCTGTATGCTTAATGGTGGAGAGGGAATACATCTCTCCTTAGGAGAGACTCTGTATTTTGAGTTATCTTTGGAAGAGGAGGTCACCAGGAGGCCTATAACTCTTTCACAAATATGCAATGCATGTAGGCAAGTGAAATGTTGATGTGGTAGAAGATGGGTTGAATGGGTAAGTGCATCATCCAACTTGTAGTGCCGGGCAGTGGACAAGCCAGTCCACTTTGCTATTTCCAAAGGAGCAGTTAGTCACTCCTCCCACCTATTTAGCAGCAGCAAAATGAGAAAATGCTGCTCTTCAGCTTGGATAGATGTTTATTTCATTCAGAGAATCTCAAGATGCCTCTAGAGGAGCTATGATGCCCAAATCATTAAAGCTTTGCCTCTTGCCATGATGTATTTTGGAGCTTCTCTAGTTCCAGACYATGACGCATGGAAGGAGAAGGAAGTGGAGCACAGGTGCGGTAGGAGGGAGGAGAAAGACAGCCCACCATAAGACAAGGAGGGGGAATTCAGGATAAGCAAGACAGAGAGCCTCCCTGGACAAGTACACGAGCAAGCTAGCTGCCTGCCCTTTCAAGGGCCTCCAAACACATAAAAGACAAGAGGAGGTTGTTATAGGCCACGCGGACTTTCTCCACCCAGAATTCCACCGATGCAAAAGGCAGCATTCCCTGCCTCTTAAAAAAACAAGTATATCTTGCTAACATGGACCAGTAACATTTATTTCAAGTTTCCTGTCCCCTGTAATATCAGAGAACATACACTTAACTTTCCTCTTCCACAGACTACGTTGAAAATGTCTGAAAATGGGACAAGATAGCTCATAAATAATTGCAAAGCCCCTCCTGAAAGCGGATGAGAGGAAGGTGGGATTGAAGCTCAGAGCCAGGAAAGCTGGGAAGCCAAGGAGCAGAACAGAAGAAGGGCAAGGACAGCRTGCGATACCCCAGCTCCATCTGTATGCAGAAGCGAAAGGCAGGGAGGAAAATAACTGTGCAGGTTATGGCAGGCTTCCCCAGGTGTGGGGGATCCTCAGGGGAGGAACACCGTCAACAGAAAATGTAGCAGACCTTATCAGAGACAGCTGATGTGGCACACTCTACAAGAGCTTGTCTGCGATATCAGAACATCTTTTGTTCTCTAGCCCCATTCTTTCACCTGGCAGCTCACAGATGAAAAGACCTGAGATACGTCCCTGTCACAGGAGACTTTTCCTCAAAAGGCCCCTAAAAGGAAGAGGGAGCAGGGCAATACAGGGTCCATTACCGGGGATGAGTGGCAGAGGAAGCTTTACCCTCCTAATAACAACTTTTTTACATTTCTGGATGTTCTCCCTAACCCTGTCCCCTCCCTTCCTGCAGAGGGATAACAGAGCCAACATTGTCCATCACGTCTCAATCTGAAGTGACTCATTTATTCTCAGGAGATCTGTGTTCATTTTTTTTCAGCCTGGCATCCTAAGAAAACAAGGTTTATGTGATCATATTGCCTGTCATATGTCTAACTGTTTGTCCCTTCCTATTATTTTTGAATCGCACTGGACTGAGAATGGAGGGCTCAGAGAGATATTGAGTTTCTCTTATAGAAATTGAGCTTCTCTAAGATGGGAGGATCTCCATTTGATTGGGTAGGACAGAGAGAACCAAAGTCACGTCTCTACCGCGAGAAAGGCTAAGAACTAACTCGGCAGCTATCCACCCCTGCTGTCATTAGGCAACCAGCACAACTCGTGGCATGTAACAGGCCACAGCACGTGCTGCTTCTTGCCCTGCTTGTAGACAGCGGACGTGAAAGGGAGAGGAGAGCACTGTGTGGGGAAGGAGGGTGGGTGAGCTGGTTTATTATGATAGAGAAACACAACTTCATAGGAAGTCAGATCTCAAACATAAGAAAACTTGTTTTCTGTGCTCAGATTCCCTGCAACTTCATCATACATCAAGGACAAATGTCAATATTTCTCAATATGTAGCCACACGCAAAATAGCATACAGCCAGTCAGGATCTCAATACTGAGCCCATTATTAGATTTGTTGTTAAAACTTCTTCCAAGTATGACAAGCAATAGTAAAGTCATTGCAAAGTCACTTTATCTCCCCATCTCCACTCTCTAGGTCCACATCTTTCAGAAAGTCCTGTAAGGTTCCTTGCTTTGACTAGAGAAGCCAGTTAGTTGTGTATGAGAAACAACTGGCTGCTATTAAAAGGGGACTTTTTACACAAYTAATGTAAGGTTTCTTGAAACAAGCAAAAAGCATGTGCTGAATCAAATGCCAGTGCTCTGGGAATAGGGCTCCCATAGGATCGCAAGACTTAACTCTCAGATGAGTTTGTGACATTGGTAAAAAGCAACTTTCTATCCCAAGTGTACTCTGCAGGGGCATCTTCCTATATCCCCTGACCAAACTATTGAGGGAATTAAGGGAAAGAGAAGGAACAAAGAAAACGTCCCCTTTTCCTGTAGCACCACATGATGTATTTCATTTGCCCTATCCTTTCTGCTTCTAGTGACAGTGCAGTGTTTGTCTGAATTTTTAACAGATGTTTCTAAGTACTCTTGACCACTTCTGTCTCCTGAGGATTGCTGCAGTGGGATAGCTCGAGATAGTAATACAAACAAAGCTGTAAGAGGCTCTCGGGGATAAATCTGTAGACACTGCATCTAGGATGGGTGTGGGTATGGGTCCAAGCCTTATGAAACTGTGCAAATATCCTCTGAAGACTAACAAGCTGGAATGACCCTGCCTGCAGATGTTTTTGAGTTTACCAGCACCCCAGTGAAAAGCAAGACAGCTTACAGATAACTGCAACACYACCGAAACAGTCGGTGAGCAGGACTCGAGCTGAAAGCTATAAAAGCAGGGATATATTGGAGCAGAACGGAATAATGCCGAGGATGATGTGCGATAGCGTGACTCAATTTGAATGCACATATCAAAGACACCGAGAAAGGGCTCGGTCTGGGTTGAGGGAGAGTTTCCCAGATGTCAGGTAGCCCCTGGGAGTAAGCACACTGGAGTCATTTGACAGGTGTGAAGGTACGCATGCAGTCAGAACATGAATGGKTTTTTGAAAGAAAAAAAAAAATCTCTGCTTTCATTTTAAAAGAGAATGAGTATCTTGCACTTACCCTTGGAAAGAAGGCAGCGACATGTGCCTGAGTTTGCACACAGCCTGCAACAATAATCTAAAGCACAAACCGGTCATACAGTTCGCTCGCACTTTATGGCTGCTAATTTACATACCAAAATGTACCCATTGCTACTGCATACCCAGATAAAATCTGTTGAAGCTATTGTTCATGTTTTATAGCAGCTGAAGCTGTTTTTGTTAAAAGGTCAGTCTACTGGCCAGGGAGCGAAAACGAGCAAGGAGGTGGCGCGGCTCCATCCACCATCCCGAGGTCTCTGCGGACGCCGACCACCCGCCGGTGCCAGCTGTGGCGGCATGGGCGCTYGCGGGGACGCCTGCACGTGCCCGCGGCACGCTGCGCTCGCTCCTCGCCAGGGTCGGAGACAGGCGCATCCGTACTGGACACCGCGCTTCTCAACCCCCTTCAGGCTGGCGGCAGCTGGGTCAGTCACAGCAGTACCACGGCCCTCCCCACACCAAAAAAACCACCTATAAACCCCCCCAGCCCAAGGCACGCTTCCCCATAGATAGAGCCAGCTCTAAACACCACCATTCGCCAAGGTGAAGGTATACGCTTCTTCTGTCATCTTTCATATTAGCATCTCTCTTGACCCTTTTGTAAGATGATTTCAAAATTCCTCATTCTGAGAAACACTTGTTAAGCGTTGGCCCGATTGCTACACAAAGCAATAGCTTGGTAGTCACTGCCCACAAGATATATTTAGCTTCGTAAACTCATCATCAATGGATTTGGAAAGCATTGTCGCCAGCAGACTGGAAACCACACGCAATACAAACACATAATAGAACTTTTAATGTGCAAAGAGACTAAACAAAAAGATCCTTGACCTTCTTGCTTTCCCTTGCATACCATTATCCCCAGCGAGACAGCAAATGGGATGACGTTGAGAGCAACAGCTACCATGAAGCAACTTTGGAAGCCAATTTCTACAGTAGTTAAGCAGTTAATGGCGTTAATCAGAATGATAACTTATTAAATTCTGCATTTATGCAAATAGCATTTTGGCATATCACATGGAGACTTGAGCAGCAGAGCTTGCCAGGAAAGGTCCCAACATCTTTTAAATTTACTGTTTTTTCTTTTTAATAACATGCAAAATAATAGCAAAGGTCTATGCCCATGACTGTTGGCACATCAGACAAATCACACTTTAAATAAAAAAATTTTTTGTAGTCACAAATTAATCTCCATCCCAAATAGATTAACGAACAAATTGTTTGATTCTCAACCTTTACGAAGCAGGGATTAATCTCTACAACTAAATCCAATCTCTCCCTTTATCTTTTTAACAAGGAGTTGACATTTCTTATAGACCTTTCTAAAATAAGCAACATTTACTGAACAAAGAAGACAGCAGATATCCCTAACTCTCCACACTACAGTAGCTATAGGATATAAAATATAAAAATGTAAAGCAACACAATAATTTATGGCTGTGACATGATAGGACATTATTTGCATATGATGAGATGAATCAGGAAAACTGTGGTTGAGGATAGGCAGAATTTACAGTAACCTTAGTTTTGTAAAACCTGTGTGGAAAACTGATTGTTTTCCAAAAGCAATATCTGGCATCTTTTGGCTCTGGGTTGCACTTAAATTCAACAGGGATGGAAGAAAGAAGGGATTGGATGAACAACTATGAATTGTGCTTTTAATMGCTTTTGAGATGTACTAAAAATATCAAAATACGCTTATGCACCTAGTCGTCCCTTAGTTGGTGTTGTTCTTTAGTAAAATTAAATTCTGCATGGAAAGTTGCACATTCATTTAGTTCATTCTACGTCTTCGGGAAAATGAGGTGTGAAAGTGTTTACCCATCCCACTTGCAGCAGGATGTTGTGCAAAATGAGTATTTCACCAATTGAAATTTTACCCATATTTTGCAAATGAATAATATGGTTTAAACACAAGCTTTAACTGTCTGTTTGTTGATGTATATGTAAATACATAGGCATCTGGGTACATTCCCTTTGTTTGGACAGAGTGTTCTCTGCAACACAGAATGTAAAAATATCTCTGGAAAAAATAATTGGCTTTTTTTTCTCTCCCCTTTGGGTACAAATTTCTGTTTTTAAATGAATGTGCAGGTTTCCTGTTACTGCGTGAAGCCTTTGCTTGAAAACACCGTCACTGACTAATTCTACGTTTAATTAAAACAGAATGTTTTACATCACAAACACTTTTTTTTTTTTTAATAGCTCATGTCTTCTTTACCTTAACGTGATTCCCAGCTATTAAGAGAAGAAGGGATTTCTTTTTTTTTTTTTTTAATTTCATGAACGAATCCAAAGTTTTCCAGCAACTCTCTTTATGGAGTAAACTTATGCAAGCGCCGAAGCCTTTCCAGAGCAAACAGGATTCTCCCCACCTCCCTCTGGCTTTTCTCCCTACTGAATGCCACRGCCTTCACTCAACCAAAGGAAATGAAAGACAGACTGAGACAACAGCATCACGTGGGTGAAGGTCAGATTGATTTTCAGCTGTGTGGTGCTGTTTTATCACCCTCAGGACAAAAGTTAAGCCCTTTTTTCTTTTTTCTTTTTTTCATGTCTGCTTTAACAGAGTAACTTATTTTTTCCTGAAATTTTGGTTGGGCTCCGTACCACCAGAATTATCAATACTAATGTAAAACATTTGTGGCTATCTTCTTCCTCAGAGTAAAATCCACCGCAGCCCAGACACCACAATATTTCTCCCCGAGTTTCCCCGTTCCCCCCGTACACGCAGCGGCTCCGTTAAACTGCCGAGGTTCCTGCAGTGACATTCGCTGACAGCAAAAGGCGGCTCGGCCGCAGCTGGCGGCTGCGCAGCGGCGCTCCCGGCCGCGGCCAGAGGAGCTCTGCGAGCTCGAGAGGGGCAAGTTCACAAATTGCGTTTTCTCCCCCTCCCGCCTCCCGGCGCGGCCGGGCACGCCGAGCCGAGCCGAGCCGAGCCGAGCCGGCGCCTGTCACTCGCCCGTCCGGACACGCACGGCCAGCGCCGGCGGCTCGGCCAGCTCCAGCCGCGCTTCTCCCAGCTGCAGCAGGACTTGCAAGCTCCTTCCTCCCTCCCGGCTGCGGAGAGCCGCTCTCCTCCTTTCCCTTCTCACTGCGACTGATGCTCCCCTAAAAGTAACGTTAGCTTCCACGCAGCCAGTTTTAGCTGGCCTGCTCTTTGAAATTGAGGCGATTAACGTAAAATGAAGCATTTTGTACCTCACAGCTATGTGCGTGTATCTAGTTACACAAGASCAGCACCTTCCCGCCTGACCTTCACATTGCTGGAGTGTAAACTGGTGGCCAGAAAACTCCAGCAATATTCTCTCATTTAAGCTACGAGAGAGAAAAATCTTATTCACTGATGTTTTTGTGTTGTTTTAAATTTTAAGCTTGTTTTAGATGCATGAGGAATAAAACATTATTGTGACTGTCCCCTGAAGATGGTAATTGATCTTCCATAAAGCAAGGAATACTGTCGGCTTTACTGCTGTGTACCAGAGGCTCTAATCACAGTCGAGCCCAGCTGCAGCGGGCCCTGTTAAAACACCTAATGGGATACAGTTCCTACCTGAAAGGGCTCTTGTAAAACAGAACGGGCAAGAGCCGGCAGCAAAGGCAGCAGCGGAGAAGGGCTGTAAAGACGAGATCAGGCAGTTACCAGGTTGAATCGGGATGCAGTCGGAATGCAAATTAAATAATTGGCTCCGTTCTGTTAAACAAGAACGTGGATAACAGGTATCTTTAGCTCTTCTGAGGCTGCCCCAAAACAGCGTGTTGGAGCAGTTTGATTTCTCTTTTAGGGAACTAAATCAGTTACATGCGGGGACCAAGAAAATGAGAATATTAACACAACATAAGGGGGGAAACTATGCTAAGCAAGAGCTGAAATGATGAAAGACCAGAAAAGGAGTAAAGCAAGGAAGTGGCCTTGGCAGAGGGAGCCCGCAGTGGAGAGCRGGCAGGGATGAGGCCTGTCGCACCGGGAACCGAGGGGAGAACCAGGACAAACCGCAAAAGCCACATCACACACAAGGAGGAGGCAGACAGCAATCAGAGTATCATCATAACTGTTTTTAAAAGGGTCATAAAGACACGTTGTAAATAATTCCAGCTGATGTTCTCATACCACAGCAACATCATGCAGTTATTTTGATTTTTGGYTTGGCTTTCGGCTTGGTTGATTTGGTTTATTGATGCAGATTGATCAACATAATTCAAATTTGATTGGATTACTTCTGGAGTCCAGTAAATCACCTGCATTCATTTTTGCTAGGAGGAAGTGAATGCAGGTTTATATATTTATATTTCTGCAAAGTCATAAAGGGAATTTTATTCTTCTTCTATCTGTCCTTCCAAATTTTCTAATGAATAATTAGTAGATCCAGCTTTCTRAAATGACCATTTAATACAAGTTATATCAAATCTCATTTATTTTAGGAGAGATCATTAACTACAAAGTCTGCGCAAGTGACCTCAGTTCACTGTAGAGGAAGTGACTGGGAATTATGTTCAAAAAATCCATTCAAATGTTTAGTGTAACAGACTCCCTGGAGAAGAGAAAAGCAATGGGCCTCTTCAGCCTTTCCTTACCTCCTCCTCCACAAGGCTAACGATAATTGAGCAGCAACACAAGGAGGAGCCAAAAACTCRTTCGCCATTTGCTGAAAAAGATTTCCAGGGAAGCCTAGAGAAGACATGCTCCCACGTGCTAAAATATTGGTGCCTTCAAGGGGAAGTTCACCCCAGCAGTTATAGGTCTCACCACCACCAAAACCCACCAGGATTTAGCAACACGGCTCCACCAGCGATTTTGTGCATGCTATTAGGCAAGTCGGCAAGGCCACAGTTATAGCTGTTCAGGGAGACGGTCCTGCCTCCTCCCCGAACCCCGACCTCGCGTCCCCCCATGCTGACCCCAAGGCTTGGGCGGCTCCAGGGGATGCCAGGTCTGGGAACTGAGCACACTAAAAATTAATCCTCTTAATTTTCAGCAGTGTCAGTTCCCAAAGACAACACAAACCTTGTGTGAGCATGACACGAGAGACGGAGGGAAGGAATACCCCCTTCAGCAACAGTCAAGATTTATGCCAAACTAAGGAGACTTCAGCTTAATTCTGTGATGATGAAAATAAGAATAGTACTTGCTTATGTCAGAAAGTAGTTGCTAGTCTAAATGTTTTGAAGACTATGAAGTGCTCAAATGCCATAGGAAGTATTTAACGTGAACAGATCAGGTGCCTTGAAAATTCCAGATTAATTTTGCATTAGCAGAGGCAAAAGTTTGCTGCAATAAACAAGAAGTTTAATTAACATTACCTGTATTTTATTTAAATATTTAACTTAAATTTCTACTAAATATATTTTCAACAATTTTGAATTAAATAGGAAATTATGAAATCTAATTTTTAAAACTCACCTTGCTACAACTATTAAAATTATTTAAATGAAACAGCATTCAGGAGGTGCATACCTGTCACCAAAGCTTTGAAGAAAGTCCAGAATCTTTGGTGAAGGTCTAAACAGCTAAGGTCTTCTGATGTTCTAACCCAGCTTTGAGAACAACAGCCTCCCCAGCAGGTCCAGGGAAAGTAACTCCCTTATTCAAATTATTTGACTAGTTCAGTCCAATAACTAGTTCACGCAGAACCAAGAAACTATTTGGCAGATGATAGCTAATTGTCTCATGCTGGAGAAAGGAGCGAGACACCTAAAGGGAGCCCGGGCACCCAGCTCRGGGTGTCTCGGGGAGCCACGTACCTCTGCAGATCCATCCCGCTCGCAGCCTCCTCCCTCAGCCGGCGAGCAGGACGCCGGGCACCGTCCCTCAAGGCAGCCCCCGCGGCAGGCCGCATCCCGGGCTCCCGGACCCAGAGGACATCGCGGGATGCTCGGGCGAGCGCTCCCACAGCCGGCCGGCTGCAGAAGACCAACCCATGCTGGCAGGTTTCCCTAAAGCCAGCCGGCGCCGGGGGTGGAGGCTGCCTCCTGGCTCCCCCAGCCCGGAGCACAGCTAATAACATGCCAGCTGGATCTGCAGACACGCCAAGTTTAATGAGGCTACAACAAAAGCTTTCAAATAGGCACTACAGAATTTCTGCCGGGTTTTTTCTAGAGCTCATTTTAAAAAAATAGGTAGAAATTCTTGACAATGTTTGTATGCACTCTTGCTTTATTTTTAATTGATTTTTAAAAGACATTTATATTCTTTAAAATTCAAAAAAATCATCATTAGAAAGACTTTTTTTATCCCACTACTACCAGCAACAAAATTATGTTCTGTGATGAGTGCTTGAAATGCACTGCTGGTTGCTTTTTTTCTTTCTTTCTTTAAATAAACATTGAAGCCTTAATTCTTTTTCCCCACTATGAGGCCAGAGACCACCTTTCTGTCTCCCAGGTCTCTCCCGTCAGGAGAAGTATTACCCATCTTGCCCTGCTCAGGAATTAGGATAGACATGCAAATGTCCACTGTGCGTCTAGCACCGGTGATGAAGGAGATATTTTAGCTACTCGGTGCCCTATTGGCAATACTTTACCACGTACCTCAGCCTCTTACTTTGGGGCAAGGTGGAGGAGATAAGAGGATTGTAAACAGGGAGACCCCACCACCACCACCAAGTATATGAACCTTCATGCCCCTCAGAGGTACTCTGCCTTTCTGTCCAAGATGGAACTGGATGGTGGGTAGATCTCCTATCTGGTCCCCTTTCTCAGCAGAGGTGGAGCAGAAGGGCAGGAGGTGTCAGGGAGGACACAGATGACCAGAGTCACAGAAGAGCTTCCATACGGGAATAAGTAAGAAGACAAGGAGTCTTCAGCTTGAAAAAGGAGAGCGTGGAGAGGCAGTAAAAGGAGCCTGCTCAGACACAAGTGGCTGGAGAAGGTGGGAAAGAACAGCCATCACTGCCTCCCGCACTGGAAGACCTAGAGGGCATCAAATGAAAGCAGGAGGTGACAAAGCCAAAACAAACAGGAGATACTTCCCCCAGCGCGTAACAGAACCGTGGAGATCCTCACCCTGAAATGCTAAAAGCATACCTGGCTACAAAGAGAAACCTCAAAAAGCGAATTCGTGGAAGAAGAGTCTCTGAAAACTTGAATGAAAGCCACGAGGAAGTCTCAGGACAACAGTTTGCTGACAGCTGAGAGAATATTCTGGGGGAAAGGCAAGACATGGGCCATCAGGCTGCCTCAGTAAGGCCGTTCTTACATATGTGGATGAAGACTACCTGCCTGATGGTCTGCTAAGGGGTAGGGGGAGAAATCAGAAAAAAAGGCAGACATTCAGTGCACCTTTTGTTCATTGCTCGTGTTTGCGACCTGAAAACCATGACAGTTCTTCTGAATCTGCAACAGCTACCAATAAGGACAAAACTCATCCCTTCAATCACTGGCCGGGCATGCACGCTTTCTAGCTGTGGATGCACACCTACCTACAAATAATCCATGCTCTTGCCTGCTTGAGACAGGACAACTCCAATGCACCCTCCATCAAACTAAGGCATTATTAAGAGGCTATGCTATAATGAGCACCCAATTTCCAGGCCACCCTCACTGCATTTCTGAATTGAGTTTCATGTATTAGCTTATATTAGCAGCGGTTCGGAGAGAACCCAGATGTGACCTGGATAACAAAGGAAGGTGCATCCCAGCACGCAGGAGCTTTCACCCCAGCACTTTGGAGGTACTGCTCTCTTTGCAACACTTTGGGTGCTTCGGACTTTGTTCACCTCCCGATTTCCACTGCAGCAACACATCAGGAGGAGAAACTGGCTTTTCAGACAGCCGAGTATCAAACCATTAAAAAACTCCAAAAGGATGTGTGCTGTCTTTAGGAAGCCTTGTTTAAAAGGTGCAGTCACTTTTGTTTCTATCCATTTTCATGCACCTCTGTACTTACTTTGCAGACTACTTTTTGAACCAGATAAAAGTAGATAAAAGAACTCAATTAAAGTAGTAAGAACGGAACAGTCCCTTGCTGATACAACCAAGCTAACATGTCATCCTCAGCGCCTCACTGGGCCACGTGCTTAAACAATGACAGGGAAAAACATATGCTGGTTGAGGAAAGCCATCACCATCGCAAAGAAGGTTTTGTGCAGCCTCAAAGCGCAGAGCCGGGCCATCAGCGATGACTGTCAGCTGCGTGACAGCTGAGAAAGGGGTAGGTGCAGCTCATCGCTTCCCCTCCGACGGGGGGTTTTGGTTACAGCAACCGAAGTGCCTGCAGACGCGCTGGCAGGGCTCTTATCTGCACGCGCAATGCCTGGCTCCCCCGCCCTGCCGCGCTCCCCGGGGAGCGCCGCACAAAGGTGCCGGCGGCGCCGCGCCGGGCAGGAGGCGGGCGCCCTGGCACGCGCTTATCTGCCCGCGCCGGCCCGGCTCTGCCTGCCGGCCCCGCGCCCCGCGGCTGGCACGGCCCCGCGCGCGGGAGCTCTGCGCCCGCGGCCCTCCCCGCGGCTCGCCCCGGCTTCGCCTGCCCTCGCGCCCGCGCTGCCGCCTCCCGTCCCGCTGCGCGCAGACCTCTACGGGGCCGCTAAGCGATCCAGACCCTGGAGGCTTAAGCGCTACCTGCGCCGGGGCAGTCAGACGCGCGGGAGCCCGGCCGAGCGTGCTGCGACGGCGGCGGCGCCTCCAGGAGCTCCCAGCGCCGACGGTGCTCCGAGCCTCGCGGGGCGAATTCCTTCCTCCCCCCGACAGCCGGGGAACCGCAGCCCCTGCCCCGCGCCTCGTCCCGGGAGGGCAATAACACCGACTCGCGGCCCTGCGCCGGGGGGTGGCGACGCGCGGGACGACGCAGGGACCGGTGCCCGCGCGCGCGCGCAGCCCCACGTGCGGCCGACAGCAAACACCCTGCCCCGGGCCCGTTTTCACCTCTGCGCGGCGAGAACGAGAACTCCGGGGGAAATCCACGTTTTGACAGCGCGTGGCATTACTGAGCTTTTCTGATGCCAATTTTAAAACACTGCTACAACCTCTGGAAAGAAGGAAAACTGCATTTCAGCAAAACAACGTAGAAAAGAACAGAAAAGGAAATTTGTTATTCTTTTTAGATTGAAACACTAGTCAGGTTAAGAGAAAGGAACAGACTTCTGGCAAGGACAAGAGCACTCAGACCGAGCCACAACACAGTAATTAGGGCCAGTAGGTCATTAGAGCCACAGCTGTATAAACTAGGTGTATAATTAAGTTTCCACACTGCTTTTTCACAACTGTATTTCAGTTTCTTTTGTGGAGAACGATCCATAGTTCATTAATTTAAAAAAAGGCAACAGCAGCAAAAAAAATAAAATCTCTGACTTGCCAATCAGGTCCAACAAAAGATTACAATTTGGGGGAGGGCTAATTTTGGAAATACAGGTAAGAAGTGTATCTTTGTCAGTGTGAAGCACAAAGTACTACACGACAAAAGCATTAACGAGACACAGTCGCTTGTTGACAAGCTGCTGTATGTGGTTTTCTGGGTAAGCATCCTGCACACACAGTTGCAGGGCAATTATAATTCTTGTAGCAGGTGAAATGCAAGAAAATACAAAATTATACACTAGCATGAAACAGTTACAAGACCTCATTTCAAATGTAAGCCTAGTGTACAAGTTACAGGGCATTTAAAAGGAGCAACTGCAAGACTTTAATTATAAACTAGTTCCTACCGTACAGTAGTTTAGAAAAATCAGCCGCTTCCAAGCTGGCAATATCCATATATAGCTCTGCTGCTGTTTGAAACAGACAACCTGTAAAGTTATCAACAACAGAAGAGGACCTCATGAAATGCTCAGAGACCCCGGCGTCACCTACTTCTCTCCAGTTCATTGATGCGCTAATTTGCTTTAAGGTACTTTATATTCAGTTGAAAAACTGAAGAAAAAATTTTACACAAGGATATTCTGACCCAGTGGGAGGGAAGGGGTGATGTGGGTGGAGGAGGCAAAAATAACGCAATAAAAAGACTGAAGCAAAAAACAGACTAACGCTTGTGGATTATAACACATAAACAAAATGACAAATCTCAGGGCTCTTAAGCCACTTTTCATCGGACAAGAAACAACTCTGTATCAGGCAGCAGACAGTATTATATTGCAGAATAGTTGCTTAATGTATGCAGTGTCTAGTGCTGGCTAAAGGACACAATTATTTGTAAACCCAGCTGTGATTCTTTACTCCTGTCAATAATAACATTGCATTATGCTATAACATAATAGCACCTATGCTATAACAGCAATGTGCAAAAAAAAGGTATAAAAAGGACTGYGCATGATGCTGATGGTGATTATTTAGTCTTTTCTAGTTAAGGGGACATAGGGCTATGAGTGAGTTTTAAATTAATTTTTAAAAACTTAACACACCTACTGTATACACTAAGTACTTTTATTTATTCTTAGCGTATTTTCAGAGATGCTCTCTGTTTAAGGCACTAGTGCCCAGGCTGCTGCAGGGGAGGTCGTTTGTGGGGCAAAGCTGGGAGACGGGAAGGCACGAGGCAGCAAGGAAAGGGGATGTTCTTGCAGTGCAGGCTGCCCCCATTTAGACCCTGTTCAGATCCCTGTAGACACTGGAAACCTGCAGCCTGCAATCACAGGCATCAGGCATGCGTAAAGGTATAAAGGCACCTAATTCTGTCAGCGAGAGAACATCTATACTACACTGACATCAAAAGGAATACCATGCACTCATGCTACAAGAGATGTCTAGATTTCAGCGGTGTTTTGTCCTCAAAGAAACAAGTCTGAAACAGATGAAAAAGCAAGGGGGGAAATGGCTGTTTGTTACTTCCTTACGTGTCAAAGCAGCTGTGTTCAAACTGTATGATAACTTCAGCGCACTGTAATGAATTTCTAAGGGATTCCAGTGAAATAGATGGTTTATCCTGTTCTTTGGAGTAATCTCCTACGATCCTGCAACACTCCTGAGCTACAATACCTTCCTAACTTCGCTGTCCCACAGGAAGTCATTAGTTACGTCCTATTATCAACCTGGTAATATTATCGCTACAAATATTACCTGTATTGATCTGGAGCTGTGTAGACACGATTGAAAACTCTGCTTCAGATTAAGACATGAAAACCTAGCTTGCCAAGAGGTCAGGCTCTGCATTACAACCTCACGTGTGTCAGGCAGGCACTACAAATAAAAGGAGTGCAGGGCAACTAAGGACGCAGTCAAAGAGCTCCTTCTGTGGGATGCCATCTTTAAATACACCACGCTTCCTAATGCTGTCTTAGATTTTCACCCTGGTGGTGCAAGCCTGTTCTGCTCAACTGAACACCACATGTATCTCGCATGCTCTGAACAAAAATTCTTATGATTATCAAAGAAATAGGTGGGTCTGCACTTTAAAGTTTTTTTATGTGACATCTAGAGATATTCCAGATTTTCTCCATGGAAACATTCTCATTCCTGAGTATGAGTGCCATCCTCCTGTTTACATTAAATCACTTCAGAACATTTTAGATCAGGCTAAATAGAAAACAGGCACTTTTATTCTCGAACAAGGTTGTCTCCACATGGAGATAATCGGCATCTATCCCATGTATATGCAGATGGCTATATGGTTCCTTTTTATGACAAAACGTCTTCATGAATCAGCATCACGTATGAAGACAGTAAAAGAAGATGAAATTATACTACCTGCAATCAAAAATTAGCAATGGGAATATTAACAAATTCTTTTGATAGATCCCACAAAAATATAATTCGTTTTACTTAGTCTAACAGAATAGTATATTGAGGATAAATAAAAACTGAGGTGTGAAAATACTGACTGTATCTGTATGAGTAGAATCTCTAGATTGCTACATCTTAATATACGTTTGCCTCAGGAAAATAGCTGCTCCTTTTCATGGTGCTCGCGGACAACAGCCACAGCCTTGCGCGCGCTCCTCCTCGGGAGGCAGCGCCACGAGCCCCGGCTGGTCTCCAGCCCGCGCCGCTTCCCGGCCGCCCCTCGCCCCGGGCCGGCCGGCGTGGCTTCCCTGCCAGCGGGCAGGCCGGGGGGCGCTCGGAGCCGGCGGCCCGACCCACGTCCCCCCCTGCGCTGGGAGCGAGAGCCCGGATAAACCCGGGCACCCGACAAGCCTGGGGAATCCCAGCGGCCCTGACGGGCTTCCTGTGTTTGTTCTTGGCTGAGCTTAAACTTTACTGATGCCCAAGAAGAAGAGAAGGAAACGTGGACTAATTGCCGAATTACGTGGCCAGGGAGGGAATATGCACTCAGGGGAAAGAAGCTGGAGGGTCTGGGATCCTGCCGCTTCAGCGGAGGAACTACCCCTCTGCAATTCTCCACCCACCAGCCTAAGAGAAACTGGCTAAAAATCTCCTGGAAGAGTGTGGAGGAAAAAGTGATGGCAAAGTATTCAGTTCCTGGAAGGTGAAGGATGAGAACCTCCGATTTAAATACATACGAACATATCTGTGCTCGCCCTCCTAAGATTTTATTTAATCTCCGATAAGATCRGCAAGGCTTTTTACTATGCCCATAAACCGGCTTAGCATGCTCCCCAGAATTCCTGCTGCTATCCCTGCCCGTGTGAAAAGAGCCGTGTAAAAGCAAGAGATGCTGCAATTGTTCACACCGGCGCTCTGAGCTTTTTCGTACTTCACAAAAAGTCAAATCAAGATCAGCGTAGGCTGATGCCATCCTCGCTTCCATAAACTTCAGAAGAAAATGCCATAATAACCTATGGAGAATGGCATATTTTTAGGGTGGGATTACAAAACTCACACTTGGAAATTTAATCTCAGAAGTGTCACGTTCATTTACGGGGTTCAGAGGCCTTTCTTCATGGGAGTTTTGCACACTTAAGTCATTTWACTTTTTTAAAAATCTGCCTGCGTTTGGAGGGAGAGGAAAAATACCCTATCTGAAACTTTTAACACTGAAAAAGCCCACAACATTTTTACCTAACATAATTACTGACAGATTCCAATTGGAAAGCTGTTGCTTTTATTTTAATTTTATTAAAGGAGTGAACAAAGGCTACCCAAGGCACCACAATAAAATTACATTAACTGTAAAATTACATTATTAATTCTTTAATCTCACTTGAGGCCTCAAGCTGTTGCTATGTCCAATTACCCAGCTAACCACCTGTCAGAATTGCAAAGCTAGTTTAACATTACCTCCAGGACAGTTGTGTGCCCTGTGTTCAGTCAGGTCTGCCAGTGAATCGAAGTCCTGCTGACAGTTATCGCAGGTGTAAATTGACTCATCCTCCATGTCTTCATCTTCCTCGTTTCTCTCTTCCTGACTCGTCACGCTGTTCCTCTCTTCCAGGGCCCGGCTGTCCTTCGCATCGTGCTCCAGCTCTCCTCCCAGGCCACCTGCCAACGGGAAGAGCACGCTCTAAGTTTTACAGGTCTGAAGAAATAAGAGGTTTAAGAATGATGTTGCACTTATTAAGACACATTTAATTACAGCTGCTCTCACATTATTCCCGACGCCTTTTATTATATTAATGTGGTTTTTATATCATGCGGTGCAACAATTCTCAACTGTACGCGCTACTGCTTGGTGTGAATCCTGCAAACACACTTTTTATGAGCTTCTTTAGTGGGTGTAGAGCAGCAATCTCCAACTCTGTCACATAAACTTGTTAGTGTTTCATCACTTAAACCAGATTCTCAAAGCCTGAAAGACTGGCAAGATTAATTACAGCTCACAAAGAGAAGGCATGTGCTGAATTCTAATTCTTAATGCTCCCCACCTCCAAACCCCAATATTACTAACAGTGAGGAAAAAAAACCAAAAAAACACCGTAGTTCAAGACCCCCAAAGAACAGGTATATGCCACTGTGTGAGAGGGCCCATAAACCGATGCGAGTCAGTCCGGCGAGTAAACCTCGAGCGCTGTCGCTCTGGTCGCGAGGCCGACGTCATTGCACGTGACCTTCAGATTTCTCAGATGGTTTTTTATCCAGCTTGTGAGCCAGGCATGGGAAAACATCAATGTCTTTGCCAAACAAACCGCAAGTTTTCATGAATTAGTGTGCCTCAAGATTCAGTTCTCCACCAGCTCCAGAAACACCCCATTGCAAGGCTGCRTTAGCTGGAGAATCAGCTTTGCTACACTGGGGCAATACACAGTGTTAGCAGGGCTCTGCTACCACCCTCCACTGAAAGCACATGTTTTATACCATCTTCTGCACAGAGCACGATAACATAAATCAGCTACTGTAAAATGCTTTGCAGTTTTCCACGGAGCGCTCGTAACATGACATACCCTTCGCATTGCAATGGAAATATTAAAAATCAATGCCTGCTTGTGGCGTATCGCAGCATCTCTCTTAGCAATTAACTGATCTACACATTTTCAGGTTCTTTTACTGTTAAATTATACATACCTTTCTACTAGAAAATTTCCATTAAGGGTGAGATATAATATGCATCTTAACAGATCAGATATGCCACTTATACACAGAAAATGAATTTAAGGACTTGGATATAAAAAGTATCACTCACTAAGCTCTCTGTGTTGTAAGTCATCATCTGTACTATGTTTATTCAATAAAATGCGGTGCTCTGAACTTCATGCTTTATAGCTTCTTCCTTTAATAAAAACTTATTGTAATGAAAAAGAGCGTAATTCTGGTTCTCTTTATACTACTACCTCGCCAAATAATAACTTACATTTAAAGCTATGCTAGCTTTGCTTAACTTAACACATAATTTAATGCACATATTCAAATTATCACTTCCATTTTGTCATATTTACTTGGCACACCTTTTTACAATCTCTCATCCCAGACTTGAGTCACAAACATTACAGCTCATTCAATCTTTTTAAAGCCCGCATGTCCTGTAGAGCTGATGATAGTTAATAAATCAGAATGTCAACTCTCCAGTTTTATAAGACAGAAACCTATAAAAATAGTCCAAGTATATAAATCTAATTTAAAGAACTGCCACCTGATTCCATGATGCCTGCTTACGGAAAACTTGGAGAAAGCACCTCTGAACTGCTTTTGCTGCCACCAGAAGCAGAAAGTATTTAGGCAACTTAGGGAAGGTTTAAGGGGCTTATATGGCAGCAGTTTTGCCTTTTGACAGTTAACCTAAAGGTCAGCTGAGCGGGCGAGTACACTGTGACAAACTCATCCTTGGTATTGCTCCAAAACTTCGTGGCTACACCAGGGAAAAATCTGTTTGACCAAGTCCAACAAAAACAAATAATTTAGCACACTGCTTTAGGAAAAATAAATTGTACAATGTGAGATAAGAAAATAGATTCCTGACTGCAAAGCCAAATTCCAGAAACATTTTTCAATTCCCTGCTGAACGGGGAATCTGATCCGCCAGGCAACCTTTCTAAACTATCATTGCTTGACATAATTGTATGTCAAATAACACAACGATGAATCGTGCATAAATTATTTAGCAAACGCAGCATTGCTTTAGGATGAGATGTTTTCCGCTTGCAGCGAGTCCGAGGGCTTGCGCGCGCTCGCCCCACCTCAGCATTACTGCCCGTCGAGCAACACTGCCCTCCCAGCCCGCCGCCAAGCGGCATGCTTTGCTTTGCTTTTTTCTTTCTTTTTTTTTCCCCTCTCCTTTTTTTCTCCCCTTTCCAATCCCAGGTGCGGGCCGGCGAGGGCCACTGCCGCGTGCAGCGCCGGCCACGCGCGCAGCTCGCCGGGAGGAGGCTGCCGGCCCAGGCTCTCGCAAGAGGCGGCCGCCAGGTGATCCCAGCGGAAGGAAGTCCCCGCGTCGCACAGGAGCATTACCGGCAATCGCCAAGGGAACCCGCCACCGCTGCTGATCGCTTTGACAGTCTGCTTTTATGAGCAAGAGGGGACGCAACTTGATCGGTCGGCCTTGAACATATACCTTATTCTACCTGCAGTCTCAGGAAACAGGTTTGGGGCTTTTCTGTTCGTTTTCCCTGCAACACAGTAAAAGGCCTGCAGTGCTCTGAAGAAGAAGAGCACTTTACCGTATGACCTACACCGCCTGGCCAACAGTCAAGAGCACGTTATTCTACTTGCCGCTAAAGCTGGCGTTGCTCATGGCTCTTGCTTCTTCGTAAAGGGCAGCTCGTTTTCCAGGCGGTCGCTATTTCCGAGGGGACGCGCCGGGGAAAGGAGCGCTGCTGCCCGAGCCGGGGCCGAGCGAGCGCGGGAGGAGAATTCCCGCAGGGTGCCGAAGGCTGGAATCGGCGGAAGCGCCGCCGGAGCGCGCCCAAAACGCTGCCGTCGGCGGCCGGTGCGCGAACGCAGGCTGCG
>NW_020449196.1:4504347-4534227 GCF_003343035.1 Apteryx rowi | reverse complement strand
CCGGGAGCGCGCTGCCCCGCGCTCGTGCCGCCACCGCCGTCCGTTCATCCCTCCGTCCGTCTGTCCGTCCGTTGCGGGTCTGCTCCGGCCGCGGCCCTGGCCACCGCAGAAACAGCTACCTCCGTCCTGGGGCTTCGGCCAGCAGCACGTAATAAAGAGCACGAAAAAGGCCGGGGCCGCACTGCGAGCGGTGCTGATGGCTACCTACAGTCCCCGTGGAAAGACAGGGAAATGGGTAACACCTTGCAAGACATGGGCCAGAGAAATTAAAAAAGAAACAAACCTCTTAGCTTATTTTTTTTAGCTGTGCAAACAAATAGAGACAGTTGAAGCCTTTCATCTTATCAGCACAATACAGGGCAATCCAGCCTCTCTGTGTTTGGGCTAGTAAATTTTCCAGGCTTTTTTTTTTTAAGCCCGAGGATTTTTAAAAACTGGGATTTTTTTTGAACCTAGGACTGTTCTCTGGAGCAAACCATGTAGTCACATCACGCCTGGCTTTAGATACCTCTAGTTATAGGGCTTCCATCAACAGCGTTTATTTACAGTGGGAGTACACTGGATTTAGCACTAGACAGTGCTTCCTATCAAAGTAACTTTGCCACACAGGGATACGGCGTTAATCTATAGAGTACTCAAATTTAAATTGTCCTGCTATGCAAACACCTATACGTGTACACACACAGGTACACACGTACGTACACAGGCACACTGGTGTCTTCTGAGAGCCTGAAGACAAAGTGAAGAGGGGGAAGAGACATCTTGTCATTCCTCTGCCTTGGTGCAAAGGAAAAATAAATAAATAAAGGTCTCACAAAGGGCAATGATAATTCCTAGAAATTTTCCAGAGATGCAGGACAAGTGATTAAAGAAAACGCCGCTGAAGAAATAAAAACTAATCACTCGAGGAATGAACGGTGCTGTAAAATAGCCACCGTGCCTCACGGGGCTGCATTAATCCCCGCCGCGCCGCCGCTGCCGGCCGCGGCAGGACCCCTGCCCGCAGCCCGGCCGCCCGGCGGAGCCGCCCTGCTCCCTGCCCCCGGCGCGCGGAGAGGAAACGCCGGGCACAATTAGGGAGCGAGAACAAAAGAAACAAGTAACTTAAAGGAAAGGCCTAATCTAAATGCTCATTAGTAAGCGTTTTACTCCACGTCAGATGCCAAGTCCGTGTGGGGGCTTCCTCCACTTTTGTTTGTTTTGTTCGCGTTTTAATGCTGTCGCTGGTCCTGCAATAGAGCAAAAATCCCCCAAAGCTCTCTGCAGCTGGAGGCAACAGAGAACAAGCAGAGGCAGAAGAGCCGCTGATGGTCCAGTAACAAAAACACAGACCGCAGCCCAAATCTTTCAAAAACCCATCTCTTTTTGAACTGTCCCGCCCGGGCCGCAGACGGGCGCGCGCGCGGCGCCTTTGCGTCGGCGCTGCAGCAGCCTCCGCCGCCCGCACAGAGCCGCCTCCGACCCGGCGCGGCAGAGGAGGCCGCGCCAAAGCGCCGGCAGGCTGCACCCCAGCGCGGGCTCGGCAAGAGGCACCGCGCCGCGGCGGCTGCCCCGCGCCCGCCGCGGGCTCGCCTGCGGGAAACCCCCGCACCACCAGAAGCTGGATGTGATCCGGCGTGCAGCTAATGGCCTTGGCCTCCTCCGGCTGCCAGCCTAACAAAATTGATCTCGCTGCGGCGCTGTGATGAAGAGCAGTAGGATAAGGCTGCCCTTGAACCATGAAAGTTGCACGGCGTGGCCTCGGCGCGCCCTCGCAGGGCCCCGGCCCGAGGGACGGCGGACCGCGCCGCCGCCACGAGCGGAGGCCGCCGCGGCTTCCGCGGAGCGCCAGGGAAGAGGCGGAGGAGGGCGCGACGCTGGACAACTCCGAATAACAGCCCCCGGATAAAGACACAGATTGCACTAGCAGCGCAGTCTTGCGCAAAGTGTGGTAGCAGCGAGACGCACGTTTCCTAGCTGTACTATATCCAGGAGAGCTGTATTACACCACAGTACGTGCTCAATCTCGTTAATTTTTAAGTATTTAGACAGCTCTCAGAATTGTTCTTTAACTTAGTTAAAAAACGCACCCCGTTTGCTAGGGTGCTGCAGCTGTTTGTACAGCTGCCTCAAAAGCATGGGCTCCAAAAGAGACAGGGCACGAGCTAAACGCCCCGTAAGCAAGAGATCGGTGCTGCCGGCGCCCAAGCAGCCGCTGCTTGCAGAACCCTTAATTGCAAGCTTGCGTGCTCACCAGCCTCTTCTTTCCGTATCCTTGTTATAACTTAATTACACTAATATTTCACAGGGAAAATATTGATCTTACTTCACCAACATGACACAATTTTCGCAGATCGGCAACTACAGCATTTAAGAAAAATCTTAAGTGTCTACGTTGAGTTGAAAAGCATGGCAAGAGCGATCAAGCACACGTGGCAGAGCAGAGGACTGACCAGCTCACTACACCTCGCTTTACTGGGGCATGCTCTCGTATGCTTTACATGCAGAACAGGCGATGCATGTGAACTCGGTGCCTCACGGTGCCTTGCTTTCACCCAAGCCCACGGTTATCTGCATATTTGGACAGTAAACCTCTCGGTGTAATTACCCCATTTTCTCCAAAGCGACCAAGATTTCGCTCTCTGTGCTCCATGTCCGTGTGAATACAAGCTCACTGTCAGCATGCACATAATAACCACCAGAACATACAACTACTTCTATGGACAATCCCAACCCCATTTATTATTATTATTATTATTTTATTATTTATTTACATATAGGGTTTCATCTAAAGCCCACTGACTTTGCTCAGTCAATTTTTATATCTCACACACTCAATGAGTATGAATTCAACCTAAAATACTGATTTTCTTGGATTTCAGGACATTCATAATATCCTTTAGTCAACATGCTGGAGAAACCTTTTATTAAATGCTGCTAATTTTTTTATTGATCAAACTGTGAGTCATTTCATTTTCCATTATAGCAGAAATCTCCTATAGGAGCATTCAGATTAAGTTTCTTTATTCTGTCTCTAGTAACATGTCACTTTTAATCAGTTTTTTGTTTCATTATTGCTTAAAAATTAGAAAGCAGTTTCTCTGTTCTTTATTGCTTTTTTAAGTTTAGTTACTGAAGGGTTATTAAACTTGGAAAATATATAGACATGCATAACATGCTAAATAAATTCCTCACTGTCTCTAACCAACTTTAACATTAGCTTTTTTTTTATATATAATTTTTAGGTTTATTTTCACTGAAAGACTGCTTGTAATTATTACTCATGTTCTCCCCAAACACTTATGTTACTAAAGTGTGAAATGTCTTCTAACACAAAGACAGTTCTCTGGGAAGTAATTACAAAAATGCATTCAGGGGCAATAATTTTATATTAACTGTCAGCAGCATACATCTTCTGAAAAGGCACTTGTTATGAAGGAATTATTTGTGTGGAATTTGAAGGCACTGAAGGCGAATGAAAACTGCAGAAACGCATTAAACTGAAACTCCAACTCCCTCATCAAGGGTCAGTTTATGTTTAAATCATTACCTCGAAGGCAACCCCACACCTTCCTAAGAGTCTATTATAAAGACAATTTCAAT
Source organism: Apteryx rowi (assembly GCF_003343035.1). NCBI lineage: Eukaryota > Metazoa > Chordata > Aves > Apterygiformes > Apterygidae > Apteryx > Apteryx rowi. The sequence continues at coordinate 4,530,645 of NW_020449196.1, read as the reverse complement.
TTATGCACAAATTGGACACAGTCTCCAGTTTTCAGTGTGGAACAATTTACACCCCTTTTTTAAGGAAATTTCTGAGTAGCTAATCAAAAAGATTTATCTGAAAATTATGGGTTTCTATTAACCTTTCACTGATCACACTAAAAATGCTTGCTAATGATTTACGTATAGTAACAAAAATAGTAGCCTCAAAACTGACCAGGCACATTAAAAAGGTATCTGTGTCTATAACAAAAACAAGAAAAAATTTAAGGAATACTTTATAGTAACTTTTAGCCTGCGGGCTAAGTCTTCAGACCTTAGGAAGGCAAAATAACAGAGAGAAATTAAAAAAAAAAAAAAAGTAATAGTGATAATAGTGATTAAGCATCATATTTCTCTAAAAGCATTAAAAAAAATTGGGTAAGGAAATCATAAAAATAACACCAAACAGTAAAATTTAATTTTACCTCCAAGCAGTATTTCAGCCTTTCTAGTGCTTTTACTAAAATGATTTAGATGTTACTATGTTATGCGACAAATGCATTTACACACTGAAAAGTGGACAGATATCTAAGTTGTTATTATTTATTTGCACGCAAGCAGCAGTGGGATTGTACTTCACAGCGTTAACAGCACACGACGTGCATCAGCTCTTCGGCGCCTGGCGAGTGGTTTGGGATTGTGGGTTCGGGATGCAAACGCCTCCCCGCCACAGGAAGCTTCGCAGGAGCGCTGCAAAGGCGGAGAGCGGGGCGGACCGGAGCGTGCCGGACGCCCAGGTGCCGCAACAGCAGCCGACCGCAGGACGCTCCCGGCTCACCGGCCTCGGCGCCCTCGGGCCGCAGGCGCCGGCGGGCGCGAAGGGAGCTGGGGCGCGCCGCGGCGAGGGCAGCACCTCCCGGCACCGCGCTGCCCCGCGGGAGCCGCAGCGCTCAGCCCTTTTCGGAAAAGGCGAAGGGCGCGAAGCAGCGCGGCTGCACCCCGGCCGGCGCAGGAGGCACCCGCACGCTGCGCCCGCGCCACCAGCGCGCGCCCGCACGGCCAGGCCCGCCGGGAAGGGCCGCCTTCGAGGGAAACCCGTGCTCCCAGCAGGAATGGCACGCTTCCCGGCAGGAGCGGCTGCCTGCCGCCGCGCGCCAAAAAGAGCCCACATCCCAAACTGCTGCGTGCCGGAGACAACCGTTACCGCCACTTTCCCACAACATCAACACCTCGGTGCTCTCCCAGTGTCAGATAGCAATTTGCTTTGTAGATCTCTGCGGTATTCAAATTAACTAGCGTGTTTGCACATAGCTATCCAAACTCCTCAAACTATCATCTGCAGGAAACTCTCCAACCTTTCACTCAAGACATTTAATAGCCGCGCAATGGATAGATACTACACGCAAAAACAGGATATTTTTGCCCACTTCCAGATTCTTAAGGTGTATCTGAACGGGAGCTACTTCCATCCTCAGTTCATATAATCAGGCTCAAATCAAAACTGATGTAAATTAAAATTCATATACACCAGGAAATCAGAGTGCAGGAAGGCCAAACCTCAACRCAAAGTGCACTTCTTCAGAAAAATGCACCTCTGACTCTTTGGCATGCAAGTGCTTGTTTGATAATGATGACCTTCACAATACAATAAAGGCAATGCAAGTTTTCAGCTCCAGAAAAGACACTGTCATTTTATTTAACTCCATTAATATTTTAATAATGCACTCACCTTCAGTATTCATTAAATCTCTGTTCAAAACAGGTGTCCTGTTTCTAGCAGCTCCACCGAATCCTGCTCTCAGATTTAACACAGGACATTTTAATTGCATTTTAATTTATAGTCATGACAAAAACTTTTTTCTTTTAAAGAAACAGCGTGAATGAGATATATATAAATTTTTTTTATTTTTTTTTTTTACTTTAAGGTGAAGCCAGATATCTGTAAGGCTTAAATCTATAGTTCCCTGAGCAGACAGAAAATTTGGAAGGCTTAACAAAATTCACATGTGGCTTGTTATTGCAGCTGCATATCAAGTGGAAAAAATAAGATATCGACTAGTTCTGCTTAGAATACCATCTGTTGGAACTGATGATTAAAATAAACCTGTTGATTTTTAAAGAGAGAAAAATTATGGATGATGTAATTTACCATAAGTGATAAAATGTGACTATGTATTTAAATGTTTGAATCCCTTTAGCCTAATTCAAAATGCAGAATCCTTCCCCCCCCCCCCATATAAGGCCCAGAACTCTGAATTGTTCTTTCTGCAACTATGTTTCAGCCCATGGAATATTCCCTTCCTCTATTTATAATAGTCTGTAAACACATTAGAACAAGCCTGTAACAGGAAAGCTTAGCGAGGCCTCCATTCAAAAATAAAAAAAAACAAAACCAAAAAAACCTCTTAGCTATGTTCCTGAATATATGTCCATTCAAAATGCACTTTTCCCAAGCTTAGGACATATTTGCCTAAAAACTATCCTGTATCCTCACATATAGAGTTTTTATTTACCGTTTTTAGATTTTTATATCAATAAAAACCCAAAACATTATAACYGAGACTGAAAGAGCTACAGCATTCAGCAATCTGATGAAAAACAAGGTATACAATCAGTATGAAGGGAAAAGAAAAAGATGGAAAGCAAAAATACATCAGTGCAAGAAGAAAAATACACTTGGGCAAAATACATAAAGGAGTAACTATTTCGTGACCTTCTCCTCTGTCTAAGCTGGCTTAGAAGCTGCCTGGATCATTTTGCTCCCAGAAGGGCAAACGTGCAACCCACGGGCACGCGAGGGCCCCGTTCTCCCGACGCCTGGGACGGGAAGTCTTCACAGCTTTGCGAGCGAAACCCCGAGGGGTCTCCACGGGGCCGCGCTTACGGGCTTAGCCCGGAGGCAAACCCCTGCTCGCGCCCGGCGCCGAGACGGTGGGCCAGGGCCCTAATACAGCGGTGGTTTTACGCTCTGAACAAGAGCCAGATGACTCCTTGGAAGAAAAAGCTTGCCGACTTTCCCACCCCAGTGCTGTCTGCTGGAAAAGAGGGTTTTCAGCTGCACCTAAGGGGAACGGTACCTGCCGTTCCAGGTTCGCGCCGCGCCGGGGCTCCTGCCTCCGAGAGCCGCTGCCCGCCGCCTCCGGCCCCCGCGGCCAGGGCAGACGGGGCCAATCCGGGCGGTTTTGCCCCAAACAGGCGAGTGGGCTCTCACGCGAGCAAACCTGCCGGGCAGGGGAGTCCTGCAGGCGGGAGCTGGGAAAYGAGCCCTTACCCGGCGGCAGCCAGCCGCAGCCCCGGTGCCGCAGGAGCCCCATCCCCACCGACGGCAACGGGCCGCAGCAAAACCACGCGAATCTGAAAATTAATGAGACTTAGGCCGCTACGTGCCGCAATGGCTTCGGAGGAGTAGGACTGACAAGCTTTGGAAAACGTCACCGCCAGCCTCGTTAGGCGTGCGTGTCGCTGCTCCGCACCCAGCGCCTCTCCTTTCACACTCCTCAGCTTACCTAACAAGGTTTTGGCGTCCACCAGGAAAGAGAGCAAAGCCTGCACTGCCCTCGCTACGTAGCAGCGGAAGCGTCTTTAACAGGCGGCCGAGCTATTAGAAAAGCACCAGATTCTGCAAAAAGCATCAGCGTCCGCGTAACYGCGGCCAGCCTCCGCTCCATAAACGAACACCCCCCGGCCCAGCAGATACGCCGATGACATTAATCCATGCCAGCAGAGAAACCAAATTAGCAGAAAGACTCAGAAAGTTTCCTGCCATTTCCTGCTCTTTCTCTCTTTTCCAACTCTTCACGGTTAGGTAATTTTGGATTGYGGGCTCAGTTGTATCACAGGTTGTGTTTAACACCAGCTCTCATATAAAAATTAACGTCCCTCAAATTTCTTTTCTAGTTTCTTTCTTTCATACAAAACTCTGAAGTCCTACACCTTTCAGTCGACAAAGCCATTAATTCAGTAATTTCAGATAATTAAATTGAGCAAAGCAGAGTGTTTAAATTTGAGCTAAGTGAAATATACTTATGCATGGCTCACGCTGTTCAAATTCTGCTGCATGCTACTCTGCTACTGCTCATTTATTAATTTAGGGTAGTCTGAAACGTGACACCGCGTAATAAGGCATGCACTGGTTTTAATAAAATTAGAAATAAAAAAATACATATAAAAACCAGAGTGGATAGTGAATCAAGCACCAAATGAACTAAACTAATCCCTGTGAACGAGCCCTCAGCAGTGCCCTTCCTGCAGCCAACCGAACTCCGCGCGCAGGATTTGTACTTTCCTCACAATAAATAATTTCTAACTAGAGGCTTTCAGCTATTTATCTCTGGAATAATAAGTTAGCTGCAGCAGTCCTCCAGTGTGGTGATCTTTTTAGCAGTGATAACACTTCCGCACTTAATGTTTTCCTAGGTTCTTTTTTCTAGTCATATGTGGAAAAGAAAGTGTGAAAAGATATTTAAAAGAGTTAAAGCTAAAATGACTTTAAAGACTTGTCTCTGCTCAACTGCTCCTCTAATTTTGCAGGTCTCAAGTGTCAGAGCAGTAGACAGAAACGTGGTATACAATCCTAAATACCTACCAGAGGACTCAGATCTGGATCATGGGAATGATGCATGGTAAAAAAATAAAGGGACTGATAAAATACCTAAGTGTGGATTTTTGGTGACAAATAACTAATAATGGGAAAGAAATTTAGATGGCCAATAATCCAAATAGTGGAAATACTTTAGGTAGTTAACCAAAGTCTCTCCAGACTATAGAGGGTTTTTTTTTTTCTTTGCACTGGTGCTTTCTGCTGCTCAAGTTTCTTGCAAACTACCTTAATTGGGCTCTTCTGGATGTGCGGGAAGTTCCTCCATTTCTTCCCTGGCCTCAAAGGATCCCTGTGAAAGGTGGGATTCGAGACTGCTCGTAATACCTGTTACCAGACGGAGCTGATAATGACCCTCTCCCGCTAAGGAAAAAAAAAGGGGGGGGGGGAGATCGTTGCCGTTGTAATTAAGCTTCTGAAGAGTTTAGTTGGAGAGAAATTAGATGTATTTACATGCTGTTCAGTTGCTGATGAAGCACCAGCTATTTGGGAGGATTTCTAATTAACCCTAATTTAGTTGATATGCTCTTTAGTAGCCCCATTCCCTGTGTACTTTGCACTAGGTAAAAAGTAATAATAACAACAAATTAACCGTCTTAAAAAGGGAGGTTTCTTTGCAGGGGCCCAGCCCCAATTTTATTCCTGAAATTATTGAAGTTGCACTTTAGCATTTTAGTTGCTGACAGTGAAGAAAAACACACCTGAGGACTTCATACTACAAAACCGCTTATTGCAGAGTGAAATGCTGCATGCTTTAGTCTCTCCGCTTTGCCAAGGCACGGGGACCCTTTGGCCTGGAGCGGTCCCCAGCCTCGATGCCGGCAGCGCGGAGCGACGCGACGCTGCAGGAACGCGGGACGGCTCCCACCCCGGCAGTGCCCAGCGGCCCCCGGCACCCACAGCCCCACCACCACGGCAAAAGGTTTTCTTGGTCCTTCCACTCTATTTGCCACAAAYGCAGCTCGGAGTCTATTTTTAAAGTGCTTCCACTTCCTACATCCTCAGCACATTATGCAGGCTGGCCACAATATTCATTAACTCAATACAGTTTTAAAATATTTCATTACAGTATCAAGCTAAAATCACTTAACTCTTGTGATGGGTTTTCTCATTTAGCAGTTCACTGATGGCTCTGCAAGCTTCTAGTGCTTGGGGTGCATCTGCATTTCTTTGCAAATCAAAAAGACATTTAAAATACAACAGGTTTACAATCTCAGTACATAAAAAAGCCCTAAGAATTCACCATTCTTTAATAACTGCTTTGGAGGAACAGCGACAGTGATTCTTATTTCAATTTCACGCACAAAACACCATAAATGCTGAACAACACGTATCATCTGCTTAGATGTCTTTTTCAAAGTAAGGGTGAAAAATGGAACATAATTTAATTCTGTTATACACAAGCATCTATACTTGCTTGTCACAATACAAACTCAGGGATGCAAAGAGCATTCGTAGAGGTGATATTCCTCACGTCTTCAACACTACAGCTCTCTGAGCACATAATATATAAAGAAAAAGATGAAGAAAAGATGTGGAGTTCTGCCACGTCCTGTCTAGAAGGTGTTTTACCAATCTGGCTATTTGCCAACACATACGAAATTCACTGCTAGCAGAAAAAATAAGTACATTTTTACTACACGTTTCTTTTTTCCTGAGATTATAGGCCAAATGCTGCTCTCAGTTATAGCTGCTTAATCCTGCTGATTTTGTATATGCTTCCTGAATGTTACTGTGGAAATCTGGCAATAAATGTATTTTGTTTAATATGATCAAGGAAGAGAAGCCAMATGCTTTTTGCACAGAACATTTCTCATTCATTTAACAGGATAAATGGTCATCTGTTTCAGACTTATGTGCTAAACACAAAGAGCTCGATATGAACTACTATCAAATAAAGTTCAAATTCAAGTTTTCTCTGTTTCCATGCATGACACACATTCTGCACAAATTAATGACAGCATTACAAGCTGACCCTATTTTCACAAATATAACCTACTTGATTAAATCAACGATGCTGAACTGAAGTTGCCTGTATTGCAACTGAAAGAAAAATGACAGACTACACATGTCTGCTTGAATACTATTTTTCAAAATTTTTTGGAGGAAAACTTCAGCTGAGAACGTTGTCTTCAAAATTGTCTAATACGAGACGACTTCAAGATTTTCAAAGGAACTTGGTAAAAAGAAAAGAGGAAACAGCCTTCCTCATGCTCTGCTTGATGTGTCACTCATGCTAGAGGGCTAATTCAGGTCTGAGCTATGCACTTCTTTCAGCAAAAAGTAAAATCAATGAAGGATCAGTCCCTCAAAACCATACTTGCATGAACTGTGAAAAAATTTGATTTAAGTGTGTAGATAAGAAAAAGTTCTATGATTTTCTTTCTGTGAGTGGAAACAACCAGTGTCTCCACTGGTATTCACATATCTGACAAAATCAGGCCAGAGGAATTTAGTGCCATTTAATTTAAATGTGGCCTCTACCCTGATCCAAACTCGGCAACAACATCAAGGGCTAGACTACGCCGTGCCCAGCTCTGAGGGCTTTGAACCCATTCTAAATTAAGCGAGAAACAGGGAAAACCATCATTCTGTTCGCAAGAACTTGTGTGTCACCGTTTTCCCACTTTGTTCGCTACAGTATCGATTAACAGGTAGTAACACCACCGCACGACCACGATCCTTCACGCAATCCTTCTCTCTGCCCCCAGATGCTCTGTTCTATTAAAGATCCGCACAGCACATGAAGATAAAATATATACAGCTAGAGCAACAAATCTCACTTGCAGCCCGTTGTCAGAGGACGTTCTTCTGCCGAGACGTTTCGGTCAGGCCCCAGCTTGCACGGCACGCACATACGCGTGCTGACACACAGCGCCTTCCCACTATATTTCTCCCAAATTGAAAAGTGTCTCTAGCTTTGGTTCAAACAACAGCTAGAGCCTTAAAACATGTACACATAGTACGCAGACAGCCTCACTGTGTCAGTGGTTTCCTTTATCCAGACGAAAGCTTCCAGCTGAGAGGGAAGAAATTTGCCTACAGGGTCCCTCCATTTTATGCTAGCAAATAACTCGCTTAAGAAATATTGCAGCTTTCAGCATTAAGACTGAGGAGGGGAAAGGGTGGGATGAAGTGGGAAGCAAAATGCCATCACCCTACCACAAGGAAAAATGCTGTTGAACACCCGATTTTTCCTTTAGGCTTTTTCATGAGTTTAATAGAAGAAAATGTAACAGCAGAGTCACTAACTAGGGTGTTAAGGTTTAAGAAAAAAATGTATTTGCTTTAGTTACAATGATGCAATAAACCTTCACAGCCCTTTTGGATTTAGCACAAAAGGTAGCACTTGTGTATCAGTTTATTTGTAAAATATAAAATTCTCCCCTCTGCAGGAGACTGGAATACGAGAGCTTTGGGGTTTGCTGGAAAGAAGTCAGTCCCTTCCCCAAATATGTTCCATAAAAGTTGCAAACCAGCAAGGAAGGTGCTAGACTTTCCATGTCTAGAAAACTAAATTAGAAAAATATATTGCATGGATTCACTTCAAATGCATCAAAGCTTTCAACAAAAGTGGTTATTTTTCAGCCAAGTTACTATACTGCTGCTTAAATACCAATAAACTGAAGTAGTCTATCTTTATCAGTCACAAACTGCCAAGTTTATCCTTAAGAAAACATGAAGCTAAAATGCACATGTTGTTCAGTAGCATTCAGATTAATGCCATTTCGACTTTTCTATTTACGTTTTTATTGCGAATTGATTTATTCCTTCTGAAGGAAATGTCTTTAAAACGAGGCTTCTATGTGTTCATCCCTCTTACCCTGCACTCCAGTTTCATTACAACCGTAGCACAGTTGCCAAAATGAGATATTTCCTCATTTTTGGTACTGTGCCCTTGAAGGCATCTTATTAGAAAAGACCATTTCTTAATTAACATTTTTGATCTTTAATCTATTACACATCCCTTTAATCCCATACGGAGGAGCTTTTGGCCCACTTCCGCGGTGTGGCTGTGGGATGCAATAGGCTGGCAATTTGTGCTGAGGGCTCTCTCCCAGCTGGGCTCCAGAAACACTGTCTGTAGGGTTGTGCATGCTCTCTCTGGTCAGCAGCAGAGATTTCCATTTATTATTTTAGTGCATTTTTTTAATAAAGACTTTCGGCAGCCACTAGCTGGTGTTAAAGACAACATGCATAACAGCAAGCTTACAGATGAGATCAGACCTCTGTGAGTGGCTCTTAAGCTCTTAAAATAAGTAGCAAAATTCTAAGTGGAAGATTTAGTGGATCACCAACATGTGAAGTGTAAGGAAAGTACAATGCAAGTCCCTTACATCATTTTACTTGCAAATAATTACAGCAATTACAATGTGCTAACTGGCAATTAACGTTACAGGCTTCACAACTCACCAGAATTTTTTAAAACACGCTGTGGCCTGATGTAAATTGTCTCTTTGGTACYTCTGATTTGGTGGCTGTATTAGCTAACGGCTACACATTAGTTCAGCCGATCTCAGAGCAGAATTGTCCACGTGCCAGATAATTTAATTAGAGGTTTGATCTTGTCAGAGCTTTATGTAATACAGACAGTGTTTCCAAGCAAAGTGAGCATTTTTTTCATYTCTCTGCTCAGTGTTTAGTGAATGCCTAATAATTTATACTAAAGAATGCCAAAGCCATCCAATGGAGAAGGAGGCATGGTGAGTAAAACATGCAAACGTGCAGGCACTTCAGCCACAAACTTGATGAATTCAGAAATATGTAGAGCAAGGCACATCGAGCACCTCTTCCATGCACACCCCAATCTCGTGCCAGGTCCCTGCACACAGCTATTAAATCTTTATCGTGCTGCTGCTCAGCCTCAAAAAGACAAAGGTCACTTGTCTCCAAGTGAGAGCCATAGGGTATCTCAAATCTCATTATAAATGGTCCCACTTAGCAGTTTTCTCATTTGAAATTATACACAACAAAAATRTAAGACTGTGAGATGAGTTCAGTTTATTTTGACAGTCACATCATAATTCCTTATAGGCAGTCCTGAAAGGCTACTTTAGACACTAAACAACAGAAACACAAATCTGTCTTCTGTTATGGTAAACTTCAAGCTAYGTTAGCTTAAAAATTCCTTTTGTTCATGAGTATCCGGCCTTATTTTTCTGTTTTACGCACATTCTTACACCACAAGAGGCATACTTTGTACTCTTGCTCTACAATAAGCTTAACAGTTAAAGACAAGAACTTAACCCAATGTTTAGAGATAACGGTCATTGAAGCATTTACAGCTTAGGTCAATGTTGGGTAAGACCCACTAGAGGTCCCTTCCAACTCAAATGACTCTAGTTTCCTGTTCTGAATGAGGAAAGATTATTTGGGCAAAGCACCACAAATTTCGCGTAGTTCTTCTCTGCAGAGTTTCATATCAATATCCTTAGCCTGGAAAACAAAGCCATGGAGTTTGTTTATGCTATTTGTTTTTCTTTTTCTACAACCTTGTTTTTAAAATCCCATTCTCATGGCTGGTACTGTTTACTTTATTCTCAGACAGAATGATCAGTGGTGATCCRCCACTGTGGCATTATTTTTTATTGATTTTTCTCTTTTAAGCAACAGGCCAATGTGGTATATTCTGTTATTCCAATTACATTTATTCAGGCTGGGAACTTTGAGCTACTGGGTAAAAATGCAGTGTGTAACTAGTTGAAGACATACAGAAGTTTCTGTAAAAATTGAAGAAACTGTTCTCCAGGAGACTTTCTTTCAGCTGGCTAATTGCACAGAGGTAAAACCCACTGCAACCACTTCCTGCAGGCACACGGTTTCCTCCTCCCTCGCTGCCACCGGCCAAGCAGAGCACGGCTGGGAGGGGAAAGCCACTGACCTACAGAAACTGTCCAAAACAACGTGAGCAGCAAGCACTCGTCAATCCCGCACCCAAGCCCCTTCAGACAACACGCCAAGCAAGGGCCCAAAATGGGAAGACGGGAGAACCTCATTTTGCGTTTCTTGGTACAAATATAAGGCTGTCCAGAGACAGAGACAGAGACCAAGTGGTTTGAATACGGGGTAGGAAGGCATACTTTCTACCATGTCAGGGGGCTTAATTAGCATTTGCAAAGTGCTTTGAGGTCCTACATAAAAATGCCTTACTGAAATAACCTCTCGAAAGCACAACTTGCCAGGCCATCCAGTCTGCTTCTGTCCTAAAATCTGCAGGATATTAGCAAATCCCGAGCACGGCAGAATTGGGTAAATTAGAGATGAGAAACACCTATTAGGTCATCTTATCCATTGCACTGCCAATGTAAGATTGTTCCTGCAGCCTGCTTTCAAGTGCTTTGTCCAGTCCAGTTTGAAAACGACCTAAGTAATGGGAGATAATAGCACAGTCTATTAGATCTCACTATTGGGAAATGTTTCCTGACATTCAGCCTAGTATCTCCTTCACTTTCTTTTAGCCCATTACTGCTAGCTATGCCCCAGTGGACCATCATAAACAAGAGATATAATTTTCATCTAAAAAACACAGAAAATGTTCATCTAAACACATCCCTTTGCTTGGGCAGCAAGAGATGGCAGGGTAGCACCAAAGGAAAAAAATACAGAAGTGCGAAGAGGAGGAGACGGCAGGCTCCCAGCAGTCCCTCCGGCTCAGAGGCACCACCTCTCGCCGGGGCTATGGCACCCACCAGCACACTGGCCGCCAGCAGGGGAAGGAGCTGGGAGGCTCCATCCCAGCAGGACTTGGGTGAAGCACCTCCTTCAAGCAGGGCAAGGAAACGAAAAACAACGCGACAGTTGCCTACTCCCAGCAGATACAGCAGCCGTCTGAAAAGGTAAGGGACAAAGGAGAGCGTGCTTCACCCGAGCACCGGCAGCGCTTCCCTGACCGACAGAGCTAACGAAACGGCAGCTGGAGCCACAGAGGGCAAAGTGCCTCATGGATGTTCATTGGCAAAGGCGCCTCTAAAGGCAAAGCAAATTTGGCACAGGGGGAACATGCCGCTGGGACGGCAGGAACGTGGCCCTCAGGAGGACGTCCCCGCCGGYGTGGAGGAGCTCCCGGCAGCCACGTTCCCGCCTGCAGCCTTCAGTTCCCATGGGAAGCGTTTTGCTCCTAGGCAAGCTGCTGTGGACAGGAGACCCTGGCTGTGGAGACCTGACCTAACCCATACCAACCTGGTGCTGGAGATACACTGTGATAACCAGACTTCAGTGAGGTGAACGCAACCTCACTGACACAGTCCTGGACTTGGATAAACCATTGCTGTCCATAACGGGCCGATCTCGCCCCGGCCACAACAGCGCTCGGGGCAACCCAGCGCGTTTCTACCGTGCAGCCGCCCGCCAGCACTTCCCTGACRGCCACCGCTAAGCAACCGGCAGGAGACCTTCACTCCAGCGGCCTCCGCAGTCTGCCCATGCGCAGGTGTTACCTGCAGCGTTTGGGAGAGCTGTCTTCAGGCACTGAGAAGCACAGCAACATTAAGAGCGCACCACACCTCCTCAGCTTTTCCTTAGCAGATTTGCTTTCAAACTGAAACTGCCTTTAAAGAGCCTGGGAAATGGGGAGGGTGGGGGAACACATGATAGCTTACTTTTAAGTGAGCCTCCATTTCCTCCCCCGTTTTACCATGGAAATTAATTCTCCTCCTCAGTGCTATTACTGTAATTTGCCCAATTAACATTTTTAATAGTAAACATTTTCCAGGAAATGCCATAATACATACATGTGTGCTTCTCATTTAAATCCTGAGGCCGCTGCCGCGCTTGCGCCTGAGGCCGGCTCCTTCCTGAAGGAGATTCCCTGCCCAGATGAAACGCAGACACCGATGGCACCGCGCCACCGGAGACGTCGGAGCAGGCTTACGGGGCGCCCGTTCCCGTGTCAGCTGCCCATGCTGGAGCGGCGCCATGCAGCGCACAGCCTCTGAAGAAACTGCTTCTGGTGGAATTTAATTTTTTAGACTTCTGCTTTTCCTTAAGGTGATAGAGCCACGGGATGTCAGGCGAGCAGAGCCCAGGGGAGCACCTGTCACTCCAGCCAACAACTTCGTTGTTCAAAGAAACAGCCCCGTTTCTGCCAGGCTAGTACAGCTGAGAAGTGAAATTCATTCCCAGGAAGCAATCTCACTTCCAGACACAAAAAATCCTACAGATATAGTAATCTGGCAAGGGTCTTTAATTACTTTTATTATTTCTTTCAATATTATACCTGCTCCAAAAATCTTACATCGTCTTAGAGCCTTACCAGGCTCCCACAACCACATTATCTCAGCATCTTGCAATTTATTTATTTTTCAAATGCATTATTTATACGTAAAAGATTGGAGATAAAAAATAAATTCTATAATTAGGAATGGAGCATTAAAAACATTTTCTCCTCTGAAAGGACACATAACTATGTCACATCATAAAAACCCATGCCTTACCAAGGAAAATAAAAGATCTATTTAAAATAAATGTTTTTAACCCTTTAGAGATCAGGTATAAGGTTTGAAATATAATCTTCTTGGGCATCAGCATGCAGAAAGGGTGTGATGCAACCAATTTGGCCCATCAGCTATTTAACTGTGCGTGCTCTTCCACCAGCAGCACTGGCTAGAAAGTGCCATGATTTCGCTAGAGCAGCCACAGGACATGGTGGTGTGCCCAGCGTCTGCCATGCGACAGCCGCCATCCCACGCTCCACCTGGGAAACCTCTGCGGCTTTATTTCTACTCTGCTTTTATTTGAGTTTTGGCCAGTCCCAGAGCAGATATTCGAAATTATCAGCACCTCTAGCTACCCTGTAGCTATGAGGCTACGTGCTACCAGCATCATGATCCTGCCTCCGTACAGCAGCACTGCAGGGCCACGATCCCAGGGCTGGAAACGCCTGGGAAAGTTCTCATGGACCTCACATGGTCCACGCAGAGAAGAAATGGATGCTGTTTTAAAATCGCTGTAAGAAAACAGATCAATTGAGATAAAACCTTTCTTAGCATATTGAAAAAATATTCCACTAAGAAAGTTATCAATCTCTTATGTTCTTTGCTAACAAAGTCCAAAGGTTTATTTCTTTGGGAATCCTTGCATACTTAAGCTAGAATCTTCTAGTATTRATTTACTAATGAAATCAGCTTTTAAAAGATTTCCTGGTTTGTAAAGATGCTCAGAAAGGATGATTTCAGAGTTCCTGGAAGATAATGCTCACTGAATTGGGACCTGCCTTTTCAGTGCTCTGCAGGAGAGGGAGAGCTCCAGAATTTTATTCTGGGTAGGGTTTTTTGAGCATTCTACCATTTAAAAGTTAAATAAGACAATATCTCGACCCTGGCCGGCTCGCAGGAGCGCCCCCGGGGACGGGTACACCCAGGAGCCACGAGCCCCGCCGGAGGACGCGGCCTGGTGGGCACCCAGCCAGGGGCTCTGCCACGTGCGGGCAAACCCGTGAGCACGAGGAGGAAGACTGAGGTTTCTCTGAGCTTTACGTTGCTAAAACAGGCCCCAGAAGGGGAAAGGTGAGGTTGGAGAAAACATTTTCTGTAGTGTAACCRAATAAACAGAAAAGGGGAAACAGAGGTGAAGCACAACCCCTTGCTAGGGTGCATCTCCGCTCACTTCATGAAACCCAGTTGTCTCTCCCAGTGCTCCTTTTGCAACCAGAATTAAATCTAATGCTACAAAACAGTAAGCAAAGGACGTGAATGCTCCTCTCAGCACTTGGGGAAGGAGCAACAGCAGAACCGGCCATCAGAGCACGCGAGGCGGCGGAGAGCAAACGGAAACAGCAGTAACAAACGGGCAGCGAGCCTCCGAGCGACAGGAATTTTCCTAAAAACACCCCCAGCACAGCCCTGGGTAGGGCGGAGGGAAAACAAGCAACCAAGCTGTGTAAAGATGTGCCTCCTCCACAGGTTTCAAGTGAAAGTCGTGATTCACAGAGCTGGGAGACCTCGTGCAAAACTGCAGAGGGGGGAAAACGAGCGACCGCAATTTTTTTATTCTGTGGTTGGCTTCTCCAAAGCTGCTGCTTCTRCGTTTCCGAGCAGAAGCATGACCTCCCAGCAGCGTCTTTTCCTCCTCTATGTCTGCTGCGTCCTCCTGCTGCCCCAGCCAGCGGCAGCAGCAACAAAACGTGCGGGCGGCTGGGGAGGGCCGGCAGCCGGCCGGGGGCCGTGGCGAGAAGCTGCCCTTTTTTCCMTGAAAAAACGAGGGCGAGCGAACCCTTGCACTACTCGGCCGGAGCGCTGCGTTTCCCAGCTCTTCCTCGCGCAGACCACAACAGGGAGCTATGTCGCATAAAGAAGATACCTTCGCTTACCTTAGAAGCGGACAAGCAAGGAAGGCTTTGCGAGCTCCTGCGGAGGACACGGAATCTGCTCTATTTGCCCCGGACGATTCAGCTGAACTTCCGCAGGGCCTCGCAGTCGGGCTAATGAGAAACTCCCCAGCAGCCCCCATGTACAATGCTTTCACAGGTCTTTAAAAATGCCTTAAATTCTCTATATATTTAGTAAGACTTTTTACTTCTTTAAAACGTCCCCTGTTGCTCCTCAAGATAATACTCCCGTGATGTATTGCAACAGCAATGCAGCACTGCGCAGCCACGGTCTAGCTGGACAAATATTAAATCTTATTTTCCTCTTGGCTTAGGAGCAGCACAAAAGCCTTGTGCAAAGCAGGGCTGTGGGGGCTGCTGGGGCTCCCCAGGGCCGGCAGTCCTGCCCCAGCCCCGCRCCGGCCGAGCCGTCGCCGCGAGCCACCTGGACCGGCGCTCGCCMGCGCTCTTCCTCTGGCAAGGAAAACACACCTCTCTAAAACAACACAACATTACCCATCTGCTGCTCAACAGCAAACTAAGCCCTCGGATTAGGAGAGGAAAGGAAAAGCAATTTTTTCCCCTCTTTTTTACATTAAGGAAAAAGTGTTTACAAAAGCCRGAGAGGAAGGAAATTTGTGCGATGCCCATTGTTAAATGGGCTGGTGGACATGGAGGTTGTTTTCCATTGCATCAGGGTAACCACTGCCTCCTTATGTATTTTCCCGGTTCTCTAAGTTAATACACACAGCCTTTAAGTTGTGGTTATAAAAAAAAATCATAAACCTATTTCTAGAGGTATTTTAAATAAATTCCTCAGTGTGACTCACTCAGGGCTGCAGTCCTGTAAAGCAGGTCCCCTGCATAGGTTTTATTAGTGTGGAGCAGTTGAGCCAAAGAAGACGCTAACGTGCTCACCTGCTTTCCTAGAGCAAAGTACTACAGTAAAGTAGGTGAGTAAGTTAGCGAAAGCAAAAAGGACGTAAAAAGTAGAAAGGACGATGCCCTGCGCTAAGCCATCAGYGTACAGACCAGACCGAGCACATGACTTGTGCTGGCGGCACCCTGTGTGGCAGGGGTCAGGCAACGCCATGCACGAGCAAAACACTTTCCAATGACTTCAGAGGGGAAAAAACRCAGTTTTGAAAATGCCACTTCATAATCCAGGATTTGTGGCAAATTACCAATTTTATTTCCATAACCCTGGGTTCATTTTTAGACACATTTTCTTGGCAAATGCAATTAGAGTTTGCTTCTCTGTAGTTGGGCAGCTATTCACGTCTCAAGTACAATTAAGTAAAAGAAACCTCACCATTAGAAAGAGAACTTGGACTCCAGTGCTTGACATATCTTGCCCTGCAAGTATAAAAGCTGAAATCTGCTCTAGGGAAAGATGCTATTATAAGTGCATTGATAAGCCTTACCACTGCGGATTGAACTTCTACCGGCAAAAAAATTTTCAGTATACCTTATACTGGTTTTGTGAACAATATAAGCTATAGCAGTAAAAGCCCTTTCTCTCTCCACAACTGCACCAATATAAATATTTTGCTACCATAAAAAAAGTTTTAAAAATTACACTCCACCTGATATCGCTGTTCCCAAATACGATGACGCTGTTGCAAGCGCCATTCACCCAGGGGAAGACAGTAGTTGAACAGAGCGCCAAGAGAATGTTTCAGAAGTCACTTTGTATGTGTTTGCACACGCACAGAGATGTACAAACACGTGCAGGAGAAGAAGGGAGGAAAATATGTTAATCGGAAACATCTGGCAAATGTTTCAGAGTTAACAAGTCCAGTTTTTGGCCCTTTGCTTTTTTGTTTTGCTGGGGGAGGGCTAAGGAAGGGGAGGCAATTTTGTCATCTTGGGCTGGGGAAGGCGAGGGCATGAAATGAGAAGTTGAAGCATGTTTTTTCACCCTTTATTGAAGTTCAACATCACACTACTGGAGCTAATGCAAACAGGAAGATCATAAAAGAACATAATGAAAGTCTTGCACCCTGGGACTGAGGGACTGGTTTCGGTTACTGAATATAGCTGTAGAGGCACCCCGCACAAGAGCRAGGAACTCCGCAGCGCTCCACCGCTATATATTACGGCTTTTTATGCTTTTTCTGTGCAGCTCCTCAGTCATATTCCAGCCTGCAAGCTCTGCCGCGTGTACTGTGCCCTGTCTTTATAGGATGCTGTACTGTACCTTTATAAGCACGAGATTAAAATCTGCACCCACCAAATGTACGGAAAGGAAAATCCACCAGGCAGCACATGCTTTTTAGCACCCAAACAATACATTTTATCCCACATCCAGCGYCTTGAATGAGAGCTATAATTATGGGAGTAAAAGGAAGAAAAGCGGAGCAGAGCCAGCTAATTTGGGGAAACGCTTTCCCAGGCTTGCTTTGCTCAGCGCACCGTCCCCAAACGGCAGCGGCACGGGCTGCCGGTGCGCGCCGTCGGCTGCGGGCGCGCGGGCAGCAGCAGCAGCAGCGAGCGCTCGCCATCAGGGGAGAGCGGAAACGCCACCGCTCGGCACAGCCGCCCAGCGCGGCCCAGCGCGGCTTCCGCACCCACCGAAACGCCACCGAGGGCCAGGCACGGGCGGCGTGCCGCGAAGCCCGGCGAGGGGCTGGCGCCGGCGAGAAGCCCCCGAGGGCGCAGCCTCCTGGGAGCCCTGTAAGGCCCCGGCGAAGCAGGAACGCGGCCTGCCCCCGATTCCCACCTGCCGCTCCGTGCCCGAGCTGCTCCCGTGCCGCTGCCGAGCCTCTAAGGGAACGCCACACCGCCCGCACCAAGAGCCGCTGGCTCCAAAACCAAAACTATTCTGAGAATTTCATAATAATACACAGTGAAATATCGTTACACACGGCAGAAACAGTAAATAAGATGTGGTTAGTTACTGGCTGCAACTTTAGACGTATTCTAATCTGACACTTACCCTAACAGTTGTGTTATCAAGACGTGTAACACAAATACAGACAAACTTGCTTTATCCTGCTCAGTCTCTTGAGCCCCTTTTTATTCAAATGTTCAATGTAATACAGATGAACAAGTCCCAGACACGTGTTAGTGTTAGTACTATCGAACAGACAAAAGCTGGTTCAAATGTTAAACCTCTCTGCCGCGGCGATGCACCGCTTTTATTCCCCAGCTTTGACAGCACTTTCCAATTTCCGCCAAGAAGAGAAATACACACATTCCAATTGAGGCTGAAGTTTAAAATTCCTATTCAAGTCGCTTTTATGTAATTAGATTGGAATGAATGTGCAACAGTGCCCATTGCAGAAAACTTCAAAGCAGTTATACTGCAGAAATCACAACCCGTTTCAGTGTGCCCACAAGAAGAAAGAATGGCTCTCCAGAGGATAAGAGTATATTAGTCTCTGTATGTAATAGATTTTATTGACCATATGGAACTGATATAAAAATTGTGTTGCAGTGGGTAGTCTTGGATTGGAGACAGGAAYGTGACATACAAAATACAGTTCCTGTAAAAAGCCTGGCAGCTTTCTGGCAGTTTTTGCAATCAGAAGAACCTAAAATATTTACCTGATTGAGTCACCGATGAGTCCCAGCTCAAAGCAAAATCTGAAGATTCACCCTCTTCAACTGAAAAAGAACAAAAATAAGTTGTGATCGACAAAACAAACAATTGGAAAGCAAAAACATCAGAAAACTAGGTCCACTATGACATTAAAGTATTATAACAGACTTCTGCACCAGCAAAAAAGAACATATTGCCTTCTGTAAAATAATTCATAAGGTGGAAATTTAGTAAAGATTTTTTCCCTCCATTTTTAAACTAAATATGGAATTTCTGCCTGCAGTTGCTCCATGAACAGATAAGTGTAAGTTCCTATGAAAATTTAATAGAGGTTTAATTATCACTATGTGCTAAGTATGCATATTTGAAATTTTATATGTTCCCAAGAACTAGCACATACAAAACTGCCACTGCAAATGCAGAGGTTGTTTTTGAAATTTATCCTTTACCAGATTATAGTAAAGAACTGTCCTATGAAGGGAAAATTGCCTGACATGTCATAGTAACATACTTTCTTATTAATAGTATTAAGAACTGAAAAACTTAAGGTTTTTTTCAGAGCTTGGACTCCAAAAGTATTATTACAATGTACAAGCATGTTCTGTAATGTGGTAGTCATAAATAACTGTATTTAAGCTGATGATGTGAAAGCTGTCAGAGCCAGGTGCTCAGCACTTGCAAATGACCCATAAATAACATTCTGCCTATTATGAATTACAAAATTTCATCTGATTCTTACATTCTTGAAAATAACCATGAGACCAACTGACAACAAACAGGCTAAAAAAAGAGCCCAGCGCTGCTCTCACTGCAATCGGTGGCACTTTTACTGCTGCCAGACTGTGCGCCTCTGAAAGCCGTAGCTGCAGAAACCTTACTATCTTTCCTTACAATCATAGAAAGTTTATCAGCATCATCTACCTCCTCCGTCACCATGACGGCACAAGAATGTAAACAACGKGTCTCTCTTTCCTGAAGCAAAGCACGCCTTTGCGCACCGAACGATCTCGAGCCCTTTCATCTAAATCCTGTTGGACGCAAGTAGAAATTCTACACAATTCTGCAGCGGGAATCGGCGCGCTGTCGCCAAGCCGCAAGCGCAGTTGCGTTTTGATGAATTTGGCCTTTCCGCTCAGCCCAGCTTCTCCGCAGAAAGGCGCAGCTGCCGGAGCGCCCGGCCCCGCGCCCACCGACGGGGGAGGATGCAGCCGGGCCGCGTCCACCGAAAAGCGCCTGATCGAGCGAGCCCACGTCAGCGTCAACGCCACGTCGCGCAACGTGAAATTCCCGAACGACGGGCAGGAAAGGTAGCAAGCTGTGAGCGTCCTGAAGGGGCTCCGAGTGCTGCTGCCCCGCGGGGGAGAGCTGCAGCCTTCGGCCTCGCGAGGGCTTACCCACCAGTTTGCCTTCTGCACACCACCAGCTTGCTCCAGTTTTAAGCCAACTCTTAATAGAAAAATTCTGGGCGTAATTATCCTTAACACGATTTCACTCTTACACAATTATATCTCATTTTAACGTTAAAATTAACAATTTTAACATTAAAATACCTATATTTTGGAAGGGCTTTCTCCAAAATTAATTAAGCTAAGTTAACGCTCTGTGTACCTTGCTCAAAACAGACAAGTGGAATGTTTTAATTTTATTTTATCTTTGATTGACTTTTAGTTGGTTTGCTTCGACAGTTGTTTACATTACTACTTTTACACTGGGCAGTTCTTTACATTTTCTCTTAGAAAGAAGAGTGCAAAAACATCAGTCTGCCAAAAATATGTAACGGCAATAAATTCAGTCATAGCCAAAAGGAAGGACACAAAACCACTACTGGTCATTGGCAGTTTTAGCAACCCGCTGGCTTTCATTTTGGTTAAACACTGGAGATTGTCACAGTCCTTGAGCTGCTGTAGGTCAGCTGATTTCAGCGTGCRGCAAAACAGCATTTTTAGGAGTCCCTTAAATGAGGGCAAAGGTTTGGGTCAGCCTCTGTAGGCACTAATTTGCTTTGCTCCCTACTGACTGAAAAGGGGACAGAGAACACATCTGTGAAGACGACGGCACTTAAATTCGCTGTGTATTACAGCTGTATATCACTATAGGCATGATTTCAGGCTGTGCTCCCACCGAGGCACCCGCAGCACCCAGGTACCCGTGCCCGGCGCTGGCACGGCTGCGCTCCAGAGCGCCCGGGTACGTCAGTGCGTCAGGCGCAGATTTGGCTGCTACAGCTGTAAAGGTGTTTCTAGTTCTCACTGCAGAAAGCACACAATCAAAAAAAAAAMCCAAAAAACCTTAATCTGTAATATTAGCTGGAGAGTAATTCACTTGAGTTGATTTTTCAGTTTAAGTTTCAGTTCCTTAATATCTTTGCCATTCTTTGAAACCCAGTTCAACTCAGCTTACCAGTTTGCATAATGTCCACTTTGTATATACCATTTTTTAGGTAGCAGTAAAATACAACAAGCACATGAAAGAGCACAAAGTGTCCAGCACAGTCACTTTCCAAATACATCACCCAGTAAAATAAATCCCCTTTCATCAGCAGGAAAATACGTTTTCTGAGATATAACGGACAAAACCATAATTAYTAAAATCAAGGGCTAGACACTTCCACCCGTGCTATTTAACCATTCTGACAATGCAAACACGAAAATCCAGGTCATTGCTGTTTGGCACTGGCAGGACACGGCTACGGCTGCCCCCCRGACACCTCCCAAGCACTGAAACCTTCCACAGCCTGCAAATGCCCAAGGAAGAAGTTTAAGTTCTGGTCTGCTCCATGCATCATCGACAAACCGGCAGCTGAGGTCCAGGACAGGGTTATCGGCAGTGAGGGCTCACGTGTTTTCCAGCCCCAGACTGGCTTTGTAGTTGATGAGAAAAAAAGGCGGGTAAGAAAGAGTTTCAAAGTTCAAGTATTAAACCTTGATAACAACTTTCACGGCATTATACTTCTATTTTTAAGTCAGTAACATTTTTTTTCTTCGCTTTTATAAAGGGCCCGTAATATTTGCCAGCACGCAGACACAAAATATTGAAAGCAAAAAATAGAGAGACGCTCTTTTAGCTGAATCCTTCGGGGTGATAATTATGAGAGCTATAGGAAACTCGCACAAGAGCGCGTCTGCTGGAACGACAGTGCCCTTCGATGAAATTTGGGGGGCAACTATGAAGCTGAAACCCTTCACAAGGGCTGAGTCTGACTTGCAAATAGCCTTGCTCCCGCTTGTTATTCARCTCAGAGATCATAATTTCCAGGCGGCTGCATCCACATCCCATTGCAGCCGCAGAGAAATGGCCAGGGAGCAGGAAGCTGCGGAGCTGCATGCCCAGGTGGCCCTGTGGCCAGGCGCCGGGAGCTTCCCGGCAGCCACAAAGAAGGGATGCCCAACGCTGCTCTGGCACGAAGGACTTACTGCCACTTCTCTTGGAAGAAGCCACCTGTTCTGCTCTAACTGATGGCAAGACCTGAATCCAGGACCTGGAATGAGGCTGACGGGGCTGGGGCAGCCAGAGGACAGCATGGACGCGGGAAGGACTGGTGGGCAAACTGCAGCATCTCAACCAGGCGCTCTCGCGCACGCCCAGTATTTACATTTCGCCAGCTTGTCTCAGATGTTCTCCAAGGATGTTTATTTAATTGCTAGCTCACTAGTGTCACAGGCTCAAAGATTTTGGTTCTTTGTGCTCAGAAAAACTTCTGCAAGGATTCAGCATCCGTTCCCCTAAGAGTGCGCATGTCTATTTATGGGGCTACCATCACCTGAACTCCATTCGCAGGCACACTGCTTATTTAACACTTTATCACTCCCAGGGCAGAAGTTAACCTTATCAAAGTAAGACGCTTCTGAACCAAATGTTGATTTCTAGATGCAATCAAGCTTTACAAGTGAGCAACAGCCCCTTAGTAATTCAGATGGTATGTGTATACTCCCTCATCCTATTACACAGGCTTTGAGGACCACTAGGACCAGTTTAATGCTTCCCCTAATATAAAAACTCCATAGTATGCTAACTAAAATGTCAGGAACTGTGACAGTTTGAGAAATTGCTGAGAAATAGGTTGGATTATAAGCGGTTGCTCAAGTCCCCCAGCTGATAGGGAGGACTTCCCCAAAAGAGGGCTGTTACGGAGCTGCTCTTGGGATCAGGGCCATTCGGTCACCTGCGAGTAACCTCTGGAAACACTAAGTATGAAATATTTGAGTGTAGAAAATGCTGGTGCCACTTTTTAGTTTGGAGGATTTTGTCAGATTTTGCTCATAACAGAATACTCTTAARTAAACTACAGGCAATCTCACCAATGCCTGTGTATTAGCCTGTAACGTGCGTGTCAAGATTCACAGCTTTCCCTCCGGAGAAATATTCCGACACCAGATCCTCATTGTAAGCCAGTCATACGATAATCATGCATTTTCCCTCACCCAGCTATAGGTATTCTTAAGTGAGATCTCTGTGATCTTCCACAATCTTCAATCGCCTTGGCTGCCTTTCAGATACACATCGCGCGGTCCTGTCCTGCCCAGGCCTTTCCCGGTCCCTGCTATCACACGAAATTACACGCTCCCAAATCAGCGCAGGGCACAGAATAGCACCACCCGACCACCATTCACTGCCAGCGACTCGTCACAGAGCACCCTCAGTCTGGAAYTGGATACACTGCGCTTAATCCCGCAAAATGCAGAGCAGTTGCAATTTCCATTAAGTCAAAGGGAGCCGAGGACRCTCAAAACTTTGCGGATTCAGGATTGTAAATTAGCCAGTCTCCAGCTGCTTGGCATGGCAGGAGTACAAAGGATGTTAACAATCTTTACAGTTTAAATAGCCCAGTATTTACCACGCACATCTCGAGTCYGTTATTTTGAGAGGCGTGGGTAGGCTTGTCCATCTCATGGGGCTAATTCTGAAACTGAAAGGTGACAGGAGAAAACGGAGGGACACTCACACCCGCGCTCCTTCAGAGAGGTGCACGGCCCAGCGCTGGGCTGGGAACCGCGACCTCAACTAATAGTGGTATACGGCAAGAAAAAAAGTTTGGAAATTGCTACTTTGGTGTAGAAGCCAGATAAACCATCAGCAAGTTCAGATTACCTCCAGGGTAGTCTTAAAGCTTTCTCTGTCTCCTGCTTAGATGTTCCCTGTTAGATTCTCCACCTGATAACATCTGTGAGATAAAAATCTGCCAAATACAAAAATCTGTAAAGTAGCCGAGAAGGAAAGTAGCTGCATAAAAAAGAGCTGACTTTTTTTTTTTTTTTAATGAGGCAAAGGGGCTGCCGAGTCCGGGCCGCTGCCCGGGAGCGCTGGGGAAGCTGGGGGGCCTGGCCCCGGGGCGGGCTCAGCAGCCCACTGCCAACCGGCCACATCTCTCTGCCACTGCTCCGCGGCTTTCTTCCACAGGGAAATTTTCATATTCAATATGAAAATACAGAGTTTGGGGGGCTTTGCCAGTGTGATGGGAATGCATTGCYATGAATGCATCCAGGTGCATCCACCTTACCTCGCAGACAAAAGCCCAGGTAAATCCTTCCGGTGCCTCAGCACTACCAGTCAGAGGAGCAAACAAGCATCCAAATGAAGCAGCCAGGTGTGCTTTAGGCCAGTAATTGGAACTGATTTACTCACTTCAGAAAATCGACTTTACAACAGTATTGCTGCCAGGTCTAACTATGTTTACCAGCTATTTTGTTTGTGCGCGTGATCCTTTCTGTTTGGCATTAGTAACAAACTGCCATTTTTTCCCCTGGGAGTAGCTGGGAGGTAGCACTGGGACACAAAACCATCTCCGGAGAGATGACGGTATATTCCTTGTCCATATGCTAACACGGGGCTCCCACACAGAAAACCCCAAAGCTATGATTTCTCACGTGCATTTTCCCCGACACAATCGCCTTCGCCTCTCGGAGTGGATAAGCAGAGCAGCCTGCTTATTCTCTCCTTGTGCACAGAGGATTCAGCGAGTGGTGGCCCTTGGCCAGGAGTTTTTTTTCCACCTTAAATAGGACCATTATATATTAGTCCTTTCATGGGCCAGCAGGCCAGGGAGTAAGACAAGAAGGCTTACTGACATGGCTTATTTAGCTAGTTCAGAGCCTAAATTTGCGCAAGTTCTCTAGCTGCTTTTCTCCAAAGTCAGTAACAGGGCTTGGCAGAGAGCATGGTTTTTGCTGGCAAACTCAGCCTTTTTGTGTGAAGGAGGGAGGAGTGGGGAAACCCAGACTGCTGTGCTCTCTAGGTCAAGAAAAAAAAGGGAAAAAGGAAGAAGGATGAGACAAATGGGACTGAATTACAAAGGAAAACAAAAAAAAAAGAGTTAGGAACAGAAAAAGATGTGAAGATGATAAAGGAGAACAAGACAAACAACAAAATAAGGTAGCACTAGCAGGTTTATGCAAAGAAGATCTAATTATGGGTGGCTAAATCCTCCAGGACATTAATATTCCAGTGTAATGTGTCTAGTTTCCTCCTTTCCAGACATGGCAGGGAGGAAATGAGAATCACTTAGATACACTGTTTAATGAGCAAATGATGGACGATCACCAAATACAGCCTGCCTGAGAAGTATCCATTAGCTTAAACTCGTACTGTAAATCTGTGTGCAGCTAACAGGCCTGGGTCTTAAAATACTACAGTGAAACTTAATGTAACTACAATAAGATAAAAGGGTTGTTCTAAATAAAAGTCTCAACTCTATAATAAGAGAAAGGTTGTAGGACATATATAAAGGCTAATCACACTCCTTCCTACAGACCACACACCTGAATCACAGGCCATAGCATGTTTATTCCCAGTGCTCATATTTAGTTTTTGTTTTTCTAGTTCAGAGACTCCACTGGAGACATACATTTCCCATCAAAATCTATTATGTAAATAAATATGAATATACAGTATAATAAAATGCAGCCAATGTTTCAGTTTGCTCCCAGGATCAACATTTTACACAAAGAACAGATTAAACTCACAGTTCTTAAGACTGGACCTGTGGGTACCCCCGTTTCACACTTTTATAAATTCAGAAACAATATAAGAGCAGTTTCTTGTGGAAGGTTAGCCCCCAGAGGGTTGGGATTTTTTTTCCTTTTAATTAAAATACATGGTATTTCATCTGTGACATTTTCAGTTGCGCAGACTTTGTGCTGAACGGTGCGTGGCTCTGGTTTGTGCATCGCTAACGGCTCCCCGTGCTGCCCGGGGGCTGGCAGCAGCCTGGGCTGGGACCCCTGGTTGCGCGCTGCCTGTCAGAGAAAGCAGCTGCGGCGCCTCGGCCACGCACACGCCATGCTGGTTCCCGCGCGCTGCCAGGCGTGCAAGCTCTGGCGAAAGGGTCCTAGCAAAGACCAGCGCTGCGAACATCCAATTTTAGGTTTATCAGGTTTCATCAGAAAACACTGTCTGTGTTATGCTCTCATAGAGAAACACAGTGCGTCTTCCTAGCTCTATYGTCAACTCTTCCTCTCCCTGCACTGTCGAATTTTTACCGTGGGTCCGATGTGCTGCCTTGCCCATGCTCCCACGCAGGGGGCCTGTCCCAGGCGCCCCCTCACCCTCAGCTTGCCATCTGGGGTGGAAGGGCAGCACCTGGTCCCTTTGCCCCCATGCTCCTGCCTTTCCGCTTTCCTTCTTGTAAAAACTGTTGTTTCACGGGGAAAAGACTGACCCCCACCGGCGCTGGCCCCGCAGGGTGCCCGGCAGCGGCCCCACCGCCCCCGGCCCCGCGCCCCCCGCTGCGGCCCTGCGAGCCTTCACCCATCCCCTCCCGCCCCCGCCGCCGCACGGAGAGAGACGCTCTGGGGAGCTTCAGCTTCTCCCTCCGCGCCACGTCCCCGCGCTGCCCGACGGAGCGGCCCCGGCCCCGGCCCGGCCCCGCGGGAGCCGCTGGGGGCGCCGCGCCGCATC
>NW_020449196.1:4492500-4503948 GCF_003343035.1 Apteryx rowi | reverse complement strand
GGCGCGGAGCGGGGCGCCCCGGGGCGCCGGCTGCGAAGCAGCGAGCACTGCCGGGCTGAGACGCACCGAGCGTGGCACCGTCTGGCTGCGGGTAGCGCTCCCCTCCGCCTTGCCGCATGCATTTCTACGGCAACTGTCACCATAGTGTCTGCGCATTCTTTCAAAAATAGATCTACCGTGAGTAAATAGACATTTTAAAGCTCAAGTGGAACAATACAGGTGAATCTGACGTTCCCCGCATTGCTCGTAAAAAACCATGTATTTTACTTCAGCAACCGAGAGTTTAAATATTTTGGTTCCGTCCAGAATGCTGCTGGATGGCAAAAACATTCACACGTTGAAACCGTAATAATGCACTGGACAAAGTGGAGAAAGAGGGAATTAACACAACTACAGTTCAAGGGAATTAACACAACTACAATTCAAAGCCGGAATTTTAATTCCGTAGGTCAAATTTGCAAGTTGTGAAGTGATCTTTTACTCTGCTAAAAAAACAAAAGTGGGTTAAAGCTACCCAAAGACAAAAAGATGATGAGAAGGAAACATGGAAAACATGACAGACCAGAAGTGGGCCATCAAGTACAAAGACCATGCTACTGCTCAAATATTGACAATTTCTTACACCTTCCTCCAAATTTGAGGTGTAGAAGTTACACTAGTGAAGGCTCTCTTACCATCCTAGGCATTTCTGATCACAGACACCATGTGAGTTAAGGTAAAGAAATCTCAGCATTATCCCCTATGACAGTGTTTCCAAACCCGCAGGGCAGCAAGCTTTGGGCTCGGACAGTGGGACAGGAGCCCTGAAAACAGCGGTTCTGTTTGCCATGCCAGAACTGGCGTTGGCAGAGACACAATGCAAACAGTAGAGTTCAACCAGAAGGACAGTGCAGGCCAAAGAGGTGCCAGGAAGGCCCATGTGGTTTCCGGAATGCAAAGAAATTATTACAATGAAATTGTCTCAGAACGAAACCAAAGCACCATGAAGTTCAAACAAATTGAGCTTTGCACTGAGGGATGCAGAGTTTCACCAAGTCAGATTTATTGTGTTTTGCTTCTCCAGCAAGAAAGAGACAGGAAAGAGCACTATTTTTACATTTGGGCTATAAAGTTTCTCTACAAACAAGACACCTAATAAAGTAATTTACATGTGCCGGCCCTATCTCGAGGCTGTCAATAAGGATGCTGAAGGTTAACATCTAACATGGACTGACGATGCAAAGAAAGGGGAAGGTTTTGGAAATTAATTTACATAAACTTTTATATGGAAATAGCAGCCAAACCAGGAAATAACATAAGCAGACAATTAGGATTTGCAGAAGGGCAAATGGGGCCATAATTCATTACGCTACCTCTTCCTCTGCTTACAAGAGATGTACGCGCACCACCATACCGCATACACTGTACCCCGGTCCTTCCATTGCTACTAATTGCTATTGCCCTTTTCTGCATTGCTTTCAGCTTAGGCACAAGAATCTGACCAACTACAATTCTGTAATAAAAAAACACAAAGAAAAATGTTCCCTGTCTGGCCTACTACGGTCAACCCAAGAGCCACGTCCCTCCAGACTCCTTCTGCCGGGGATGGCGAGCAGCCTTTTCCTTGCCTCCAGAAAGGAAGCTGGCTCCAGGATACAAGACTGAATTCCAGCTCATCTAAACATCCCCATAAATCTGTCATCCTTCACAGCAATTTTCCCACTATGGATTTCATCCAGACCTAGCAGAAGTAGACAAAACATCTCCCATTCAATGTGTATCAGTCTCGGTTTATTTTAAACCTTCCCCTTGATCTCCTCTATGGTGGTGGGGCACCAAACCCGTCTCCCCACATGGATGTTTTATTCTGTGAGTGCTTGAGCACTTCCGACCACCTGCCACCAAACCTGCGCCAGAGCAAGGCGGCTCCCTCCCCTTCCCTGTCCTCCCCATCCCCTCGTCCTCTCCTCCTACATTTTCAGACTTGCATTTGAGGTAGAGAGCTTGATGTTGGTGAAAATTCACACACGGAAACATGATAAAACGAACAAAACACTAAACAGTGTCATTATCTYGGGGTGACTGATGAAACGATAAAGCACGCACTGAATCTACTCTTACGTTTAAGTGTCTTCTTCGTGCTTCTCGGGAGCGGGTTTTACTCCATTACGCTCGTAGGTTCCCCGCGAGCCTCGGTTGCGGGAGAGCTGCCCCACCAGACGCTCACCTTTACAAATGCCCCATTCATCACGCAGGGCTATTAATCACAGCCGGAAAAAAAATCTTCAACCAGATTTCTACACCTCAGCCTAAAAAAATATACTGAGTTTTACTGCTAATCCTTCAAACTTGGAGATTTTTTAACTGGTCGGCTATGTTTCCAGAGTAGGTAGTGCAAGAAAAGGAAAAGAGAGAAGGTTTTTCCTGACCAGCCATTTTAATTAGAGCTATGAGGGCTTGGAAAAACCCATCTGGTGAGTGGAGTTATTTCCCCCTTACCCCTCCTCTTTGATGCTGGTCCCAATCAGAAAGAAAGAAATTTCCAAAAGCAGAAATGCGCTGGGCTGCCGAGGGCTGCCCTCTCGCCGTACGGACCGGCTCTGTCCTCAGCGGAGCCAGAAGATCGGGCCCTTAACGGCTRAACTACAAGCTTTCGGCTTTTCCGAGCAAGCGTGGGGTTTAAAGGGCTGTTCGTAGGAGTTTGTTTCTCTGGCGAATAGCTCACTATGGCTCTTTTGTGCATGCGAGCGTGTGTGTGTGCCTGTGCGTGTGGTAATACTCCCCAGGCTCTCTCATTTTAATACTGCTTTCTCCCCAGATGAAAATATACATATTCTTATTAAGAAAAAAATGTGCAAAGTATAAATTTGCATCTATGATCATTTCTGGTTCATAAATTGTATTTTAATAATAAAACAATATATTCTTCTGCACTGCCTCTTAAATACTAATAGAAAGGTCTGTCTTATTTGTACACAAGCGTGCAGATTTTGAGAATGAAGCACACAAATGGTATAAAATAAATACTGTGAAGTGAAATGTAGATGAAAGGATGAAAAAAGCAGGACTGAAAGCTAATACACTGAGAAACTAGCACCTACTCCTGCATCCACATCCACGAGGCAAGTTTCTTTAATCACGTGGAACGACCCACGTGAGCAGAAGCTGCAGGCTTCATCGTGAGCAACGCACCACACTTCCCTACTGCCACATTTCACTGCACAGGTCAAGAGAAATTCTCCAATTGAGATTTTTTCCTACTTGAAAGATAGGATTTGTTAGCTGCATTAAGGTGAAAGGAATTACAATGAAGGAGAGAAAGTTTTACATATCACATCTATCCCTTCATAGCGTCAGATCTAATTGCAAGAAAAACCAGCCCGGCCACCATAAAGTGGAAACTAATATTTTTTATGACCCCTTAACAACCTGTCCTTAGTGCTAACATACCATAAATAAATTTCAACATCTTGTTATACACATAGTTTATTTTAAACAAGGCTAAAAGGGGAACACAGTTCTTATTGAAAATTGGCACACATACAAAAAAGAGGGAGAAAGCTGGCTTCTAAAACTTTATTCCAAACCCTACTTTTGTATTCATATTAAACTTACAACCTTTCCACTGAAATAAAACATAGAGTTTCCAAATATTTTATAATTCTGAATGGATTTCCCCAGTGTAATAGTAATAATATTTTTACAGTTAAAAGATCCACTGATTTAATAAGTGTGATTTGTGTACTTAGAAAATTCATTAGAGCAGACATTTCCCGACATTTTTAGATTTATTTATTTATTTAGCCTAATTTGGGTACACTACTTCAAAAGAACGCTTAGAGCTTCCCAGTGCCTTAGTCACTCACTAATAACATCTAATAATTAATAAAGACATGTAAATTCTTAACTCCCAGAACTATTCCAAACTTACTATCTGTACGCTTCATGTCATGTCTCACTTATAGATATCTGCATTACTTTGTTTCATAAAATGCTGAAGGGACACATACTTATCTTGCTCTTCCACCATGAGCGAACAGGCAGGCGAGCTGCAACCACAGAGAACTGAACCAAAGCYGGAGCAAAACCCCCTTCTCTAAGCCCCGGGAGTTTTCAAGGCAATAAAGGAGGCATTTAGTGAGTTTTACAGCACAGTTGTGCCCCTTCTGCAAATGCAAGGCATTTACGTACTTATGTAAATAAATGCATCATTTGGGACACGCACTTTTTCCCATTCTGCCCCAAAATGCTGGTGCCGTTTCAGGTGGGTGCAGCAGGATGGTCCGGCTCGCTCGAGTCTGGGAGACAGGAGGGGGCGAGCCGAGGGGAGCTGGAGCTGCGAGCCGGGAAGGCAAGGCAGCGCCGGGGAGCGTCACGCCGAGCACGGCGTCTGCGGACAGGGACCCCGGGGGACATCGGCATCCCGAACCACCCGGACTCGGGGGCAAATCACATTGCGACCCCCCCCCGCTGCCAAGGGCTCTCGTCAGCTCTCTGTGCACTCCGTAACATGTCTCGGTCCTACTTGTTTGCTGGTTTGGATCTCCGGTCCTCCGCAGGGAGGAGGCCTGCCAAGAGCAGCAGGCCTGTCTCCCGAGCGCGCCGCTCAGCCTGGGAAACCGGCGGGGGCATTTCCCAACACGGCTCAAACAAGCACGCTGACAAAAGTTTCCTTAAAAAAATACAACTTGCTTAAAGGTTTGTATTTAAAATTCAGAGGACTCGATGAATGGTGCTTTAAAGAACAAAAAACAACCACACTTTCCTAAATAAAAGGAACTGTAACAGGGGTTACAAGATGATACTTAGAATAAACTTTCCATGTGAGAAACACATGCGTACTTATCCATACGTGGACAAACTGTAACTGTGCTAGTTGTAAGACAGGTCCTCCAAGTCTGAGCTGTTTCTGTTAAGATCTCCCATAATCTGCAAAATCCTCATACTCCAAGCCCAACTGAAACGCACAAAACAAGCACAAAAGCTCTTACCTTTCAAAACAAAGAACTTTCTTCCAGTCTACCATTACAGAAAAGTTCTGATAATTAATTTACACTTGAGACAAACAGAGTTACTTAGCCAAGCTTATGTCTTTTCCTGGGAAAATGTCCCCCATAGCCAATGGAACAGCCTATGATGTCTATGATGTCGGAATATACTGCATATCCACAACAGTATTTTTCCCTGGTAATGATATTTCTAGATTGTTGTCTTTATTTTCTGAGAAAGTTATATCACCTTCTGGAAATCCTGCAGTAAATAAAAGCTATCTTCGTGCTTGGCCCATGTTTATTCCTGCTTAGCAACGTGTGCACGCTTAGCCCATCTGTACATCAGCACAGAACCGACCCAGAGTCACAGCGACAAAGGAACTGTTTAAATACTATTATTTCAGTGAGGGAATCCACTACCTACATGACTTTTGTATGAATTATGGGCACTATCGTGTTCTAGGAAACCATTAATTTATATTAGTGCTGACAGCTTTCAAGGATTGGCTGTTAAGGTGAATTTCAGTCAAGAGTATGCATAACTTTGTATTGATTAGCGAGCTAACCCCGTAATCGATACAGGTGCAGACACCCTTCCTCCTCCAGCCCACAAGTTATTTGTTTAAAAATGTGAAATCTTTCTTTTCCATTAAGGCAAGGTTTTGTGACATACTTTCTATGTTGGAGAAGTGGAAGGCACAGATGCATTTTCTAAAATAAATGAAGTAATCATCGTAATCCTCCTGCAGGGAGGGAGACCCGAAGTCACTGCCGAGCTGCACGGTGGCTCCGGCGCCGGCTCGCTGGCAATGCTTGGGGCTGTGAAGCCGCGGGCTTCCTCGCGCCTGCTAACGGCGCCTCGGCAGCACCCTCCCCGCCACCGCGCGACTTGCCCTGCGCTTCGGGACGGGCAAGCCCGAGCCCTTAATTCCTGACATCTTCCAGCATGCAGACCACTAAAAACATCTCTTTCATTCAAAATGTGTGTGTCTTTAAGTTTGTTTTTTTTTCAAAAAAAAATTGTTCCAGTTTTTAAACAGAATGTTTTCTTTCTTAAGTTTCTCAAATTATTCTTGCCTGCTAGGGCCCAAGTTTGGTCCTTGGACCCTACTAACTTCCCGACTTTTGAAAGGTTAGCTCCTGCTTCTCAGCTGGTCCTAACCTGCTTCAACGGCTATTTTCAGGCAAATTGAGTATGTTTGACTTCTAAGGGGGCACTACCGCGTTGACCGGCTTCTCCCGTGCACCTACAGACGGCCTTACCTCGGGGTTCATTCATCACTGCAGACTGAGCTGCACGCGCCCACCCCGAGCGGCCACGGAGAAGAGGACACGACCCCCTTCTGGGGTAAGCCACCAACGGCCACTGCTCTGGCAAAGGAAGCCACCAAATACTGCCAGGAATGGGCACGCCGCTTAATGAACTCCTGCTTGACTTTTCATTGAGGAAAAGTGATGCACACAAAAACTAAGCGTTTCTTTAAGCTATCCTTGCAGTGAGCAGGATATGCCGCACTCCCACCTTACGTCTCGCACAGGCCCCTCGCTTTCCTGAGCTCTCTCTGGTAAGGAAGCATCAATTTTCCTCTCTACCAAGTCACCGAGACACTTGGCTTTCCATTTCTTCTTTCCTGACAAGACCAGATAATGACTAAGCAAGCCACAAAGTTAAAAGTAAGCTGCAAAGTTAAAAAACTTTACTCATCCTTAAGTGCCTGACATCAAGACGGGAGATTTCAGTATTTCTGAATAATCACATCAATAATAAAGCCTCTGCATCCGCTCACCAAAATCATCCAGCATACGAAAGACTAGAAAGCTTGAGACCTTAAGGTCTTTAATATTATACAGCATCTTAAGTCCTACTGAGAAGTATGTGTTTGGGTTTGGTTGTTGGTTTTTTTGGCAAAGAGAGAGATTAACCAGCTTTCCCAAACAAGACATTTGCGTGGCTCCTTTCAAAGCAGGAGCGGTGGCAGCAGATCCACCACACAAGCCCGGACATTTCTGTCGGTCTTTCCAGAGCGCAGAACACCTGGAAGAGCTGATCCTTGCTCTGATTCCTTAAAACTTGAGAAAAAATTATCCTCTCCTCTTTTAAAATACTGATCTAGAGACATCCAATCCAAAAAACCCAACATACTTCTATTTTAAATAAGCTAATGCACTGTTGAATAACGCAATTGSAGTAAACAGCCTAAAAGTCACTCTTTCATACCTGCGCTTATACGACAGACGCTGTTCAAACCCACAAATCATTCTCATAAACRCCACACTTCCACCCCTGGGCCGGGCCCTGAGACGCCTTTGCAAAGCCCATTTCTGGGCTGTTGGAGTCGGTGGGAATTAGGAGTGAAGGTTTCACTTTTAACCAAATTCATCATTTATTTATGCAAAAGTAACCAGATCATGACACAGGTACCGGGTAAATGCTGTCCGACCCAAACACTGCCTGGGTGCGCACGGAAAGGGCAACTTGCTCACTGAAAAGGGACAAATTCAAAAGCAACGATGGGGCCGGCAGGTGGTAAATCAGCTCCTCCCTCGCTCGCCACCTTCCCGGCTGCCCGCCGCAGACCACACCGTCTCCCACCGCAGCGAGCCGCCCGGGAGCACGAACGGATGGAGCCGGCTGTGGACCATCGATGGAAAACATGTCCACCAAACACTTCGGTTTTGCAAAACAGACCGATCTACCATGTTTTCAAATCTACAACTTGAGTGATACTTCAAAAAAAAAAAAAAAAAAAGAAAAGAAACTCCTTGCAGATAGCGGGAGGAAGGCTCAGCCCAGGGCTCCTCAAGCTCAGGCCCCGCGCACGGTGGTCTCTCTCCTCCAGTATTGCGGCCTCCTGCTTCATCCCTTCTGTACAAATCATCTAGGGAGGCACAGCCAGGGGGGAGTCATTGCCAGATACTACTTCAAAGGGGTGCGAGTCAGCTGAGGTCTGCATTAAACACGCTAGTAAAGAATAAAATAGGAAATACAATAGAAAAAAACAGATATATGGTGACATATTTTATGTTAAGACAGAAATATGGTATGACAGGAGAAAAGTTACTACATGGCAACTTGCAGGTGGGCTACACTAATTCAAATCATCTCCCGCATGCCTTGCGTGCCCGCACCACTGGAAAAGACACCCACCATTGCCTTTGCATGTAATAACATGTACTGAAATGCTATGAGCTTCAGAAAAGGGCTTTTTCCTGATAACGTGTTGTCATAGATGGATTTGGGTTTGTAATATTTCATTATTCTGACAGAGCTAGTAAAACTTTATTTCAACGTCAACTGGAAATACCATAGACTAACATTACTTGATATCTACTACTGTTATGTCATCATCAGCACCAGCTGACGGGGTAGAGATCAGTGAAAACCTCCGGACTTCTGACAGACAGTGCCATTTTCAAAACTAAAACAGAGAGCTTTTAATAAGTAAARGATGCAGCACAATGTTTTGAACAGCAGCTTTTCATTTCAGCGAGTTTACATTATAGTATATGTCTCCTTGAACTAAGAAATCATTTGTTTAAATTGCTTGATTATGTGTAATGATCCTTCTCTTACAAAACACAATTCAACATTGCCACTGGGGGAGAGGGTGGAAAAAGACACAGAACTTTAACGAGAAAGCAGAAATACACACAACTCTTGCAGTAATAAAACATCAGGAGGAATGTCACTTGTCTGTCAGAAAAACTGTGCTAGAATCATCTTGTGCTATGACAGCTGTTAACATTAATTCCTTATTCATAGTGTATCAGCCATAGGTTCCACGTGCTCACCTACCATTTAAGCGCATAGCATGGAATTAGTCTCCAGCAATTTAGGCCATTGCCTCCCGCCACTCTACATTTTCTTAAGCCTTGGAGTCCAGTTCCTATATGAAGTCAGATTATTTTATTTTTAACGCAATAGGGATTGGATATAATTTATTTCAAAACTGCCAAAAAGGCTATAGTTTTAAAGCACATTCTTATATTTTTATGGTCTGAAATGAGAGCAAAAAATTAAATTTAATAAAATTTGAGAGCTAGAAAAATGAAATCATTTACCAGCGAGTGAGAGAGCAGCTTACATATGCATTACAAAAGTATTCTGAAAATGTCCCACAGGGCAGACAGCAAACATAAGCGCTTACCTATTCGCCAAATTTTTATTCTGAAACTTTTAAGAGGAAAACAGTGGATTTTATCTCACTATACTTAATTGAGCCTAATTGAGGGAAGAAAAGACAGCCAGCTCCCAAATGAGGAGAGGCTGATAGAAAGCAACGTGTTTATGCTGCTGAAATTGTTTACTAGCCGCCTTCGTTCCGCAGATGCACATAAGTGGACTCCTGATTGCCCACCTTCATTATGCTAATTTCTGTTTTTAGCAACAGTCAGTTAAAGGAACCCTCGYGCTAAAGTGAACAACGTTTTCCTTCAACCTTGGCGTCCCTGAGGAGCGGGAGTTTCTGGTGGTTCTTTGCGTGGGGGACCCTAACGACCAGGCTACGGCAGACGCCCGCACGGGTGGCCGGATCTAGGGAAACTCCTTTCCGAAGCAAAAGGAGGAACCCAAACACGATAATCTCCCCATCGTGCCCATGCCTCAGTATCTATAATATGAGGACAGAAAATCAGAAATGAAAAAATTGAACTACTTGGAAAGAGGTCCTTGTGAGCAGAGTTTAAACCCACATACCAAGGAGTAAGACATATTCTGCCTAACATCTACTCATCTACCCGCTCCTATAGGACTTTAYCACCTCCAGAGCAACGCTTACATTACGTTTGTCAATGTGTCTTACACAATGTAAGAAAAGGACAGAGATCCACAAGGGCTAGAGGGAATATAAGTTCACAGAAGGAACAAACTGCTTTGAGATGTCAAAGTTTACACTATCTGATCATTTTCATATTCTTAAGGAAGATATTGAAATCGCCATGACAGCTGAATTTATCTGAAATTAATATTTCTTGTGCTAAATGTTCAGGGCATAATTTTTCTAATAGACATCGGTTTGGTGTTCTCTCCAACCAGGCACTCATAGACATAATGTACTTAACAAACATGCCTGGGTGCAGGGCTTTGCTCTAGAAGATATCACAGATTCATATGTAAAACCATAAATCTCATGTAAAATTTCAGATATGATTAATTTCTTCAGCCTTTGCATTTTTTTCACTGATTTGATTATGTAAGTAAGTGTGTGTATGCATACATATATTATAGATATACATGCAACCTTTTTATTTTTAAGAAGGAGCATCTGATTTGGGGATCTATTTAATTTTTTTATTTGGCAATCGGATTTTTCACCGCTGACTAACACTTTTCAAAAATCAAAGCCACTTTCCAGTCGCACAAACTGCTCTTTGCAGAGCAGTGGTTCCTGGATGCTGTGGGTCCGGCTGGGGCAGGGTCCGAGACACCAGCTACAGGATCATTTCCACCCTGGATTTACAACTGAGGCTTTCTGTGTCACCTTCTCAAAGCAGCCTGGTCAGTCTGGGCTGACCACGGTCTGCGCTGGGAACTGATTTTCCTGAGTGTTTTGACAATTGAAGCTGTGTTTTGACAACTGAAGGATTCAAAAACAAAAACTTTGCCCTTCAAGAGCTGCAACTTTGTTTCAACTGATTCACTTCCTTATCCTTGCTTAAGCTCCACATTCAGCTAAGTATTTAAAGCTTTTAATCTAATACACAGAAATAAATATTGTAGAATTTTCTTGCTTGCTTTTTCTCTCTCATACGCTTGCAAATAGCTATGTTTGCAATCTTAAATAAATCCCCTTTAATTGCTCTCCAGCACCCAGTCTGCACTGCGTTGAGGTGAGGAACGCCATTGCAAAGGGCGCTGGGGAAGGAAGAAAATGGTGCTGAAGTCACCGGACGAACCAGGTGCTCTGCGTGAGCGGTAGTCGTGAGTGCGTGCTCCTGGGGAGGGCAGCAGCGGAGGAGCACTGCTCAGCACCTCAACTTCTACTCCTTCCTCACGGGCGTATTCGCCTCGGTAGCGTGCAACAAACCTAACCGTGCAGCAGCCCCAGCTAATATACTGCATCGCTTAGTACATACTAACGCACACGCATCCCCGTACGTATTAACRTGGGTATTAGGACCCAAAAGGGCAGTGCTTTCCTGCTCCTTTTTACTGCTCTTTTGTCTCAATAAACAGTATTATTAAACATATTTCTAAAAGACTGGTTTGTGTTCTCTAGGTGTTTTAAGGCATAGAGCAGTTTTAATGCTGAGTATAAAACAGAAAAATTAACTATACTGCCAAGGTTTGAGCAGCAATACACATGCATACCTTAACTCATATGTTCAGGAGAAAAGCTGATAAATTAGCTAAGGAGAGGAGTCAAGATTTCTTATCTATCTTCATTAAGTCTCACTTCCAAACGTTAAAGACAGGAGTAAACCACGCCGCGGCGCTACGGGCAGAGCCGAGGTAATTTGGCGTGAGGCTTCTCGCGCG
>NW_020449196.1:4471043-4492313 GCF_003343035.1 Apteryx rowi | reverse complement strand
CGCGCGCTTCGGGCCCTTCGCCCCAAACCCGCCAGCCCCCAAGCAGCCGGAAGACGAAAGAGCGTTAGGGCAGCCGCGGCAGCCCCGGAGCCGCCCGTCGCGAGGCCCGGCCAAGGGCAGGCTCCGCCAGGAGCGTGGGCACCTCCGAAGGCAGCAGCGCGCCAACGGCCAGACACCAAACCGGCAGTCTGGGGCAAAACGCCCTGTAGGGAGTGATTAACCGGRCTGGGAAACGCTGTGATAATTTCAAGTATGAAAATTGTAATCTTGCATATCAAACCAAATTTACTAAAAGCAAATCAATAAGTCAATGTCCTCTGTATTTCCTCCAGATAACTAATTTAATTAATCTTTTTGTTCTCTGGGATATAGATTTTTCGATCTGAATTTTAGAATCAGAAAATAGCTTATGCAATATTGCAAGATTTTCACACAGCAAATACATTTTTACACGGATTGGATTTTATTCCCTTGGCTGAAATTCTGGTGGTTTAGTAGCAAGAATGTTGCTGTAGCACACAGGATGTCACTCAGGATGTGACAGTTTCCTTTGGTTTTAAACTACCTAAAAAAAAAAAAAAAAAACTTTCTCAAATTAGAAACAAAGTATTGCTTTTGATCAGAGGTTGTAGAAACTGCGAGCACACTGGGCCCTCTCCAGCTATCTGTGAGTTTTGCTTTAACTTTGATGGAAATTAAATGAAAGTTTAATTCAGTAAAGTAGAATTGGTTCCCTAAAACACAGTTAACACCTTAACCCTGTTGCTGCCTAAGCCCCATTCCTCCGGGCCGCCGCAGCCTCCTGGYTCCCCCAGCCCCGGGCACCTGGATGGCTGCGGACAGTGGCGAAAAGACCTGGATCCCCGCCGGGGCCCCAGCGGGAATCGTCCTGAGCTTCATTTTTACTTACAGTTCTTCTGCAATACTCGACTAAATTGGTACAAATAAAAGAATCCAGGAAGGCAAAAGTTCAGACCCCAAATTAAATTTTTTGAAAGCATTTGAAAAACTCGGATCGTATTSCATCTTTCAGGGTAATTCTAAAGCAATTTTCAAGTGGGCCCTAAATCAGGTGCATTCTCTCAACCTGTGCAATCTTGATAACTTAACTTGAGAGGGTCACATCCCATATTGCTTCAAAACTCAGTTATCCTTGACTTTCTTATGTTTGTCTTGGTAGAACTTTGCTTGAATAACCCATTTGTTGGGCTAACATAACATTTTGCTTGGCTTGCAAGCTGTATCTGGGTAAACGCACATTTCCCCATTTCATTTTTTGATCGTTTTCTTCTGCAGGCATTTAATTGGTCTTACAAAGATGTTTGCAGAAGTTTAAATGAGGCATAGTTAGAGCTTTCAAAAATACATGTAATTACCCACACCTACAATTTCTAAAGGAAAAATAAGGCTACATAAGCAATGGTCCTGAAGGGATCAGCAGGATATTTGCAAAGTTTCAGTTCAACATCCATGGCTACGCGTTTGGAGCTTACAGAAGATAAAGAGACATTCACAGAATGCAGCAACATAATATTTTCATATTAGTATCATCACATAACAAACTGAATCCACTGCAATGCTGTAAAGAGGGAAGCTATGAAGAATGTGGGCAATCCCAAATCCTTCCTAAGGAGATCAACTCTCAACTTACAAAAGTGAACTTTAATCAGTCTTTTAAGAAACCTTAACGCAGCCATTTGTCCCATCCCTCTTACAAATTCTAACATGAAACCCCTGACTAGCAAACTATCAAGCAAGCTGAGCACTGGAATTTTTGCAGAATTTATGCCGAGGTGAAATAGATGGGCATAAACCAAAGTCCTAAAATTGCCTTCATGGAAATCAGTTGCAAGCACCAAGAGTGAGGCAAGCTCTAATTCGCCTAATGAAAGTTGTAAGAAATCAGGTGTGCTGGAGCAAGCTCTTACCCTCCTTTGCTGATTAACAGAAATTCATGTAAAATAAATACATATCTCAAGATATGGATATGGTGAAGGTTGGCAGAAGCAATGTGTTTTAAGCAGATACTTGTGCAAGGAAAGAAGGTAGAGGGCAGCCTGGACTGGTGAAGATGAAGGGAAAGGGCCGGATCATGGTGAAAGGGTGAGGGGACGGGCAGCGGACGGGGAGACCAGCGCAACAGGGAGCGCCAGCGCCACGAGCCGCCCCTCGAAACACGGGTCGGCTTTTCTGGGAGCTGGAGCAGCCAGTCGAGGGTGCAGGCAGGAGGCGGGCGGCATGTCGGCTGGGCACAAAGCACCACAAAGGGGGAAAAAAAGGAAAGGGGGACTTGGCCAGACTGAGTCTAATCCTGCTATAAGGGATTAGGGGACCTCTGGGTCAGCCACAAGTTGGGCTCAGCACTGCCGCAGCTACCAGTGCCATGCTGCAAGCTAAAAGCGGAGAGCAGGAGAGCGGAGCAAGCAGCGTGCTTCCCAGCCTTCCCTAGCACGCGGGGACGGAGACGCACAGGAGCGCCAGGCTCCCGGGAACCCAACGGGGAGGGGGAATCGGCATCTCTAGAGGACCTTTGACTGCAGCCCCCATTATTTTGCTACTTCAAAAGTCAACCGAGACTACACTTGCCAGCAATCCCTATAAATAGAAGAGATGCCAATAGGAACACGTAGATCTTTTGACTATTTAACGAGAACCCAAAAGGAAGAGCACAATAAAGGTGAAGGGCAAGTCAGGTTTGCAAAACAGCCTGAGCAACTGCCAGTGGACATCTCATCAGCTTTCCTCTAACCACGGCCCTGAGGTGCCAGCTGAGGGAGGGCGAGGCGGAGGAAGAACCCGCCGCTGTATCCTGCATTATTTAGATCTCTGGTCGCTTGAGGGAGCAGCAGCTTAGGTATGTTGAGCAATTTAGGTGGAGGCTGGCAGGTGTTTCGTGCAAGGAATGAGACTGCAACGGCCCTCTGAGGCTGGAAAGGATTATACCAGTCCAGCTCTTCGCTTTTCAACAAGCACCATCATTAGAGCCCTAAATTACATGTGATGCATGAGAAAGGAGCCGTGGCTGCCATGGCCTCTCGCCCATTCAGGTGCCTGTCCAGGCACCGCCGCTATTGCTCGGAGGCTCCTCTAACTAGATTATCAAATACCTCCAGCAGATGGCTGCCCACCCAGCCTCACCCCCACCCCGTGAAAAAAATAAATAAATTTAAACAAGGCGGAAAGAAAAAAAAAATCAGGATCATTTCAGAGAGGCTACGAATAGGAGGCTTCACTGGCTGCAAAAGTAACCAGCTGATGCAATTATTAGAGCGGTCGCCAGTAGACCATCTGCCCGGCTCCCGGGTTGCTGTTGTTGCAGTCTCAGCGGGGATCACTCCCCGAAGAGCCGGGCCCCCGCTGCGGGGAGGAAGGCCATCTGCCCGTCCCCAGCCTGCTCGTTAGGGCCGCCCCGCGGGGGCCGGCCCCGGGAGCCAGCCCGCGCCCAGGGGCAGCAGCCCACGGACGGCCCCGCAGGGCACGGCCGCTCCCGGCGAGGCATCGGTGGCTGAAACGGGCAGCTGTGCTCCATTTTCCGCGCCGCGCTTGCTCGTTTGCCCTTCCCGCCGCTCGGAGCGGTGGGGTTTCTGGAGCATCTTCGTGCCTGCTTCTGCTCCCGGGCTGCTTTTGTTTTGCCGGGCGCAAACGCTGGGAGAGGGCACCTCGCCTTCCCGTCGGGGGCCAGGGCACGGGGAAACCGAGGAACCGGCGGCACTGGCACGCATGGGGCGGCTCCCCCGGCGCTACGTGGAACGCGCGCGTTACGCAGATAATCGAGGAGGCTGCCCTCCCTCCGGCAGGCGGAGGGATCGTGCCTGCCTTCTGTCCGCGGCGACTTATCCCTCGGTCCTACCTGGGCTAGGCTCCAAGGGCAATGGTTTCCATAGTTATTGTAATTTTTTTGTGTTTATCATTAAAATATGAGTGGAAAATGACAWCCCCAGGGGAAGGGATGAGCAGTGAGTGACAAGCAAACCCAGTGACTGAGCAGGTCTGACAACTTCCACTCCTATTTCAGGTAAATACCTTAAGTGAGGCACAGGACATACGATCGCTCTGGAGTGAGACATTTGCCAGGTTATACCAGGTCTTTTGTGAATTATGAGAAATGCCCTTCACAGTTTGGCCCTTGTGCTGGGCATCATCTAGTGCCAGGTTTCAATAACAAGACTTCTTTCATTAACAAGATTTCTACTGGCTACAGTAAATTTGGCAGTTTCAGACCAAAGCAAGAAAAATTGCAGAACTTTTTTGTCCTTTTCAACCACATCAAGTCCTTACATCTACTGCTACATGAGACTCTCAAACACAGGAGTGTTTCAGAATAAGAAACCTCCATCTCCGAGTCTTTCATCATTTAAACATTCCAGCAATCTGAAATGCCCGAGCTTATTAGTTTTCATTTTAAGTTTCCAGTTATAAAAATTTACACTTTTCCACTCCCAAATTAATTCATATTTAAAAAAAAAAAGAGTGAAGCAGAAAGGGACACAGGGTTGTACTGACCCACTCCATTATCTCCCGAATGCCGACAAGTCCCTCAAACCCTAAGCACAGCAAAACCAGTTGACAGTTGATTTCTCGGACTGTAATTTCACGGGATAACAGCTTCAGCAGTAATACCAGCTTAAAAGGCAAAGTTCTCGCTGCCCCCCACTCTCCTCCCGCCCCATCCCCAGCTCCCATCCCTACCCTGCAGCCCTCCACCACCACGCTGTGCGGGAGAAAGAAGGACCTGAATCCCACCTTGTTCACCACGGGATCAAGGGTGGGAGAAAGGAGGGGAAAGAGACTCTTGAAGATGTTATTGGTGCCAAAACTCCCACGCCACAGCAGTACAGCTTCAGAAACAAGGGACAGCTGGTCTGGTGGTCCAATGCTGCTTGGACCGGGGTAAATAAGCAGGAGGCACTTGTAGAAAATGGTCTTCAAATTTCAGTGAGGTTCTCAAATGACAGGGCTACCTGGCATGATGCTTTCTAATAGAGCATCTGCATTTTAAAGGGCTTCATGAAACATCTACAAGTAACTAAGGCTTTTCTTGAAAGGATTATGAAACACATTGTCCATACGACTCTGCTTTAGTTCATCCAACCTAGTGTTTTCTTGTTTGAAACTAAGGCACCTGACATGCATGGACAAGGCTGATGAACTCCTTATAAAATAATGTAATAAATAGGCTTAAGTTGTCAGATAACATTTACACTTCATTTCTGACTTAGACAATGCCTAGAAGTATGCATGTGTTACTAAGACAGCTCGTCACACAGCTGAACTATTAAGCAGTTCACATGAATAACTCAAAGGGAGCTCAAGACCTTACGAGGACTGGCAACCAGGGCAATATTAGTCCAGACTGTCACCTCATGTCCCCACTCTGGCGTTACCTATGTACAAAGGAAACTTTCCAGGCACAAATGTCCTCAGCGTGGTCCAGAGGTGACCTGGGCTCATCCCGCAGCAGCGCTCTGCACCCTCTGGGCACCCAACCCCTTGCTCTAGGGCTCAGTGATGAGGAGAGGTAGAAGCTGGAYGGGTTGGTTGGACTTTCCAGCTTCCCTCCAGCACAGGAGACACATGACAAGAAATAACCTTAGCAGCTCCACAGGTCTGCAATACCCACATTACTGAGCTCCTCCTCACCGCCCCCCACATGCCAGCGGGAGCAGCAAAGGCAAGCGGGAGCCTCCCCGCAGGAGCGCTGCCCAGCGCCGCACCATAACGCTAGTAAAGGTGCTGCAGGCCCCTCCTGCGGCTTCTCCCCTAGCAAGAGGCCTGGCAGACGAAGCTCTTCATTACTTAGGCTATGGAAACGCTGCAATCCAAGGCAGCGCGGGAAGCTGTGGTTGGGTGCGTGCTCAGGCAGCGCCGCCTCGTCCTGGGCACCTCCGCACCGCAGGCTTGCGGCCGAGGAAAGCGCAGGCGTCAGCTTTGCCCACAGTCGGACATTTATTTTAAGCGTGCTTCAGCACAGGTTATTCAGTGACTAATAAGGTGTGCTTTTGGGCCAAAGCCACTCCAGGCTATTAGAGGGTTTCCTCCTCCTTCCATGCCTATTTGCCATGAAACTCCTGGAGCAGAAGTGGTATCGCTGCTCTCTGCCAAGCTCGGCTGAAATCAGCCAAGATTCAACACTGAAGGGCACACACAGATCAGGATGACTGCGTAAAACCTTGTTTCTATTGGAAACCAAGCTGAAATCCTGCATATGACTTCACTATTTAGTGGCTGCGTGTGGTAACGTAACCAAGGGCCAAGCCCAGCGACACATCTAAGTCAGGCTATGTTCCGCAATTCACATCATCTTTTGACTCTCCTAACCCACATGTTGGTCCAAGCCGCTTTTCCTGCTCTCTGTACCACTCTCCAAAATGCAGTTTATAGAAATGGCATTCGGGGGTCTCTGGAAGAGGAGTCACCAAGTTATGGAGAGTCCAGCGTGGGGCAGTTCAGAAACCAAGGCAAAAGGCAAGAGCATAACAAGAGAAATAGCTACAAGAGGGGTGAAATTCCTCACCCTGCATGAAGCAGTCTCACCCCTACTGGTTCATTAGTTTATGATCACGCAAGGCTAAGGGTGCCACGTCAAAGCGAAGTCTAAGGTTCATGGGCTACGAGTATGGCCTCAAACACTGCAGGGCAATG
Organism: Apteryx rowi; assembly: GCF_003343035.1. Lineage (NCBI taxonomy): Eukaryota > Metazoa > Chordata > Aves > Apterygiformes > Apterygidae > Apteryx > Apteryx rowi. Next base: position 4,485,671 of record NW_020449196.1, on the reverse strand, counting down.
TGTATTGTCCTTGAATTTGAAGATGGCATTTGCAGACTGTAAATGCCTGGCATTGCCCACTAAAAGTCCTTCTCACTATAAGGACTCAAGGGATAAAGAGAGTTAGAAGAACTAAAACCAGCATCTCATTCTCCTGCAGTGATGTGGGCTGTGGGTTAAAAGAACATAAAGGAGCAGAGCAATTGTAGAATTTTTCTTTTGAAGGAAAACAATCATACCGACACATCAGAAAAACTTGTAGTGCTTTCTGCCTGTAGGAAGGAGATTCTTCCCAGGCTTTGCCAGAGCCACCCATTTTCTCACGTCACCCAACATTTCCCATCCTGGGGCCCACGTTCACAAACCAGCCAGCAGGACGATACCCGGCCAAAGGGCATTATCGCTGATGCTAGCTTACCTCCTCGCACCCGAGCTGGACTAGGTGCCTTTCCAACACCTACAGACCACAGAGGCTCAGAGACCAGGGCAGTGATTTATTTTATTCCACAGACCGGAACAGAAAGTGATTTTAAGGTTTTTATATGCCTTCAAATAATACTCTCGTTGGTGCAGTTACCAACCATAAACTAAATAAGAACTCAGCAATTTCTAAAACACAATAATTTTTTTTTTCAGAAGGGTGGAAGTGAGGAGGAAAGAATGCAAAAATCAAAACAAACAGGTATATTTCTTGTGGGATCTGAACTACAGATGAAATGCGAAGCAAGTCTCACTCTCCCCAGAGGGTCTTTTTTCAAGAGGGAGAATAATAATAATGTAGTAATAATAAGCACTTATATAGCGCTTTACATTTTCAAAACGCTGTGCAAACATCAACTAATGGGACACGGTAGAATAAGTAGTGTCTAAAATGAGTTTATGTACTGCATTATATTTTTCTTCAAGTGGCTGGGACTGTTTTTAAATTAAATTCCCCCACATATTGATACTCGTGCAAATAGAATTTTTTTAAAGAGCAATAAAAACATTTTTGTATTAGTTATACTCCACAACCTGCATATTTCCAAATTCTAGTTCAAAGCAAATTATTTATATCGTTTCATAAACACGAAATGTATTTTGTTTCTTAAGAATAATACGTGTGGTAATTAAGTCCTCGAGATAATACATCAAGACTATTATAGACACATGACAGTATTTTCTAAAAATAAATAAATAAATAAGTCAAATACAAGACAAAAGATAGTTAACCAAAGGAGCTTTTTAAGAGACACTAAGCAAGTAGTATCAGTTCTCTGTATCACTATCTTGCAGACAGCAGAACAAGACAAACTGTGCCTTACCAACACAAGATTGCCAAACAAGGACAAGTGTCCCTATACTACTGCTACAAAACAAGCATCACTTTCTACTATTTCTTCTCGATTCTGTTCTAGAAATCTAATTTTCTAGAGCAGGGAAGACAAAACAACCCCAAAAAACAAAAATTATGATTGAACTAAAATATCAGTGTTTCATTTCACTTTCATCTATTCAGGATCTCAGAGCATTTAATAAATTCACTTTCATCTCCAGGGGACAAATGTTATACCCTCTTTGCATACAACTGTGATGGAAAAAAAAYAAGAGGGAGAAAAATTAAGGGACATACGCACATGCAACGCCAGGCTGTGGCAGAGTTATGAAAAGAAGACAGGAGGGGAGAAATCTGCCTCCAATTCTTTGCTAACAGCCTGTAGTACCTTACTATTTTGCAAACTTTCCACTCTCTATTATTAATAATTTGCTTTGTAGTAACACCTAGGTGCTTCTGCCATGAGCCAGAGCCCGTTGTGCTAAGGCCACACAAACACAGAATTAAAAGGCTGCACAAGAGTGAAGTGATTAAGGAATATTTTTTTCTGATATTCTCAAGCTAGAAGTGAAATGCAAGTCAAAAAATACATGCTGAATATATCTACCTTTAGGCATGCGCTTAACTGTAAGTATATGAGTAATCCCAATGGTTTCAGTTTTGGGGATTTTAATAGTTGTATGGTTTTCATAACTACAGGAAAAACCCTTTCCAACAAACTGCCAGTGTGACTCCCTGTTGTACTACACCACAATTACTGGAACATATTTGGTATTTCTCAAGAGGTTCAGATAATGAAGAATCCTCCAAATTTTCTATTAGCCCAAACTTAGGAATTCTGCATCAGGGAGTTAACAGCAGAGCAGACAATGTATGTTAGGTATTGCAAAAGAGAGCGAGACACAGAGAGAGAGAGAGAGAGACAGGGAAATATTTATAAAATTTAAAGTGATTTTTTAAAATAAGGCTGTTATAGAGCCCAGACTGCAGCCCAAGCAATGCTATTGCAGAAGAACTTTAAGTTATTTAAATAACTTACTCTCCTTTATTCCTTTATGTAAGAGACAACATTTGAATGTTTCTTTATATTTTCCCACCACAGTATTTTGCCAAACCCAAACAAGATTAATAATAAATAGGAAAACCAAAAACCTATTTTATTCTTTGATATGTCATCTGTTCAACACTGAACCACAAGCTTCTACAAAAACACAGATCAGTAATGACAATTCCAAGGGAGTTTTTAAAAAGCAAGGAAAGGTACACTATCTAGTTTGCTTTGGGGTTTTTTATTGTTTTTTTTCTTACTGGCAAACAGCCAATTTTTTATTTTCTGTGACTAAAAATAAGCAAACAGGCAAAAAATGATAGCCCTTGCACAGCAGGGAAAGCCATCTAAATTTGCCACATCAGAACCATTCTAAATAAGAAAGCAAACAAGCCTCAGCAATAACGACGGCCGCGGAGGCCGACAGCTGGGGTAGGGCCAAGGCAACTTCTGCCGGCTCGCACAGCCGAGGCTCAATCCTCAGCAAACTCGTACCCGYGTCACAATTCCAGGGGCGTAAGGAAGCCCATACGTTAGGTTATTGGAGGCGGCAGAATTTGGGTCAGCCATCGTCCAAACTCACCCAAAAGAAAAAAGACTGGATAAAGTAGCCGAAAGAAGCGCAGTGAAGCGTGGGCAGCTGTTCGGACGCAGAATCAGGTCATTTCGTGGATACCTCTGCACAGGTTCTGGGAGCCGCTCCTGCCCGTCGCCCTGCCCAAGGGCCCGCCCGGCCGGGGGGCTCYGCCGCCGCCGCCACCGCCGCCGCCGCTCGGGACGCGCGCCCACGAAACCAAGGAGCAAAGCCAGCGAGATTCAGCAAGAAAAGCCGGTAGGGAGGCTCCACCCGGGGGGAAAAGCCTCCCTGAAGGTACTGCCCGGCCCCAAAGGAGCCCCCGCGCCGCCCAGGGCAGAAGCGGCGGGAAGCGAACCGAGCAGCTGAAGGCGCTCAGGGACACGGTCACGGCTCCAATACCAGAAAACAGGAGGAAAGGCGGGCTGAGAGRAACATGTGGAATAGTATTTTCCCGTAAAACAGCATTTGTCCTGTTACTACGTTTCAGCTGCCCCACGGGCAGAAGCATCCAGGCGCCCGCCAGCGGCGATGCCCGTGCCCAGCGCGATGCCCGTGCCCGGCGGCAGCGGCTGCGAGCGYGCGAGGCTGAGGCCAAGCTGGGCGAGACGGCACGGGAAGGACCCGGCAGCGCCCTGCCTCTGGCGAAAGCAGGAGAAGTGGGGATGTGGGACAGCCCAAACACTAAGTGGGAAATGCATTTTTCTCCATTATTTTAAAATCAGACGCATGGTTTAAGAACAAAAGGCAATGCCTGTACTGCACACAACCACATAGGACCAGAAGGTAACGCCTTAACTATATACAACTATATCTCACTGCAGAGCTGGTCTAGCTTCCTGTCTGTAAAAATCAGAGTTCTCGGTTTATACCCCACGGTAAACTTTCATTGGGTGGTTTGATGCTTGCGAGAAGACAAGCCACTTTTATCAGCTGGGATATTTGCCATCCCTGGTCGCTTGGACACACTGTGGAAAAGGCAGTAGCGTGCACAGCCAGACAAGATAACGGTCTCCAAAATAAAGTGTGTAGAACTTGTACTGAATTTTTTAAAGATGACTTTAAGTGGATTTTTCCAATAGTGAGTGACCGCACAAGGAAGTGGTTTTGCTTCGTTTTTCTCCAACATTGCCAAACAGAAAGCTGCGAGCAGACCTTGCTGCTGGAGGTAACCGGTGCCTCAAGCCAGGGGGAGATACCAGTTTCTCTACCTGCCTTTTTGCTTGCCTGGGTTTTTCACTGTGTTTGCTTTACATGCTCCGGTCAGACAGGAACCGTTTTCAAGCCACCGCTCTAATGCCTTCAGTTGTGCCACGAGCAGCTATGAAACGCAGGATGTTTCTGGGACGGCTGTGCAGGGGGATGCAAAAACCTCATTTGCAATTTGGCATCTCAAGGAGGACAGAGTGGTTCAACAGCAGGTGACAAATTAAAAGCTCATTTTTCTGTGCGTTGTCTTTGGAGCCATATTTTGAATACAGACTCACTGGCAAGGAGCAAAAATCATAGCTGAGATTAGAAAAATACAAAGTTGGTCTTTGGGTTAATCCATAGCGCACGTCCAACACACTGCACACCCCGCTAAAAGAGCGCTGTGTGTATGCCCCGAACAGCCCCACAGCTGAAAGGGTATTTTCTAGGCTATTTTTTGGTTTCCCCCAGGTCTCTAGAGAAGCAGCTCAGCTAGCGGCCAGGAGAGCGTGGACGGGAGCAGCCGTGCATGAGGCGCCTGGCATGGGAGCCTGGGGCCGTCCCATCACCCCCACGCTGCTCCACACCCTCACCTCCAAGCCCTCCTTTAGTACTAAATCTAGGTACATTAATGGAAAAAAAAAAAAAAAAAGAAAAAGCAGCTCCCATTAATGCTTATTCAAGAACAAAAACAACTAGAACAGAGATTTAAAATCAGTCTGATGAACCGGTTATCAAGCAGAAAAGATAAATTAGGAACGGAAAAAAACCTTGAAATTCCTAACAATGGACTTCATGCACGAGCACTAGTTGAGATTCAGCACAAGAGCTGAAGACACACATTCCCAGTTTCATTTTAAAATGGCTCATAATACATTGTACTATACTCCTAAATGATGCTCAGCATCAGACTGAAAGTGCTTCTTTATATTAAAAAAATTGTGTCATGGTAACAACTTCCTCATCCAGAGTTGACTTCAGCACTCTACACAAAGTATCAATTCTAAAAACACACTGTTTTTGCCATATAAATCTAGCATAAAACAAATAACATGCAATTCACACACACAGCCCTCCTTCTCTCCTTCTCCATCCCAGCATTTTCGACACTCTGCCACATCCCACATGCCCTCTGGGGGAACAGTCTGGTCAGTAAAAGCAAAGAAATTATGAAGGGCAAGGCATGCCATTTTCCTAGAAATAAAGGAGGCCATGAGCAAATTATCCGACTGAAATGCTTCCACAACATCCAGCAATAAATAATACAAAAGCTTGGCATTGCTATGCAATCCAGTAAATCTTTACTCATGTAAGTAATCTAATGAAACAAGAGGAATCTGAGTAAGAGCTTGAATAAGTAAATTAAAGTAAAGCTGCATTTACCTATCAAGCAAAATAGCCAGAAGGCTGCTGCTTTTTCAGGACTGAAGAAAGGCTCACGCACCGGAAAAACTTCCTTGCTTTTTGCAACCCCATCAATAGGTCTAATAAAAGATCCTAAAGATTCCTCTAGATGTTCTCTTTCATGCATATGTGCACACACGTCATTGATAATACATACTGGGGTGTGTGTCTGTGTGTTTACACAAAAAGTGTTGAAAACTTTTTCCCACCATTAACTCGCAACCTCCCCTTTCCCCCAAGCTCCAAGCTGATGCACCAAAAGTCCTCATAGGCCCAGCGCGGATCCTGCCATGATCATAAAATAACTAAAACTTCCAGAATTCATGACTGGAATCACAGTCTTCCTCAAATTTCTCTATATTAAACATAAACCAGCTCTGAACTAAAGCAAATACACTCCTCCAGATGGGAAAACATTGACACTGTCTATTAAGAGCAGAAAAGATATTTCGTTTAGGTGTTTCACATTTCTAGCATCTTCTTTCGTGCTCGCACTTAGCCATACCCTTTTCTGCAGTTGGACTGGCTTTTCAGATTTGTTTCTTCTGTCAATCTTAAAACTAAACATTAAAGATAATATAGACGCAGCTCCAGATAAATTAACATTTGTGCCAAACGTTGCACCAAATCATCAGACACCTTCCACACTCATATAGCAGGAACAGAGTTTCCAGTCTCGTCTTTTCCCGTTTTTCCTCCGTCTTCCTCTGTTTCCCATTTCCCCCTCCCCAGGCGTTGAGGCCACCCGTCTATCACGTGTTTTCTCTTCCTCCTTTTAGGTTTTTAATCTGGGGGACCGGAGATTGAAAAGATGCAGGCTCACGCTCAATTCTGGGCACGCCAATTTGTACCTACCTACCTACCTAAGCGGACGCTAAAGACGCCCCCCGTCCCCCGGGTCTCGCGGACGGCCACCTAGCAGCTTCCACAACACTGCCGCGTCCTCTGCCACCTCCGCCCGCCCGGGCGCCGCCGAAAACCGGCCCGGCGGCGGCCAGCGAGGGCGTCCCACCGGATCTCCTCACTCCTCCTGCTCTCGCAGCTGCGACGCAGACGCTGGCAATAAAACGCCGTCCTCACCGCGCTCGCTGGGAAGCACTACCGCCGGCCGAAACGGGCCCGAGAGCGGAGTCTCGACCAACAGCAGCCGCTGTGCAGGAGCTCAGTGGGGCTGGACTTGCACCGCGAGTTTCCCCACCCGAGCCGGCTCCCAACCCCAGCGCCCCGCGCGGCAGCGGCGCTCGCCAGCGCCGGCTCTCCCCCCCGCCTCGCACCGCGGGCGGGCACGGGGAGCCGACCTCCAGCGCCGAGGAGCGCCTGCCTGCCGCGAGCGCCGCCCGGCCACCGCCGAACGCGCGGCTAACCCGCCCGAACGCCGACTCGGGGGAAAGCCCCACCTGCGCCGGGGGCATCGCCAAGCAGCGCGCGCCGCTGTGAAACCCAGCGCCAGCCCTGCTGGCAGCTGCCCGTCCGCGGACGGGTCGTACGTAACGACCAGGAAGGGCTTCTGTGAATCCACGCGACCGAGCGGGGACGCCCCTGCGCTTGGAGACGGCCAGCGGAGGGACGTGCTTAACGGCAGGTGTGCGGGCAAAGGGAGTTTGACGACTCTCGGGGCTGGAGGGGGTGAAAATACCAATTTAGGTTTTTTCYACATATGCATAGAACTTGTCTTTTGCCCTCTGTGTAGTAATTTTCTAATAGTTGGAAAGCAGAATTAGGCTACACTTGAGCAAAGGCCCAGGGCCGAGGAGGAAGGGACCCGGGCTGGGCCGCAGCGACTTCTCCCTGCAGCAGTTCTCCAGCGGCCGCGGGCCGTTACGGAGCTGGAGCGGGGGCTCGGACGCCCCGCGTCTCTGCRGGGAGGGACCTCTCCCTCCGCTCCGCCTTGAAAACTGAACCCCTGGCTTGCTTTCTGTAGTAACTTCTGCCTAAAGAAACAGCAACCGTTACTCTTTGGAAGGAAACTTTAGCGACAAGTACCAGATCTGAGAAGACCCCAACGGCCAGCGATGCCACAAGCGAGGCGAGCTCAGCCCCGCTGCGGGCTGCCCGGGGGGCTCTCGGGCTCGAATGAGACCGCGGCCGAGGTTTTTTAGCCCCCACACACACCTAAGGGAACCGCCTGGGTCTCCTTGGTGGTCTTTCTCCAGGAAAAGAGTGGTCTCCTTCCACCCCGGCTGCGGCGCTCGTGCTCGCCGTTCCTCTCCGGCAGCTCTGAGGCTTTGTCCAGCTCTGAAAGTCCTGTAAAGCATCGGCCATCCGCCTGTCACGCGGCGGCCCCGACCCCTTCGAAACGGAAAGCTAAAAGTAAACGGGGCAGTCGATGTCTGCGGCGGCAGCGAGCGAGCAAGCGAGCAAGCCCAGCGACCATCGACAAGCCTTGAGGCAGGTAATTCCCTTCAACGCGAGATTGGCCAGCAACAGTATGTTTTATTTAATTAGGATGAACAGAAGAGATAAACCTCACAGTGGGGCGGGTAACGACAACGTTTCAAAAATAATTCATGCCCAGGTAACAAAAGGGCAAATTTCAATTACATAAAAAGCTAAAAAGTTGACTTAATACATCCAAGGGGGGAAAAGAAAAAAAATTAATAATTGTACTGCATATGATTAACAAGTGGCATTTACAAGTTCTGCAGATTGGTCTTTCTGTTGCCTAATCTGCGGACGGAAAGCAAAAGGTTTCCTTCCTAAGCAAATGCAAACAATATAATGAAGCTACTTATCACTCGCCTCAGCTGGGCATTGCGGGGCTGCACAGAGTCAGCTGCAGAGGGGAAAGCTAACGGCGCGCACCAACGCGCCGCGCACCATCGCGCCGCGCACCATCGCGCCCCTCTGCTCGCGGTCTAGGGAACGAACCGGCGGGAGCGGGTGACACTGGCACCGTCTTCAGCTGCAAACGTCACCGGAGAGCATTTAACGTCCTAGCGGTCTGGTGCTCCCTAGAACAAAGTGTCTCCGATAAACCACCATCGCTCACTGCTGTGCATATATGTACCTACGGGTTGTCAAGGAGATGTAGTACTTAAAACTTCTATTACCTTATTTCTCTAAGAGGACAAGTAACCCGTTTTTCTACATTTACTAATGGACATCAAAGAAGAAAACGTACAAGAATCTAGCTCAGGGCTCTAAAAGTACRTTGCATAAATGTATGCAATACAGGCACCTCTGAGCTAGTGCTCCCTTGACTAAAACACACACCCGAACTCTCCTAATACACGTGTATGTTAATGCATGCACAAAAACCAGATCCTCCTCTCCACCACCATTTGCCAGTGAAGATTTAACAGAAGTCATCTGTAATAGGCTTCATATTATTAGTATTTCATTGCTCCAGTGCACTTACCACGCTGCAATGGAACGTAATAGCCATCCTTTTCCAGAGGCATTTAAGGAGAATAGTGATGGAGTGAGGAGGGGTTGATGTAGGCATTTTTATAAGACAGTTCAATTACTGTGGGTAATTAATAATCTTTTGTTTAAGAGAATATTATAATACATGAAGACATTTATTATCTTTTACAGACTGCAGGCCAATGTATGAGACTAGGAGATACCTTTAAAAAAAAAAAAAAAAAGAGAGAGAGAAACAGGTGTTTTGCATTTTTCTAAAGTTGTGATGTACCAAAACTTTGAGTCTACAAATTGGGGGTGGGGGATACAAATGGACTAGTTCTGTAAAAATAACTGAGTAAACAATTAAGAGCACATTTGTCAAGATAGAAGTAAATATTAATACTACAGCATGAGTAAGTATTACCATCCACAGAGCCAGCAGGTGAGTTGGGTTTTTTAAAAATGTTTACTACAATAAGTGATCATTGGGTGCCACCCCAAGCACTTCGCTTACTTAATTTAACCAGGCTGAAACCACTTCCACAGGTTTAACGTAAAAGCTAAACTGGCACCAAACAATAGATAAAACCAAGCCAAAGCCCAATCTATGACAAGACAATTTGTGTTTACACAAGCTTAACGCATCCACAAAACATCATTTTTAAATCCAATTCAGAGGATGGCATGAACATCTGCTTTCACTTCAAGACATTAATTTTCAATTATTGAAGAAAAACAAAATAAATCCTGACAAATTACTGGCAACTGTGGAATCTTTTGTTACTCTATTAGTTTATAATAGTAATTTAGAAATCCTACAATTAACGTCCTAACAAGAGCTTTCTGATTTTTTTTGCATGTGTCATCTGAAGCAATTCAGCAGTGAATGATGTTAACTTGCACTGATTTGACACAAATATTTTTGAAGAAAAAAAAGAAAGTGTTCTCTGAGAGCCACTATCACTACATGCTATTCTTTATCGTCAATGACAGTAGATGAAGCAGCACTAAAAACATGAGATCTCTAATTTCTTCCCATTTGTATTTAAACCATATGCGTTACCTTTTCCGCCRTTTCAATTTTTGGCCACATTTATTAGTTAAGTGCGCTAGGACCAATGGGAACAGACCACAATTAAAAGGTGTTTGCACACAGGCATGAGTTTCAATCAGTAAAACCAGTTAAATACCACACAGATCCTGTCCAGGAAAGCATACCAGAGGGAGAAAAAAGGGAGGAAAATGGGACTTCTGGAGTTCACAGGAGAACGCTGTTAGGCTCGTATCAAAACACACRCACAAAAATTAAAAACGGTAGGCTAATCCCTAAAGGCAAGGCTGGGTATACTGCATGGATTCAAACGTTCTCCTGGCGCCAGCCCCACAATGAAACACCAACATCTCCAATTATTCCAAATCCCCCAAAAGCTACACTTGATAAAGAACAATCAAGACTGTAATCTTATTTGATATGAGTTTTATCAATTTTAGCTGCTGCTTTCACTGTATCAATAAAATTCCACCAAAACTTGAATGAACTGTAAAATTAAAGGATAATCGCACAAGTCTCTTGTATTTGGCAATTATGATTATACTTGTCAAAATTTAATTTGTAGAATGTACTGTTCCAGTACCTTCAGGTTCTTCTCTATCAACTGGGAAAAAAAGAAAATTATATCTTTAAGACAAGTATGAAAGACATTGTTACTTCCACAGTCAACTCTGTAACTGAGCTCCGACATTGTATAATTGACTTTGCAAGCAGAACAACAGCAATATAACAAAGAAAATGTCAGTGTTTTCACAGCGCTAATCTATAGCACTAGGAGGGCCTCCTGCTGTCAGCCAGAGCTGACAATACAATAGCTTTCAAAGGGATATTACCATCACGCTTTTATTCTTGACATCAATCAAGACAAAGAGAATCCTTTTCACAAGACATTAAAAATCAAACCTTTGTATGAGCAGATAGGTAAAACAGCATTCCTTTAAAGAAGATCATTCATAGCAATCAGCTAATTGGAACTCAGCAAATGGTTGAAATATTTTTATTTACTTTGCAGATAACGAAGTAGAGAACAACCTACAACCTTTTTTTTTCCTTTCCTTTCCTTTTTTTTTTTTTTTTGACTGACACAAATGAGGCAGGTAGGGTGTGAATCAAAAGTTTCTATCAGCATTTTTTGCCAACTGAAAGCAAAAAAATATGACAGCAATTCTGCAACTTCAAGTAGGATAACAAATCTAGACTTCATTAGTGCATTCTTTTGCAAAACAGTTTGATTACTGACTAGCACGTTTATGCACAAAATACCCTTGCAATCTGACAGCAATTTGCAGAACTGTCAAATTCAGCAACCAAAGTGCATCTGATGTTTAAAACCTTGTGCCAACAGGAGCCCAGTCCCCACAAACTGCATTCAAGTAATTCTCCAATTAAAATTACATGGGACTTTAAACCTCTGGCTCTATTACCAGGACCTCAACATTTCACATGCTCTCTTTCATATAATTGGTTCTAAAACATGCCTAAGTTGTAATGTGATAAGCTACAGTTTTAGGTCTCAACAGAGATCCTTAACAATTATCTTTTGCAGACCCCACAGCAAACTTGGAGTGCAGCATCTCTCCAAAGTTAATAGCACAGAACAAACTTTTAAAGATATTTTTGTTGACATTACCATGGATCACTTGTGATGGGGGATAGCGTACTTTGATGTTCACAACTGTAATTATGGGTCTGGGGTTCAAGATCATGTGATTTTAATAACATTAGTGATGTTCAACTCTACAGATAACTGTAAAAGCCTTCAACAAATCAAGTTACTGACAGCATTACAAAAGATGATTCTGTACCGAGGAAAAATTACAGTCATGGTCTTCAGTTATGATGTGAAGGAAAGCTTCAGGACAGACAAGTGTTTTAAACCACAGCTGCTAACACTACATTACCACTGAATCATTTATTTTTTAAGCTAACAAAGACTCAGAATTCCTCTGTCCTGGTTGATCTCAAAAAAGCTTCATTTAAACCAAGGAGAACATCCTCCCCAACCACTAGCTACAAAGGCTGAATTTCTTTAATCTTGCACAATCCAGCTAACGGTTACAGCAAATCAGCGTACTGCACTGCAAATCACGAGCCCCACACGAGGGAAAATTGCCCGGCTGCTGGTATAGTCACAGCCGGAGCAACGACTGCAACTTTCTGCGAGCCTGAACCGGACCCCTCACAACACAGAGCACGGGTCTCCAGGACCTACAGGCTTGCGGGCTTCCAGTTTTGTTTTACAATTACTTAATTTTAAATTACGTGGCTCTAATAGTTGTCATCRCTTGATACTTCCGTCCAAGTCAGTTGCTTCTTTAAAGTCAAAGACAGCATCGTTCTCAGCTAACGTGCAGGCAACGGGCCTTTTACAGGCAGAGTAACGCCTTTCATCACAGGCTCGCACCGAGTCTATTTTAGCGCGTAATCCTTCTCAATGAGGAAGGATGCACAAATCTCTACAGTGGTTAATAAATACAAAAGCTGCTATACAAAGTGAAATAAATATACAGAAAAGAGAAAACCAGTAAATTACTTGAAAACCTAAATGCTACACATATATCCACATAATTTACGCTTGTTTTCTTCTCAGTTGAATTGGGAAACCTGTGACCTTAGAGTGCCTTTATTTATTACATCTCAATTATTTCCATGGAAACGTGTACTGTGGCAATCTACTGGGTTGCCAACTCCCTAGACCACAAAATGTATATGATGGACTTTTTAAAAGCAGAAGATATGGATGAATGTAAGAAAAGGAAGAAATTCCATATCCCACATACACACATATGAGTTGCCTCCTATTATCAAAATTTTCACCCAGATCCCACTCATTCTTTTGATTGCCATTTACTCAGTTAATGCTAAGAGGTGTAATTTACAGTCAGGTTATGCTGAAGTAGAAAACATATTCTTTTCTACCTGAAGGCTACAGAAATACTTAGAATATTTTAAAAACAGGTTTTACCAACCTAATTGTTTCAAAGATATTTTTACATTACATGGAAAATATTTCTTAGTTATGACTTGCCAGTAAGTTACCCGATTCAATTTATAAAAATGCCATTGTAAATAGTGATCTGTTCTATATTAGAAATAGGGTCAAATTTTCATTAAAATGTATCAGTACCTTGCCATAGATATTGCCACTGAAAAAGCAATGAAGTAGGAAACAAATGACTAATAAATGGTAAAGATATAATTTTATTATATGGCAAGGTGTCAATGTTTATTAATTGAGCTTCTAAAGCAAATATGGTTTTCACTGACATAAAACTATTTCCTGAACACTAAATGTGGTACTTAACCACAGAAAAAAATATTTTAAAGCTCTGGAGGCCTGTCCACTAAATGGGATCCCCTTGTCTGAGGGCAGTCATGACCTGAGGCCTCTGTGACTTTTTTCAAACTGTGATCCTTTTAGTTTCAAACAACATAATTCAGAACATCCACTAGAAATAGTTCTAGTTCTGTCCTTTCTTCTTCCCACGGACTGTAACACTTCACACAGCAATTACTGAAGCAGCTCCTTTAAAAGAGCTTGTCCTCGGTTGTGGAGGTTCACAATACCACACCGCAAACCTGACACCCAGCAGAAAAGCTAAAATGCACTATTAGTCTGGAAAAAAAATGTTTAAGTTTTTTTTGTAAGGATGAAAGGCTTACTTTGCAGAAACTTCATAAACATTTGGAGCAAATATTACYTACATTGCGACCTATTAAATAATGGATATTTCAATATAACAATACGAAATGGCACTGGCTGGGGTTTCATTTCTTTCCTTTGCTAGTCTGATTAACTGAATGCTAATTTTGTCCATCCGCGAGTTATTTAATAATGGATGCTCTCGAGTTTTTGTTTCACCAGAAGCATCAAAAGTTATGATCCTTTTGTGCTTCCACAACAAAGCCCCCAGACCACTGAGTTTGAGACTAGTGCTTTGTACAGAAGACAATAAAACGTTAACTAAGCCCCATGCTGCCCAGCGCGGGGAGGGCCCTGAAACCACTGCCTCCTCGGTCGCGGGAATTCTCTCAAAAGTGGAAAAGAAGGCAATTCTCGCAACACAGCACATGGCTACGCTGGGCCAAAACGCTTGTGTGGTTTGCCGGCAGCTGCTTTCTCAGAGAGAAAAACACTGGATTTTAAATACCCCCTCACTGTAAATGTTTAAGCAGTTGCTATCCCCTAAAGAATACGCATGAGTGTATTTGTAAAGTTTAATGTTTAACCTGTATTAATGTACCCCTTCCTAAATTCGGCTGCTGTTTTTTCAATGCCAAGCATTTTACGTACTTAAGTTTGCAACCCTACAGATGCTCCTTATTGAAGAAATTGATTCTAATTCTTCCCTTTTCTCATCACTGCTCTATGTCCTGGACAGTGGGAGGAAACAGATGAAACGAGCAGAATCTCCAGTGATAAAGAAACGCTAATCTCATTCACCAGCTAAAATGCTGTTTTTCTCAATTCCACCTTATTAAGCCACATCAACGCGCAACGTTCACAAGAGCGAGACTCTGAGCGCCGCACGGCACCGCGACTGGAGCACAGCTGCGCAACGTCCAGCGTCCCCAAGCCACCCGGCGGGCGCGCGCTCGCTCCCCCGGCTCCTCGAGCCCGGCCTGGGGAGGCGCGTGGCCGCGAGCGCCCGGCTCCCGCCCCGAGCGGGCCCGGGCGCCGCTTCCCCGGCCTGACATCACCGCCCGTGACATCAGAG